>NC_092859.1:66215939-66342485 GCF_032062135.1 Pyxicephalus adspersus
ATAGGAGAAGGCACCCGACGCTGGAGAGGGAGATCGACGCTGGAGGACGACGCTGGAACACGGACACGACGCTGGATGAGCACAGCGGGACCAGGTAAGTGAGATTTTAATATAGTGAGAAAAGTACGGGTTTAACGATAATTGCAACTTTTTTTAGTATGAAAAAGTACGGGCTTAACGGTTGGGAGGTTAACTAGTGCTGTTGTGGCAACAACTACAACTCTGGTTCTGCACAGGAGATGCAGCAACAGCCCAAAGAGCAGCCTTCAACTTCACGACGGGTCTGGGAGCCACGCATTTTCTTACAGCGTAGCCACCTTGATAAAATAAGTGACCAGGATGTCAAAAGGCGTTTCCGCCTGACCCGTCAGGTCATCCATGACCTGTACAGTTTGCTGGAAGCTAAAATTGCTCCACAAACCAAGAGAAGCCAGGCTGTGCCAAGAATGACCAGGCTCTTGGTCAATCTCTATATTTTAAGGGGTTCCTTTCAAACATCCTCAGCCCTAATTAAATAAAGTGACCAGAAAGAACAACCCTTAGCAACCTTTGTAAAAAACTCTAGTGTTACACTGCATTCACAGAACACTTACTATACCAAGAACTAACACATATCATGTTTGTCTTTTAACAGCTGACAAAGGATAAGGACAGCTTCCATGGCTTATGACACCTGTACTTCACCCCCGGATGGAAGCAGACCATAATTACAACAAGGCTCTGCATAAAACCAGGGGGGTTGTGGAGCACACCATCAGGCTGCTAAAAGCACGGTTTCTGTGCTTGGCGTGGCCCGATGGTGAACCCCTCAATGCAAAAAAGCTGGAAAGCTGCCTGAGTCTTCATGGCATACTGCATCCTGCACCACCATGGTGATAGCTGGGACATTCCAGAGGAACTCGAGCTAGAGGTGCACCAACAATCCGCCTCCAGCTCCCAAAGCACAGCAGAGGGACGTCGAGTCAGGGATGAACTTATTGCCAATGTTTTTGCGCGTGAGTATTGACATATGTTTACAATGCATGCATTACATATTTCAGTACATCATGTTTGGGTTACAAACCAACCTAGGAGTTTAAGTCATAGCAAGCACACTTTAATCGTTTGGAAATGAAATAGCAGACATATTTGTGTAGGAGCTGGACCTTTATGTGAAACTTTACGGACCTTTATGACATATTTGTGTAGGAGCTGGACCTTTATGTGAAACTGCCCCAGTTTGGCAAATACATTGCCAAACTGGGGCAGAGTGCAATTTAGTGCAGATTTGGGCAAGCATTACTTATGTAGCGAGAAAAGCTTGAAAAATACAATCCAGCACCATGTAGTTGCCACCAAAACATGATTTCCATGCTGCTTAACACATCCTAATAATGTTATCTATTTTTTAACAAGACGATAACATCCTTCTGCTGGGAATCTCTGTCAAGCCTCTGGAATGTCACATCACAGAGCATCGTACATTCGTGGATGATATTGCTTCCGGTAAAAGGAGAAATCCACCTTTATGTTCCTCCACTCCCAAGCTGATGTGAGGAAGTGAATCTATAGTGGGCCAAGGTCTAAAATGGCATTTAAACCTTCAGAAACACCCAGGAAACTGTAAACTGGCTCAGTGCACAAATTAAGGGCGAAGTGGTTTGAAAGGACTTCCTTCCTAAAAGATATAGAGTGGCCAAGAGCCTCGTCATTCTTAGCACAGCCTGGGTTCTCTTGGTTTAAGGACCAACAAAAATGAGTTTGTTGGCACAAAGCAATAAAATATGTTTGGCACTAAGGTAAATTGTCCCTGGTATTTTTCAATACTAATACGATTGGAATCATGTAAACACATAAATAAAGAATACTATCTGGTATTTAAAAGTGCTTGAATCTGCTTGTGAGCTTGTCAATCAATGTGCTTTGATGTTGTGCTTGGCAACCTGGACCTCCTTCCATTACCATCAGGTGTGTTAGAAAAAGTACGTAATTCAGCTGGACAACTAATTGACAACCTGTTTGGACAGTAAGTGGAAGTGTGTTTTAATACAATAGGGCTAAAATCAGGCAGCACAGCACAATGACAACAAACCTATAACAGTGCTACAAAAGAACAGAGGAGTTGTGTGGCAGCAAATCAACATGAGCGCAAATGTCAGACCAAGAAAATTAGAACAAAAACAAAATAACAAAGAAATAAAAACCATGACAATTTTTTCATAAAAGGAATATGTACATAATACATTCAAATACCAATATGTGACAATGTGACTTTGAGAATGGGACAAAGGCAAACAGGCGGGTTCAAGTAGCAATTTGGAGTGGAAACCATGCATACATTTGTACTGAATCGTTGTGGAAAAAAATGACAAAACATTGCTGAAGAATTGCTAAACAACAGCAACCATAATTACAAACCAGGCACAAAAACATTGCAGCAAAAGATGAAACTAACAATAATAAGGATTAAAGGTCCCATCAATGCATAGGATCCAAGCAAACTTATTTGATTACCCCCCCCCACTCTCAAAAAAAAAAAAAACAGTCCAGTTAAATAGTAATAATGAAAATGCATATGTATTTATATGCATTTAAATGTATTTTGACATACACATACAAGTAAATTAACTAAATGTTTCTTGATATATGTATTAAAAAATCTTTGGCAACAATCCTTTTTAAAATGTTTGATTTCTATCAAGCCAAACTACAATGAAATTTCAAATAGATCACAAATGCTTGGTAAAATTTTTTTTAAATTCATACTATTGTGTGATGACATATTATGAAGTGCTAACTAGTATATATACAACTTGATCTAAATTAGTTATGAATTACTTTTGTTAATGAGTACAAGGTAACATAAAAAAGTAGCACTTACACAAAAGAAGATGAAGCATTAAAGATTCAAATTGACCTGTAATGGACTGTAGATGTGTACATAACAGGGAGCAGGTGTGCACGAATTATTGCAATGACCTCACCATTGGCAGAGCTTAACAGATTCTCCTGAATCGCGCAGCTGCAAAATAATCACCTTAATTGGCGGATTCTCGACCCCCTATTACTCATTTACCAAGGCAGGAATCTGACTGGCAAGTGAAGGCGAGTATACTTGCACTCGGCTCCGGTTCCGACTCTGGCTCGTGGAAAAACGCCTTGTATATCAGCACATAAATACGTGTGTCGAGCTTCCACGTATTTGCTTCAGGCCTTAAGGAAGAGCAGTTCCAAAAAAGAAATGGTCAGTAATAAATAAATGCTGCACCTTAAACTTGAATATATATATAGTGAAGTTGAGGGATCAGCACATCACATGACACTGTGGGAAGTTTGCAATTTCCACTTCAGCATAACATAACAAAAACAGCTTAATCCAGCAACACAAAATGGCTTAATTGAGTGCCAGCATAAGTCCCAGATAGTTAGCAAATAAAGTCCTGCCACCCAAGTGGCCCCACCAAGATTGGACCTGGTACTCGCAGGTAGCAAGTTTTGCAGCCTGAAAGTATTTGTTCCAAAAAAAATGGGCGGCTCAGTCCTGCTCCCTTCAGCTTTGCTCCTCACACTCAACCTCAGATCAGTCCGAAATCACATTTGTTGTTATATATTTATATATGGCCACAACATGCACATTCTTTTCCAGGTATTTAAATAGGCCTCTCATATGACACATTTGTGCTTGAGACATATAATCTAACCTTTTTGTACTAACACTTTGAAATCAGTGTAAAACATGCTGCTTTACTGAATAATTGAAATCTGTAGGTATATTGTGCGTATGGAAGAACTTGACTTTGATTTCTTTTTAATTTCTCTAAAGAAACTCTTTTAGCCTTTGAATTCACAGATATTTAATTGGATTCTTCCCACTAAGCCTCATCAATAAATGCTTTTATTGGTTTAATTACAAGTCTTCATCCATTTGCTATGAGACTCTAGGTTTGATATTTCACTGTGGCAATTACATTTTTGTTTAAAAGAAAATGTATTAAAAGAAAATAGCAAGAGACAGATTCATTGTGCAATTTGATTCATTGAGTTTCTGTTCACAGGCCTTTTTGATGAATGATGGCATCCAGAAATGTTGTTTAAATGGTATATCAGTGTTTTGCCACTCAGCTTAATCAGTTTAGCACAAAGAACACGAAAGATTCCTGATGAAACCAGAAGCCACTTCCAATTGTAATACAAAAATGATTAAAATCATACTTTTACATTGTACTTAAAGTCCTTGGCTCCAAGCTGTATATTTCAATTAAACATTCCCAGCACATTTTATAGAGACAGAGCTAGAATGTAATAGCTAAATGTGTCCCTCCCACTCTGATCAGGTAAAGCACATTTTTAAAATAAACCTAAAAGTTCCTGGCCGCATGAGTGCAAATTTGACACATTTTCACTGTTGATTTCCATGTATTATAATCTTTAAAAGTCAGGAATCTTTTCTATTGTTTTTTACAATTGCTATATATACACATATTTTTACCTGGCCTCTATGTGTGATACACTAGTGAACTCCTGGTGTCTTCTTCGGTTCATCCTGTATATTGTACACAATATAAAATCACTAATAATAACAACAATAATAATTGTTAATTATTATTAATAAAACACCTTTATAAAAAAAGATTGCATTTCCAAAGGATAACTTGTACTATAATGCCCTATTCAACAAAAAAACATAAACTTAAGAAGTCAATACGTTATCTTATTAAAAAGGAGAGAAGGCTTCCTAAAGTAAAACTTTTAACTATTGCAAAACATGATTCAAACAGGGCGAAGAGATTACAGAAGGGCTAGGTCCCTAACAGGTACAACGAAACATAACATTCCCTAGAGCAGAAGTGTGCCAACCCCAAATATAAATAGTATAAGAAATTCGTCTGGACAGAGGGGTTTTTGGCAACGAGTATTGTATTAATGATAAATGCTCAAAAGACAATACATTCACAAACATAACTTGAGATTAAACATCTCTCACAATATTAACTATAGCATTATTTGGGCCAGTGTAAATGGCATTAGACAGTGTACAACTGACCAAAGCATCACAATATTGTTATTTTGTTATTTGGGCTAGTGTATATGGCGCTAGACAGTGTATAACTGACTAAACATAAAACATATATAAGGGATTATGGGAAAAATCCCAATAGTACATTATCCACGAAGAAACACAAGTGTGAGACCATGAAAACCAGACACATGTCACCCAACTAGGGCTTCCTTAGGGGTGATATCATGCAAGCGGAACACTGTTATATGCTAAAAATATTAAGTATATGCAAAATACTGGTTATACATTCATCAATATTTGACTAACTAAATATAGACATAAGCTACGTACACACTTCCAATTATTATCATCGGAAAACGAACGACGAACGTTCCTGCACGATATATACGAACGATCGTATAGCACCGATCCTGCACATAGAGGTAACGACACGATCGTTCGTAGATATTGTACACACAATAGATACGATCGTTTAAGCGATACAGGAACTATGTGCACGACAGGAAAGTGAACGGCCGTTCGTTCATCACGCATGCTCTGAACATGGATGATCAACGAACGACCGTACACACGAACGATGTTCAACGATCGTCGTCCAATCCGATCCGCCGGTCCGGTCGTTCGTTTCCAGCAAGTTTCCTCGTTCGTCGGCGTCGTTGGTTACTTTTTTACGAACGATTTTTTGCCCAATCGATCGTTCGTCGTTCGATTGGAACGATAAAAATTGGAAGTGTGTACGCACCTATATACATTGTCCAATTCAGATCATTTGAATAGGTGTACTAAGTGATTTCCCCGTATTGTTGGATCCAATGGAGGATATTACATACAATACATAAGTGCAATATTATCTCTAAGGTAAACAAAACTCAAAAGGGTACTAAGAGTGAATACACATTAAGGTTAATTGCAGGTCAATTACCCTTTAAAAATATATACATGTAATAAACATATAAAGAAACTATTTTTATGTACAAAATAAATGAAAATTGCACCTACATAATCCAAGTGATAGAGATGAATGTAAGACGGTAGATCACGCCAAATGGATATTTGTGAGGATTTATCTCAGGGAGAGTTTAATGCTTTAATGTGTGATATTAGATATCAGTATTGTATATATGAGAAGAATAGAGAATGGAACAGAGAGATCAAAAAAAGTTAACCAGAGGAAAGTACCTTCGTTCTCGGCAAAAAACAGAGTTCAAAGCTACAATGCAGGGGGGGGGGGGTTGATTTGGTGGAGAGGGGGAAGGCCTCTCCTTGTAAGTGACAGAGCGTGAGTGATGCGGGGCCCACCTTATCAACACCAGGGGGCAGCATCCTGACAAGTGGAGTGGGCATGCGCAGAAGATTGAACGGCTCACCGCACGTATGCCTCCATAGTGTCATTTAAGGGGGAAAGGATGCAACCCCCTTGAGTGATGTAAAGCAAAGTGGTAATTCCCCCATGGCATGCATCCGCCGGCTCACTGTCAACATATGGCATCCCCAGATCAGTAAGCCTGTGTGACAATGTGGACATGCATGGAAAACAGTAAGTGGGTTGGGTAGGCAGAGCAGGGGAATCCCCACTATAGCCTGATGCATTGGTTCAGGACCGATGCCCCTGTCCCCCGGAAGTCGGCAAGATGACATGCATGAGAGCATGTAGAGAGGAGTAGAGGGGAGAGAGAAGAAAGGTGGAGGGTTGTTGGACCAATGGGATGCAGCAAATTTTCTTCTTCCCATTGGTCATCTTGGCGACTTACAATATTAGTACAATAAATCCTAATTCCAGCCAGGAATAATATCCCAACTTTAAATTTTTAAAGGTCAGGTAGGCATTTAAACAGCTCACTAGTTCTAAAAGCCTTTTGAAAAACAGCCATACACCACTGGTATGTAAGGGTTTGTTGTGATAGATATTTTTTATAACTGAAGTTTTCTTTATATGGTTAGTTGCCTTTCCAGTCAGCCTACGAATTAATTGGTTTTGAGGTACCCAGTAACACAATGGCCCTGATTTATCAAGCAAGTTCACGTAAACTCGCCATGTGAAAATACGTTTCAATATAGAGGAGTATTTCCGCGAGCCAGAGTCGGAGCCAGAGCCGAGAGCTTGTACACTCGCCTTCACTTGGCAGCCAAATTCCTGCTTTAATAAATGAGCAATAGGGGTCGAGAATACGCCAATTAGGGCGATTAATCTTCAGCTACGCGATTCAGGTGGATCTGTTTAGGGCTAATCTACACCAGGACGTTTCCTTCAGGCACGTTTTTGAGCTTTATTTTAAATGTTGCTTGCAACCTTTAAAAAAATAAAACGCTGGTAAATCGCGGGAAAACGCGGGAAAACGCGTCCATTGATTTTAATGGGAGCGTTTTCCTGCGTTTATGCATGCTAGAAATTGTCAACATGATTAATTACATGTACTATGCTGTTAAAAATTAACACCTATGCCTGGCACGTGTGAAGATTGTCTGCCATTGTGTTTGCTTTTGGTTCTATTCACACCTTCACATTGTGCTTCACTTTGCACTCTTTTTTGACTCTATTCTGTGTATACTGGTACATTTTTCACTGTACTCTTGCATGATCACATTATCACATGTATGCAAGGATGTATGTACTTCATGTACTTGCAGAAATCACTTCCCAGGATTACAATTTGCATTTCTACCAAATGCTAAAACGCTTGTAGAATCGCGGAAAAACGCTGAAAAACGCGGCATAGACGCTTTTCAGCATTTTCCAGCATTAAAAAAAGTTTTAAAACGTTAAAAAAAGGGCATAAAAATGCTTATAAACGCAGTAGGAACATTTACATGCCTTTTTACAAAACGTCCATGTAGACCCAGCCTTAATGCTTCATCTTCTTTTGGGTAAGTGCTACATTTTTATGGTACATTATACTTATTCAAAAAATTGATTCATTTATTGTTACATTTGTTGCACTGTTTTGATACTTTTTTTGTTTGCTTGCAACACTGCAAACTAATTTAGATCAAGCTGTATAAATACTAATTAGCACTTTATAATATGTCATCACACAATAGTATGTAAAAAAAATGTCACTAAGCATTTGTGATCTGCTTCAAATTTTATTCAAGTTTGGCTTTAGAAATCAAACATTTGAAAAAAGGATTGTTGCCAAAGATGTTATAATACATATGCATTTTCATTTTTACTACTTTAACTGGACTGGTTTGTGTGTGTTTGTAATCCTCATCATTGTCAGTTTCATCTTTTGGTGCAATGTTTTTGTGCCTGGTTTGTAATTAAGGTTTCTGTTGTTTAGCAATTCTTCAGCAATGTTTTGTAATTTTTTCCACAAATATTGAGTACAAATGTCTGAATGGTTTCCACTCCAAACTGCTAATTGAACCCCATCATTGCCTTTGTCCCATTCTCAAAGTCACATTGTCACATATTGGTATTTGAATGATTATGTACATATTCCTTTTATGAATGAGATTTCATGGTTTTTCTTTCTTTTTTTTTATTTTATTTTAATAGCCTGACATTTGCGTTCATGTTTTTTTTTGCTGCCACACAACTCCTCTGTTCACTTGTAGTTATAGTTGTAGAGTGTTAAAGGTTTGTTCTCATTGTGCTGTGCTGCCTGATATTAGCATCATTGTATACAAGCACTGTAAGGAACTTACCCGTCCTGCGAGCCCGCAGTGTCCCTGGGGATCCTAGCCACAGACGTCGCTGTAGCAGGCAGCATGGCCGAGGCTTTTGCTCTGCTCGCAGCGTGTCTCTCTCTGCAGGCGGAGGGATCCGTCCTGGCCAAACTACTGTTCAGCCAGGCGGCATCCCTTGCATGGACGTGGTTACTGAAACTCCTGCTCTCAGCACTCCTTTGCATGTGCAAAGTAGTGCACGTCCTAGGGGTGCTGTGGGAAGAGGTGCGCGTGCTACCATGCGTCCCTCTTGTACCCCCCGGGGGCGTGGCACTCAGCTGCCTCGCCGCGGGGCGGGACATAGTTTGAATTCCCTGCGGCCAATCGGCCGCAGGGGATTCAGTTAGTCTCCTATCAGACGGCGCCAGGTGGCGCAAGGTCATTGGTCACTCTGGCCATTTAAGGAGAGACTGTCCTGTACACCATTGCCCGCTATAAGCCTCTGTGAACACAGTGTGCTTGGGTGCATCCTTGTGTTGGTTTAAGTTTATCTCCTTTTGTCATCTCCATAGTGACCCGGTCTGAAGCTGACTCTGCTTGAACTCTGCCTGCCCTGACCTCGGATTGTTAATGACCATTCTGCCTGATGCCTGCCCTGACCTCGGATTGTTCCTCACCTGTCTTTGCCTTACCCTCTTGTACTTCGCTTATTTGGACTTAACCCTTGTTGTGCTTTATGACATTGAATAAAGCCTGATTGAAGGATATCTGGAGTTGGTTGTGGTTTGTGTGCCCAGGCGCATTACAAGCACACTTCCACTTGCTGTCCAAACAGGTTGTCAATTAGTTGTCCAGCTGAGTTGCATACTCATTCTAACACACCTGATGGTGATGGAAGGAGGTCCAGTTTGCCAAGCACAACATCAAACCACATTGATTGCCAAGCTCACAAGCAGGGTCAAGCACTCCGAGAAATGAATAGATGTTCTGTTGTTGCTCAACTTAATTTTGCTCATTAAATACTGGAGTGTTTGCTGTATTTAGGTGTTTACATAAAGCAAATAGTACAAGTATCTAAAATTTCCAGGGACAAATTCACATTGTGCCAAACGTATTTTCTTGCTTTTCCAGCCTCTCAGGGTGTTTATGGAGGTTTGAATGCCATTTTAGACCTTGTCCCACTATATATTGACTTACTCACCTCAGCTTGGTAGTGGAAGCAGATAAAGGTGGATTCCTCCTTTATTCAGAAGCAACATCATCCATGATTGTTGTTTGGAGCCAAGCCCATGATATTAGAAATCATAGAAAGAACTAGGCAATATTTTCAATTTAAAGTATGTTAAGCAATATGCCCCCAAAAATCCTCTTTCCCTATTGCTTCCAATACTTTCTCTTTTATATGTATATGTACACACATAAATGCATACATACATATATATATCTGTATGTACATACATTAGTATGCACATCAAGCAAAACAAACAATATACACATATAAAGAAAAACTTACCCGAATGAGGATCCTTCTCTGCAAAATTGGCGCATTTTTCAACTAATAGAACACAGTTAACGAGCACACATCGGTTCCGTCTTGGCGCACGACAATGCAAAACACACTCCTGAGGTTTGGCGCACAAATATGCGCATCAAACAATTGAGTTTGAATAAGCCAACTTTGCTGCTTTTAGCCTTTCAAACAACTCATAGAAGGGAAGGGCCTAAAAACAAGCTTAGTTGACTTTTTAAATTGTGGGTTCTGTGGGAATGTAAAGGAGATCACATAAAAATAAACTCCCAAAAAACAAACTACAACATTTTTTAAAAAACTTTATTCAAAATAAACCCCTTTGCTAAAAGGTCACATTAAAAAATATAGACCATACAGACATCACTAAATTTACATGACAAAATAAAAAAAACAAAACACATGTAAACCCAATCTTCCATATAAAGCCAAATTAGTTAAAAATGGCCCAACAAATATTGCATTCCAAAAATACTTACCGAATACAAAAATACTTACCAAACCAATATACAATTTTGACCCATCAAAACTGGATTAGAAGATATTTATGCAGCGTTTACCCCGTACCAGGTTCAGGTAGCTAAAAATAGAAACAAGCGTTACAGTGCAATCTGATTGTCATACAACATTGTATGACAATCAGATTACAACTGAAAAAAAACACTTACCTTGTCCCCGCAGCTCCTCGGGAGATGTCCGTCCTCTTCTGTCCAATACAAAGTCCTGTATCCAATCCAATACAAAATAATAGAAAATATATTTATGTGGTTTTGTCTATAGGTATGTGACGTTGGAGGTGTTTTAGAAAACTATAGTACTATACAGTATACCGAATTATTGCATTTTCAGTATTTTTTATTTATTTATGCATTCTTGTTTAAGCTGAATTTTGTGTTTTTTATTTAATTTATTTATTAAAGGTATTTTTTTTTAACATGATTGTGTGTTTCAAACTTTATTATATTCAGAATATCTACTGGACCCTTGTTCGGACATATTTCTGTAAGTTACAGGTCTACAATTAAAAAAAAAAATTCATGAAAAACAGTGTACCGCTTTTGGTACAGAAATCCAGACATCAGTGAAACACCCAGGAGGTTAAAGGTGGTAATAAAGACATATTATTGAAATGAAACAATATGGCCACAAACACAATAACATAGCAATAACATTGACTTGTTATTTGCAAAATAGACATTGAAACATTCAAAGTTTAAAAAACAAAACCATCTATTGTGCTAAATGGTAAGCAATGTATGAAATGTAGAAACATAGATTAGTAGAACACAGCAAACAATTGCAATTTGAAAGAATTTTTTTTTAGGGGAATAGTGACTTTTAATGCAAGCTGGCCAGTGTAGAGCTTCCGGAAATGCACGGTTCCGAGCAAGCAATCATTTCAGTTGATAACTGCCGGGAGAATACGCCAGTGTATTATCGCCAGCTGAAATTTGGTTGATAAATTGGTTTTTGGCATTCGATTTCGAATCGAGCGAGCTTCCGATTTGGCTTGATGAATCAGGCTCCCCAAGTTAGGTAGCAGGAAGAAGGTAGAGGCAGTAACAAAAACAGCCAAGTGTTTGAGAAATATACAAAATACACAAAAAAGTCCTCGTTCCCTGACAAACCAAAAACTGTCTGGACCAAGAAATTAGCTTGCATTAGCCATCAGCTCAGAATGTAGTCCGTGATTTAAAGCAAAGCAACAATTTGTGTATATTTTTGTTTTATGCTAAAACTTGGGTAGTAGTTTAGGGGTTGATTGTTTTTGAAAACTTGTGTATTGTGTGATGCATCATTTTATATAAGGAAGCAATAATCTGCTCCTACTAAGGTGGCTGCCTCCATACAGGGACAGAGCAGAGAACAAAGTAAATCAATACAGGGAAACCCACACCCAATAATAGTAATCAATTCTTTACCCTCTGTTTGTTTCCAAAGTTCAGCCTTTTTATGTTTCCATGTTTAATTTGTTTAGGGCAACAACAAAAATAAATTAGGAATTGTGACAGGGTCTTGCAGTGCCTGTCAGAGAAGGTGTTGGATGGGATATATGTAGCACCCAGACCAAGGCATTTTGTATAAGCCAGTTTAAGGGTCCTGGAGCCAGGCCAAAGAAAAAGGAAGCATGGGTTTCTTTGGCCAATGAATTCACGTCCGGGTTTTTCACCTGTGTCTAAGGTGCACAGGTGTACTATTTAGCAAGCCAGCAAGAAGCTGGAGTGAGCTCAGTTGGTTGCCAGAGCTGTGAGGGAATAGAGCTCTGACTTCTACAACCGAGTATTTCATGTGAGTGGAACATGTTTCTTAGTATTTCCTAAAGACTGTCCTGAAAAATGGAAACTGCTGTACTTTGGTGTTAGTCAGATAGGGACTACCAAAGTGAATGTATTTAGTTGCTCAGCCGAGCCATTTATTTTGTTTGGGTTTATGTGTGTTAATAAACAAGCAGACCGGAGCCTGTTTTTAACTGCATTTTTAAGCCTGCTGTCTGTTCACTGCTATATTCTGACACCCTGTTGCTATGGGCGATCCCACAGGAATAAAGAATTAAAAAACCTTTATCCTCTAAACAGGGGTGTTCAACTTTAGTCCTTGAGAACCTTATTTTCTGACTCAGTAAACAATATGTTACTAATTTTGTTTTCAATAAATTTTTATTGGGTTTTTTAACAAATGTATCCAAATACAAATCTTGCATACAGTATAGTAGAAAAAAAGGGGAATGCTTTTACATAAAAGCTGAGCACATAACCGCTATTGATAAATTAAACAAAAACATTGAGGCAATCGGTAGCTACACTCCAACTGTTTAAGATAACCACAGGAACACCTTTACCATGTCACCAAGACTGAAATATTCAAATTCGGCACAGAATGTTGGACCCAAGCTTCCTAAACCTGTATGAATTTCTGATGAGTATCTTTTAATGTACTTGACATCTTTTCTTATATACACATATTGTAAACTCTAAGTTTGACTTCATGAAATGGGATAAATTGTTTCTTCCAACTGTTCGCTATAATTTACTTAGCAGCTGTGGAGTTTTGGGGTTTAAAATGCAATAGCGCCAGCCAGAGTTCTCTGGGCAAATGTGTCTGGAACAGTTTACTCAACAATCAGGAGATCCTTCCCCAGAATCTTATTACAAAGGAGCAGCTCCACCAGATATACATAAATGATCCTAGTTCTTGAAATCCCCAGAACGAAAAAAATATCCAGAACGATTTGCGGCACAATGTTCCAGATGGGATGGAACCATGTACCACCTAGTCATAATCTTATATGCAGATTCTATGGTTGCAATATTAATGGAACAAGAAGTCAATTTGGATCACATTTGGCACCAGGCCTCATCTGTCTTGGAACAACGAAAATCCTTTTCCCAGTTAACCACATATTCATGATCTCTCAGAGAGTTTATTTCAGCATAAATTATAGAGATTAATTTCAGCGACAGAGGGGGTCTAAAAACAAATATGCTCCAAAACAGACAGATCCAGCAGGATGTCTATTATTATTATTATTATTATTATTATTATTAAACAGGATTTATATCCTACTACATATTACGCAGCGCTGTACATTAAAAAGGGATTGCAAATGACAGACTAATACAGACAGTGATACAGGAGGAGAGGATCCTGCCCCGAAGAGCTTACAATCTAGTAGGCGGGGGAATTTCACACACAATAGGATGGGAGATATGTAGTGGTGGGAAGTAGTGGTGGTTTCAATTGACAGAAGAGGACGGGTAGGCAAGTTTGAAAAAATGGGTTTTGAGCGCTCTTTTAAATGAGCAGAAAGTAGGAGCAAGCCGAATAGGACGAGGAAGACCATTCCAGAGAGTTGGAGCAGCTCTAGAGAAGTCTTGTAACCGTGCGTGTGATGAGGTTATGAGTGAGGAAGTCATTAGTAGGTCATTGGAGGAGCGGAGAGAGCGGCAGGGGGAGTATTTTTAACCATGTCAGAAATGTAAGTGGGACAATACCTGTGGAGGGATTTGAAGGCAAAGCACAGGAGCTTAAATTTGATTCTAAGGTGAAATGGAAGCCAATGGAGAGAACTACAAAGAGATGCAGGGCAGGGAAGGATGGATGAGTCTGGCTGCAGCATTCATGATCTATTGAGCTAATCAGAGATTTTATCCAGTGTCTAAGCTAAAGATATCAAAAATACTCCCTGCCTGGGGCCTCATGTGAGTCCTTGATTTGTTCCCAACTCATTATATCAATTCAGCTAAGTAATAAGTATACCATAGTGAAGTTCTGGGATTTCCACAATGCAAATGCTCTGGGTGATTCATGACCTGGGAGAAACAGAGGGTTGTTTTGTATAGGGAGCAGAGGTAAAAATGAGGACATCAGGCCACTCGAATAACGCACATTGTCCCATACTGTTAATATGTGGCGGGGGCTCTTGTGTGAGGAGCGCAGCTTGGTTGGGAGCCACAGAAATGCACCAATATCTTGAGGGGCACATAATGTTGCTTCTATTTGAATCCATTTAGGGACTCTTGTCCCAGGATATAAAGATGTTATGGGGGTTATATGAGAGGTATAATAATATTTTACAAAATTCGGGACCCCCAAACCACCATGCTTCCTGTATAAAAACACAGAATTTTGCAAAATTCTTGGTCTCTTGCCACCCCCCTTCAAAAAAAAGAAAATGTGTAAATAATTGGGTGGCACCTGAATGGGGAGAGTCCAAGACATATATAGCACTTTTGGCAGTATAGTCATTTTTACTAAATTTACTCGGTCTATCCAAGTGAATGGTAAATGCATCAATTTCATTAACTTTAAGTGTGCAAACAAAGGTTGAAAAATAGAAGCGAAAAGTGCACCGTAAGTGTCCGTCATATAAATTCACAGATATTCCAGTTTTCGGGGAGCCCAGGTGAATTGAAATGATTGTCTAATTGTGTCCACTAATGGCTTTGGTAAAGTAATATTAAGGATAGTATATTTACCTTCAATAATTTGCAGACCCGAAATACATGCAAGTCTATGTAGTACTGTAAATAAATTTGGCAATGTAACTGTGGGTTGCGTTAGGGTGAGGAGGAAGTCATCAGCAAACAGATTCAGTTTATAGACTCGAGTATTAATTTCCAAGCCATGTATATTGTAAATGGAACAAACTAATTGGGCTAGCAGTTTAAGTGCCAGGACAAAAAGTAATGGCTAAAGAGGACACCCTTGAGAAATGCCTCTTTGGATAGGATGATACATATGACATGTATCAAACTCTCGCCACTGGAGTACAATGCCCTCATCCATGACATAAACTGAGCCTGAAATCCCATTTAGACAGAGCATAAAACAGATAATCTCAGGAAATTCAATCAAATGCTTTATGAATATCTAATGGCAACAGCAAACTAGGAATTTTACACTGTTAGCCGAACAAATTAGGCTAATAATTTTCTGTGTACTATCAGGGGCTTGTCTACCAGGGACAAAACCCACCTTATCATTGTGTATTAGTAATTTCAAAAATGTATTCAATCTATTAGCTAAAATTTGTCAAAATATTAATATCTATATTTAACAGTAATATTGTGTACATCCAAAACATCTTTACCCGGTTTTGAAAGCATGGTGGGCTAATAAAGAGTAGTTCCCAGTAGGATTTTGTTTCAAGTGAATAAAATAGTTCACTAAATTAGGAGCTAACTTGAACCCTGGAATTTTTCACAGTACAAAGCGGAATATCCGTCAGGACCTGGTGATTTATTTGATTAAGGAGATCCAATAGCTGTGAGCGTTTCTTTCATTGTTATATCTGCTTCCATTTTCCCCTACATACTTTCAGTCATAGTGGGAAGTGTCACATCTCGAAATACTTCGTCAGCTAAGGAAGACTGAAAGCCTGCTGGAGACTTATAGCGTTTTGAGAGTACCTCTCCAAACCAATTCACTATATTGATTGGAATGACCGAAACACTATCGTTCGCAACCGCATTCGAACTGCAGATAACTTGCTATGCAAATGCAATGCTAGTTTCGCTAGCATGATGCCCAGCTTATTAGCCCTTGCTTGGACCACCTAATTTGCCTCTCAACCCTGGTGTCCAAAAGAATGTTCAGCTTCATTCGAACCTGTTGAACATGTTGATATAGCTGTTTACTATGTGTAGCCATTCAAATATTCTCTAACCTCGCCAGCTGAGATGTAAGATCATTTGTTTGTGCTTCAATTTCTTTTGTCTGGAAGCCATTTGTATGAATTGACCCCTTATGATTGCCTAATGGACATCCCATAACCTAAGTGGGGATGCAAGCGTACCCAAATTAGTGGCGAAAAAATCAGTAATGGAACTTTCTATTATGCCTATGGTGTCCGGAGATGATAACATAGCCAATAGAATTGAGAGGAACGTGGAACTAGAGAAGAACATTCTATCTGATGTGGAGAATGGTCCAACCAAGGGGTAGATAACATTCAGGCTGTACGAACCTGAGGTAGAAAATTTGGATGTAAAAAAGATATGATGAATCCTAGTAAAGCACTGATGGGATAAAGAGTAATACTTAAACCCTTTATGAAAGGATGTAATTCCTAAATCATTTAAATGGTGGTCAGCTAGCAACAAATTCCTTCAAGAGGGTTGATACCTCTTGGGTGGATCGTGTGGAAGAAGAGGACTTATGCAGTTTAGGGTTGAGAACCAAATTAGAATTCCCCATCATCAATAAAGTGCCTTTTAAATGTTGGTGTATTACCTTCAACAAATGTCCAAAAAATTTGGTTTGGCGATGGTTTTGGGGCATAATATTTAACCACAGTAATTTCAGTATCAAATATTTTTCCTTGTAGTATCAAATAACGACCCGTTGGCTCCTGAATTTCTCTATGGCATATAAAGGGGGAATTTATATGAAACAAGATGGAAACGCCCCTTCTCTTTTTTTGAAATGTAGAGTGGTATACTTGAGGGTAATTCTTGTGAAAGAATTTTGGACAGGAGGTAGTCGAAAACACAGTCTCCCGTAAACATACTATATGACCATGCTGAGAAGAATATTAGGTGAACGATTTCCTCCTTTTATTAGGCAAATTGAACCCTTGTACATTGTGTGATAATATCACACATACAGACCGAGTCATAAAACATACATGTCCTATTGCTTTCCCTTATATGTTGCTGATAAATGTGACTAACCATGATGTCCCAGTTTGAATGGTGTCAAAAATCAATACGGTAACCGTACAGGGAAAAACAAAAATAAGCCATAACAGTATAACAAAGAAGCAAAGTGTCCAAATATAGATATCAGCGCCAGCCGGTGCATAACACCTATGAAACCTGCATATGCTGGAAAATGGCATGCCCAAAAGCAAGGGGGGAAGCGTACGCCAGGCCAACCTGAGCATGAGCTGCTCATCTAAATACATGCATAAAAGGGAAACGAAGAAGCATTTATCTATATTAATAGTAGTTAAATACCAAACCCGAAGCAGATGAAAAAACAACCCCTCAGGATAAGAACAATCAAAAATTGTCCATCACTCTAAATGACCCTGAAAAAAACAAACAAAATTAGCAACAATAGTGTAGTTATTTAGGAGTGACATCAGCAGGACTTTGCGGTGCTGTAAAGTTGGCTGAGGTCTTGGAGTGATTAGCCTTCTGGGGTGACGAGCATTTCTTGCACTGCTGAGAGTCCCAAGGCGGCGACAGCCTAGATGCGCATTGGGAGTCATGAATCGGACTTTGCGTAGTGGCTGTATGTGAGGTCTGCAATTTCAGGTATCAAATAGCTCTTCAGCTTTCTCTGGTGTTGCTACAGAATGGGTCTGTCCCATATACACAAAGGTCAATTTGAAAGGAAAGCCCCATTTATATTTTATACTCAGATTCTGTGGGGTCATCATGAACAGTTTCAGTGCCTTTCTTTTCCGCATGGTTTGCGGTGCTAAATCTAAATATATTTGGTATGCATATGATTGAAACATGAGATCTTTCTTGTTCCATGTGGCTCTCATAATGGCTTCCTTAGTTTTGTAATATGTAAGCTTAATATTACCATTCCTTGGGGGACAATCCTGTTTTTGGGACCTAATGTATCCGATCACACTATAAACGATCCAAGGTAAATCAGGAAGAATCTCCTGGAGGAGGGCTGTGTCAAAGGAAGGTAAGTCCACCACACTCTCAGGCCGGCCTCTAATTCTCAGATTATGATTTTCCATGTCATCCAAGGGAAGCATAGCCTCCTTCAGTTGTGATTGAAGAGTGCATAAATCATGCGAATCGATACCCGTGATTGCATTATTCATTTTTGTTTCAAGATTGTTTTTACAGGATCCCAGTTCCCTGATCTCCCTGGTGAGATCTGGGATAATTTATTTGTGGCCTGCGTCGGTTCCACCTGTAGAATCTGCTTGAACTTCTCCAGAATGGTGGCATCCCTGCATTGGAAATCAGGTTGAGCACTAGGCACAGTGGAGGAACCATCACTGGAAATCTCCTCCATGAGGTCTGGATAAACTGGAGAACGAATGGAGGCCATACGCCATACGCCATTTTGCGTGTGTGTTTAGTAAGAGGAGCGGAGGCCGGAGCCCGTGGTTGAGACCATGCTGCTGTTGAGGACTTCCCCATGATGTACCAGCGTGATCACGGATGCCTAAACTGCCGATGAAGCTCCATGAGATCCCTTAACGATTGCTGCTTTAGCTGGCTGAATGCTCGAGTATCAGAGAACTGAGTTAGTACGCGGCCATGAACCGTCAGCTGCTCACTAGCGCCCCCCAATACCGTACTAATTTTCTTCTGTAAGTACTAATGAAATCCTAATAATGTAGAGTATGTGGATCATGTCCATGACTTGAGGACTTGTGTTAAGCAGCCCTGATTTAACACCACATTTTTGTGCTGCTTCATGGATATGCACTTGAATAATGACATTTGTGTTTGTATTGTGTAACCAGCCCACTACATATGCATATGTATCTTCCTCTATGTTACTTATAAGCTCAAACCCTGCATTGCAGTTTTGGCATACCTATGCCCAATCAGCACAGAAGCTTTTGTTTCTTTCTATTACATCAGTTTTATTAAACATGTTTTGCACTTACTGTAACTCTGTTTTTATTTGTCATTACACCAAATGTATTATATTGTCAGGGAATTATAACTCTTTCAGAGCATCCCTTTTCTGTTTTCACTAACACTCTTATCTCCAGTATGCTATCAACAATGTCTTAATTAGAACTGAGTTATTAGTATTATGCTCTGTAAAGGTTTATGCAATTTTTATCTTGCTGACATATAATTGCAAAGCAAACAACATAATATAAACATGAACAATGCACAGAAGAATCCATAATTGCAAAATTGCTTGAAATATATTATTTCTTTGGCAGTACATGAATAATAGTTTAACAACAAATGTTAATGCTGGTAGAGTTGTGATATGTAAATGTGCTTAGTAGTATAACAAACTATAGAATATACTTAAGCAAGAAAAAGCATGTGTTTAAAAGTGTATTTGCCTTGAACTATGAGGTAGTATGAAAAAGCATACAGGTACACAGACAACCTTCTCAGATCAATTGCCCATCTTATTACCTTACGCTTGTGTGGCCTATTTTAGACATCAAGCAGCACCTTAGTAGCTGGATGACTAACGGTGATACAGCAGACCACGCGTTCACTGCCTGCAACAACCCCAAATTATCACAGCCTAAATTAATTTGTTTGTTTGCCAACTCCCCCATAGCTCCACTGCCAGCACTAAAGGAAACAGCTCAAATTGAACAATAACCCTGCCTCCCTCCACTCAGTCGGCCATTGCCCTGCACTTCATGCCCCTTTCTAATAGGCCCCATAGCCCATGCGCATCTGTAAACTTATCCTCATTCGCCACTGGCCTATCCATCCATACCAACTTACCGTTGTATTCCGCCGAAAACCTCCTCCAAACCAGCAGACTGGCCCGCTATTCTCTATTCAGTCCTATGAAATGTGACGGGAAACTCACCCCGGCCTTGGCAGCCGCCAACCCCCTTGCAAAAATGTGCCCTGTTGGCATAATTCAAAATGCAATATTCAACTTACCTGAGAGGGACTACAATTAAGTTGAGCTGAATCTTTCATTCCTCACAAGCTCTGTCAGCTTCAGCCTGCAATGCCGTCAATTTGTCTACCGGCAATCTGCATTCCATCGCTTCCGTGTCTATGGTGATCCCCCCAAAAAATAAGTTGTGTTGCGGGCCCTTCAGTCTTATCCTCCACCAATGGAACCCCAAACCTCTCAGCAAAGGACTGAAGTCACCAGCAACACCCTGCATCTTGCTGTCCCAGGCGGGAAGATGAAAAGGAAGTCATCAAAATAATGAATCACCGATGAAACCATGGCCACGCCCTGTACCACTCACTCCAAAAATGAGCAAGGACTGATCCACATAGAACGCCCCACCCACTAGCAACCCGAAAACCACTGGCTCGCAGGTTGAACGCAGCAACCAGAAAGCTGCCTCAATATCTGTCTTTGCCAGCAAGGCGCCCCGCCCATACTACCATACCCAATGCACTGCACAATCAAAGGACATGTATGACACAGAGCACAGCTCTGGCTCAATAGCGGCATTCAAGGAACCCCTCGCTGAAAACGGGAGAAGATGAATTAGCTGAAATTTGTTTGGCTCCTTTTTGGGCACCAGCCCCCATGGAGACACTACAAGCCCCTACACTGGTGCTTCCAGAAACTGCCCACGCATCCTGCCCAATGCCACCCCATTTTCCAATTTTGCCAATGCCACCTCCGGTCATTGCAGTGCTGAGAACCTGAGGTTGACTATCTATACAGTCTTACTTGCAATCCTAACATATGCCATTCATACCAGACCAATACAAACAGCAGCTTGAGAACCTTATCTCAACAAAAAATCTAGCTTGGGTGTTAGGGGCGTAGGCCAGAGGGAAAGCCCCTGGACCTGATGACCTGACATTAAAATACTTTAAAACTTTACTCCCCCTAATGAGCGCCCATTTTGTAGAGTCCTTCAATGTCCTGACTCCCTAATATCCAGTGCTTAAAGTTATCTTGGAGGCGCATATATCAGTCATTCCTAAAGAAGGGAAGGACCCAACGATGTGTGCTAGTATCAGACCAATCTCAATTTTAAAAGTAGATGAAAAACTATAGTCTAAAATTCTGGCAAAAAGTCGGGGTCACTTCATGCAAGACCTGATTCATTCAGAATCAGTCCCTTTTTCACTCTGTCCAAAGCACTCCCCAGTCCTGCCCCCCTGCTGCCCTTAGCTAACCCACGTTCCCCCCACCCCCCCGCTGCCTCCCCCCCCCCAGCCCTAGCACAATGGTCCGCAACACTGACAATACCTCTTGCTTTTCTTCTGCTGTGGATGCAGTCCTATGGTGGGAGGAAGGCTGCATGTAGGCTTCCTCCTCCCACCCTTAAACTCTGGCACAGCAGAGGATTTCTGCTAACTGCAGCTGCATTAGGCATAGGCTGTGCAGCTGCATTAGGCATAGGCTGTGCAGGTTGCACTGGAGGGTACCTTGAGGAACTCTTTGCCGGGTGGTTCAGGGGGGGTTCAGGGCTCAGGCACACCAGAGGTCTATACCCCCCAGGCTACATGGCATCCCGCCCCCTAACATTAGGGAGCCACCCCCCTCAGGGCAGCAGCCACCTGTTCAATAAGCCGCGCAGGCTCTTGGTCAATAGCTGCTGCCCTGAGCTGGGTCAGAGGAATTTCTACCTCGGTCATGGACATAGGTGATTAAAAACTATCTGTTCAAACATTTCTTTCCCCGTTGCCACCAAAAATTGTACATCCCTTTTCTGTTTCCCCCTCTTTTATTCATTTAATCCCTCCTATCTCTTACAGTATCTCCATCCACCCCCTCACCAGCTTCTTTTAACCCCCTACTGTCTGCTTCCTGTCCTCCACAGTCATGCAGGCCTTTCCCTATAACTCCTTATGTCCTTTTTTTTTCAAGCCTGACTGGAAGTGTCTTGAAAGAGATTAGGGTAAATCAGCTGAGAAAAAAAATGTTGTTTTAAATGTTACCCAGACTTAGTAGGCACCCTTTCAGTGTAATAGTGTGCCCCAGCCCCTTTGTCACTTTTCATGGTTTGCATGGAAAGGTGAAAAAACATATAAAACAACAAATCCTAATACACAACAAATACTTTCAAAAATGAAACATAATAAACAGTGTGCTTGTGTCAGCTTCCATTCATAATGCAAAATACATACAGGCAGATTTATTGGCTTCCCCCCAAAATGAGCTAAAGACAATGTTGGAGGCATTATGACTATTATGGAGTCTGAAAGACGGTTAGTGACATGATTATGAGTGTAAAGTGCTGCATAATGTGTAGGCACTATAAAAATACATGCTGATAATACAAAAAAACATAAAACCTTAATTTATTCCATAACATTTATCAACCAACACCTTCCAACACATCTCTAAATTAAACATTGCATTATCAGCCAATACAAAGAGGACTGAGACTTGAGGCAAATAAATGTTTGTAATAAAATATTTATATATTTTCACTGAAAATGAATTTAACATATTTTAGTAATGAAAAATACCAAGGGCCAATAGCGGCAAAGCTATAATTCTTTAATTTATTGTTTCCCCGAAAAGTGGTTTCTTATGAGTGAGATGGCTTCATTAGGGACTGGAGACAGCCATAGAAGTGTTAATTTAATTTTCAGTTAGTATTTAATAAAATTATATATTTTATACAGATTTTGTTGCTTGCACAAATCTTGCGAGAGTAAGTCTCAGTGTCCAATTTTTCAGTTTTTGTCACGGCCCACTAACTACTAGTTTCTTTGAGCCAAGGACAGTAAGTATGGTATTCACAGGATTACCAGAAAAATAGGACAACAACAGCCTGAAGAAAAAGAAAAATACATCACTCACATATAGGGGCTAAAAAGTTGCAATGTTTTTTGTTTTTCAAACAGCTAGTTCTGCTTTTTAAAGTACTCCCCAACAAGAAATTAGGAAAGCTCACCAGTGGAAGGTTAAAGAGAGGCCTGTAGCAGGGAAATATGAGGAGGGGCTGCATGACAGGCGTGCTCGGACTGCCCAAGAGAAAGGTGGCAAAGGGTTAAGGCTTGAATTACAGAAAGAGGAGGGGGAGAGAGAGAGGGTCGGGTCTGACGTAAAAGAGGGTGGAGAGAAGAAAGGGTAAAAGGAGGGTGAAACAGAAGTTAAGGACAGTTTTTTGGAAGAAGAAATTTCCCACCCACCCGCCCGGTTATAAGGTGTGGGTAGGTGGTTGAGGTTTGGTGGAAGGTAAGAGTTCTGGGTAAATTATGGTGGGGGGGCACCCAAGTTGGTGGGGACCCCCCTTTAAGTTGTGAACGGTGGAGGCCCCTGAGGTGGTGCTGTGCTGCTAGGGGCCAGAATGGCATGACGGGATTGGTCATTATTGGAGATGTAATGGTGTTGCGGACTTTACCTTCCGGACCTGCAACCTAGTTGTTTTGGGTGCAAATGGTTGGTTCTGTTAGGAATTGATTTATGGTAAATAAAGGGTTAAGTTATAGTTTATATGGAGGTTATTTATTTGTTAATTTATTTTGTTATTTAATTGTTATTTATTTGTTGCTTATTTTATGTGTATGTTACAGTTATATATATATGCAGAGTTAATTTTATGGAATTGTTATGTTGTTAATTTATTGTTAAATAAAGGACTGCTTGCCAGCCATTTTAAATGCAACATGTTGTGGTGTGTTATTTGGAAGAGTGTAAGAATAGGGGAAGGGTGGCTGGCAAGGGAAAGGAGTGGTGGGGGTAGGTGTGGGGGGAATTTTTGGGGGAAAGGCTACGAGCTACCCTAGTCATGACTACAACAGTCACTGCATCCTTGGTTGGTAGGTGAAATAAAAGTACCTGTGTAAAAATGGTTAGGAAATTTGCTCACCATAATAATGAATTCTTTATTCGAGAGGGCTATGTTACAATCCTTCTGGCAAGATCTTGGGTTCGCTGAGTGTCCTAAAATCATGAAAAGACACTGCTGCACAGTACAAAGTCATCTTCTCAAAAAGTTGGCAACATTTATAATCCCATGTCCTTTCTGCAAGGATCATAACTATAACTTTGCAATTTAGCTATGGATCATGGGGATAGGTATATTTTAATAACTTAGGTTAATCTAACTAGTTAGGTCTAATCTAATTATTGGAACTTACACTTAAAGCTTTTTGTGTCTAAATGGCTAAATAACCTGCATAAAATGGGCAATTTTTTTTAAAAAAAAGACTACTATTTATGAATATTAGGAATCCTGCGTAACTACAGCACATTGTGATGCACCAATCCAGGGCACAAACATTTCTGTGCTTATGAGTGCTCGATCATGAATAACATGTGCTGTTTAGTCTGCAACCAGTCAGTACTTCCCTTACATATTCTTGTGGCAAGTAAAAAAGGAAACTGAAAATATGCTGGGAGGAGGTTAATATTGTTATTAAAATACCAGTTTTACAGTTATAAACTATAAATGTTTTGTGACCATCACATGTGAGCTCATTGGACACTGCATTCCAAAACCTTGTGAAATCAATTAAGTTGTTTCTCGCTTTGCGTCTATAAGAACCTCCACTCCTCTGGAAAAGCATTAGGACCTAAATATATTGGTAGAATTTGTGCCTAATCCAACCAAAAGTGCATTTGTGAGGTAGCAATATTGAAAACAGAGAGGTTTCAGTTTATTTTAAAGATGTTCAGTAGAGTTTAATCCAGGGCTCTAAGCAGGACACTAGACTCATCAAACCATATTTTTGTGGGGCTTGTATTGTACACAGGATGCCTACAAACTATGGCACTTGAGAATTATTCTTACAGTAAATTAGGTGAACAAAAATTGTGAAAGCTGTCTGACAATAGACTGCATAGTTAGCTAGTCTCCCATTGAAAGCCATTCTTTCATTCCAGTGAAAGGAAGAAAACGCTGCAATTGGCCTCTCCTTTTCCATGTATTTATTTCATGCATTGGTATTGACAACTCAACTCCAGAAACTTATAAAAAGAAAACAAATCATTAAACATGTTTTTTTACTTAATTTTGCTAATTAAAATACCTACATTTGTATACCAGCTACTACTATCCAGACTGGTGGGAGGGGGGGACAACTTTGCTCTTCATTGTCAATTCAGCAGGCAGGTGGTAAGGGGTTGACCTTACTGTAGTGGTATAGGAATAAGTTTAGGTGGCAACCCCTCCAACTGTAAACCACATGGTCATTTTTGCACATGATCAGAAATGAAAGTTTGCTAGAGACCTAAGGTTTTACATTAGAGATTTTGAGTTACCGGACAGATTAATAAATTGTCAGTTCACTAGGTGTAAACAGGCATGCTTAGTTGATCCAAACATACCTGTCTATGCTCAGAGCTGCTGTAAAATATACCCCAAAAAATCTTCCTGGCCAGGTGTTAACCCCTCCTCACAGAGACGCTCAGCGGAGCAATAGTTGTTTGGCCTTGCCTTTTGCAAGATATTGCAGAATATTGTTTTTGCATCTCGTCTCCTTTTTCCTGGGGAAAAGTATTTAGGTAGACATGAGAAAGAGAAATTGGTTCATTAAACATATGGTTACATTGATTTTGTTAGATACAAAATTATTGCGTACAAGTAATGAAAGACAAAGAGGAAGAATCTTGGAGCTCCCTCACATCACTGTGCAACGGTAATGCACGTTACACATACTAGTGGGATGCAGTCCCATTCATTCTAAATGGCACCACAAAGCATTTTATGCTAGATAAAGATGTATATACAGATGTATATACAACTGTATATACATTTTTTCTTGCAAAACTTTGTCTTCCATATAAGAACTGGAAAAAAATTGCAGTAGGACATTTTTTCAGGCTAACGGACTATAATTCAAAGCTGCTCTTTAGGGTCTCGTGTTTTATTACTCATTGGGTTGGTTGCTGCTTAACCAGTACAATAATGAGGTACGCCTATTTTACATAACTCACTACCCATTCTAGAAAAAAAAAGTTAATTTGGAGTTACATTCCAAATGCAGACTGTATATCTTCCTTCACCAGTAAGGCATTGCAACCCCAAGATCTAAACTCATATATTTGCTAATGTCGTCATTTAAAGATAGGGGCTTAGATAGAAAAGATGATGAATCACCTGTGTAAGCATTAGGCTCCTTCTTCGGAACCAAGACTAGAGGAGTGGCTATAAAAACCATGTGGGAGGGTCTACAAAAGACAGTGCCACTATATTGCTTCCAATGATGTTTCCTTATAAATCTTTTAAAATCAAACATTCTCAAAACCTTGAACAGGTTTTAACTAGTCAAAGAAACATGTAACTTAAATTGTCAAAAACTGGCAAAAAAATTGAAAAAAAAAATTGTAATTGTGCCATCTGTTTGTTTGGATACAGATACACCAAGGGGAACATCTCTGCTAACATCACTGGTATTCAGGCTTTTAAGAAAAAGCTCATTTTGATGTGTGTTATTCAATTATTTTTCCCTACATATTATATGGCACTGAATGGGCTCCAGCAAAGTATGTGCATTTATGTTTATTTTTACAACTTTGGTGCCATTGTTCCTTTTGCAGCCAGCTGCATTGAAAGGAGTAAATTGTTTGAAATTGGGAGACTTTTTAAGTAAAAGCAAACTGATCCATAATCTAATATATTTCAATCCCCATTTTAAATTAGAATGTACTGATAGTTTATATTATTAATAAACAATGACAAAACAACAGAATTGGGACTGTCACACTTACCTCTTCCTCACTAAAGCACAGGCACCTCTCACCTGCGCATGCCTGCAGTTCTGAGACCGGGCGCACCTGTTCTTCCAGATTTTTTAGGATAATAGCCTCTATAGGCTATTTAGTTAGCTCGGACACAGCACTCCACTAGTGCTGAGCTCCCTATTTCTCTTGAGCATTTCCTGTCCACCTGTAGGCTAATTCAGTGCTTCCCCTGTCAAGCTCCTGTGTTAACTCCTTGTTGGTTCCCAGCCAACTTCCTATGTGTCTATTTCCTGGATTCCTGGTATTGGACCCCTTGCTTGTGACCTGAACTCTCTTGCTTGCTGCCTGCCCTGACCCTGGCTTTCCTTGACAATTCTGCTGCCTAGTGATTTGGTACCGTGTATTATCCTGCCCACCCTGGTGTGCCCAAGAACTGCAACCTGGCAGTAACCAGCAGAGCAACATCTTCACCACTAGAAGCTCTGGAGAAGACCTGGTTACTGCTTAGACTCTCTGCCATAATTCCCATTCAGGAAAGTCCTGCACAATTTAAAATGTTTTAGTCTAGTTTCAATATGGGAGGGGGCATGTTTTTTTCTTTTTTATTAATGAAGCATTAAAAACACCTAAAATGTCTGTACAGGCAGCGGCAAATGTACAAGCCTTTTAGGAATTTATAAACACTGCCCATTCAAGACAGCAGAGGTGACAAACTGCTTCTTAAAACTGCTTGAGCCTCCAAAAAAAACGCATGGAAATGCTGCCACCCCCTGCCTCCTGTCAAATGAAGGATAATGAACGGACCTACTCTATCCATTTTCAACTGTTCTTTTTGCAAGCATTTTTGAGTAGTAAAAAAACTGAGATCTGAACAAGTCCAAACAACCACTGTTGCATTGGTAGGCAATGTAAATTTAGACAATGAAAAATGTAAAGGATTTCATAACAACAAATTAACTGGATCACCAACTATATCTGGATTAATCGCATGAAGTGATGATGGGCTGGTAACTCAACAGTTCCATGTTGTTTATGGGAGGTACTATTAAACCATGTATCTGGGAAGAAATTAGAAAAAATAAGTGGGTGCTGGTTAAATTATACTGGCTATCAATATGAGTCTAGTGACAGAAAAAACTACTTCAGGGGAAATCTCTAGATTAAAGATAACTAAACCCTGTTTATGCTCACCTGTCCATGTTCCTTCACAACTGCCACAAATCTTCTTTCCTTTTCTCTTCCTTGTTTCGATGTTTGGCCATCTTGATTAGCCACAATGACGTAACCCCTGCACAAGGCCTTAGGGGAAATTGGGTTGTGCCAGGTATCCTGGCTACCATAAACTGCTCAGGGACTTTTGAAGGGAGCTCACTGACAGTTGAAGGGAGCAATCAGGCAGGTGGGTATGTTGTATTCCAGCAAATGCTGGTAATGTTGTTTTATCTTTTAGGTAATCCTATATTGTGGATCATTACTTTTGTTCTGTTTAAACCTATTGTTAGGATCACAAAATTGGCATTGTCATTGATGCTAATTATTTTTGGGTATTCTAAATATTGTGTCTCTTTCTGCATGTAGTGGTTCCTCAGTTGTCATGTCATTGTGTTTGTGTTCTGTGGTGACATCGGACTCATTAGATGGAACCACATTGCCCATTTAAGGGTGCCCTGTTTCTGACACATTTTAATCCCAGCAACAGGGTCAATTTCATAATATAAATGATAAGGCTTTATTTGTTAAAAAAAAGCTCTGTATCTGTGCACAAGAACATGTTATCATTAATAGACAAATGGCAGGTATTACTCAAATGAAAAATACTGGTGGCTGATAAATAGGAAAGCAATTTTAGAATAAGTGAACTGTATTAAAAATGGTCAAAGCCTTCACTCCAAAAATTGTGCTGTGCTAGTAAAATAATTCAAAATACACGCTTGATTGCATTCTTGGAGAAACATCTCATTAATCAAATCCTAAGAGGTACAAGCATGACTATGGAATAGACTGATAGGATTCCCCTGGCATTCTTCTAGCAGTTAAAAATACATTTTTAAATGATTGTTCATCTAAGAAGCATCTTGCATACAGGTGGGAAAGTGGGTTGCTGTAAATCAGTTCACTTTTCTGACAAATCTGTTTTTATATTTGTTTTATTGCCAGTTTTATGTCTGTTTTAAATCAGTTTTATGGATCACTTCACATTAATTGCATAAAGGGTTTGTGAAAAAGTCATGCGGTGTACACCTGACCAATGGAATAATTTTGTATTTGCTTTTATTTCACTAATTGTATTTTTTCCCTTTTAGCTTTCTTTTTACATGTACCCTGAGGACACAACATAAAAAACAAGATTGTATCTGTGTTCTTTTGAAACTGTAAGCTGCCCTTCAGACAAGTTAGCAAGGTTAGGTATGTGCACAAATCTAAGCTTATTTATCAGAAGCAGATATAAAATGATGTCTATGATATAGAGGAAATATAGGAAAAGATACATTAATGAAAGTATATGAAGTTTTTGCATTTTTAGCCTAATGCAGTTGTTCCATAAAAAAAGTCACTCAGGGCCCTGCTTTTTCAATGATGGGAACCTGGCTATTATATCATAAAACCTACAGCACACTTAAATCTAAAAACTACAGTTATGTATTGCAGCTTACAAACCCTTGGGTATAGTGGCTGGATTACTTTTTTCCTTTAATCCTTTATTTTCATTAGGTGACCAATCACACTTCCAGTCCTTGGATGACCCTTCTCAAAACAGTACTACAGAACTCCAACCTTTTCTTATACTCCATTATTGATAACATCTTCTTTCCCATTTAGAAAAGGACCCCAGTGCAGACAGTAAAGCTAGGTACACATTTGCAATAATTATCGCTAGAAAACGAACGACTAACGATTATACATGCTTATTATGTAGGATCGTATTGTGCACAATTCTGTACATGTTGTATCAATACGATCGTTCAAATATATTAAACCAATAGTGTACACACGCTTGAACACGTTTGAACGATGCAGAAAGTGACATGTAAAGAAGAAAGTGTACTGCAGAACCATCCAAGATCACTGAATGACCGTACACACAATAGATAGTGAACGATTGTCACTCAATTAAGTTCACTGGGACGGTCATTCGTTTCCAGTGACAATCCTCGTTCGTCAGCGTCGTTCACTTTTACGATTATCAGATGATCGGTTGTTACTCATTAGTTTCCAACGTTAATAATTGCGTGTACGCAGTTTGAGGCATTTGAGTAGGCAGTAATGTTGTACGTTGAGAAAAGACCACAATGTATGTAGAACAATGGAACTGAAGCATCATATCACCACAGCTTTAATTAGGTGAAAACAGGTTTAAATATTATTATTTTCTTCTTTCCAGCAGTTAGTTAGAGAGGAGTCGTAGGTGTGTGGTGAATATCCCTATGCCGGGCGATGCTTGACATCTCCACAGGTAGAGCGTACTGGAAGTAATAAGCACACGATTTCTGGCAAGATCAACAAGCATTTTTTTTTAAATGATCAGACATGTGACAAAATTCTATCACTGGTATATTTAACAGATGAAATAAGAAGAGATCGTTGTTAAGGCATATCCTAACAGTACCATGTAGGCAAGTCTTTAACACTTTACTGCAGGAGTAGGCTCTTAACGCCTAATCCACCCCAAAACATACCCTTAGGATACAGCTATAACGTTTAAAAGGACATTTAAATCCCCCTACTCTAGGTAAAACAAAAGATTTTGGCAGTGATTTTCAATGCTCATTTTAAGGAGTTGGGTTAGACATTAGGGTAAAGCAGTAAAATGTTAGGAGCTGTCTACATAAAATAAAATAAAACATAAAATGTTTATAATGGATTGCTGTTTTTTTAGAAGTCGTGCTGTAAGGCACTTCTGTCTTCTGATTTTTCCTTATATCTTTTAGAATTTTAGAACTTTTCTAGACCCTTCTGCCAGAATTTTTGCAGTGTATCTTCACTGTGTTGGGATTTTGTGAGAGAGTCACATCTATGATAGTTTATTAATGTTATATAATTTAAAAAAAAGTCTATGTTTAAGTTATTTTAGTTTTTATTTAAGGTGGACTGATCAGGTTGGTTTGTGCAGTCCCGTTTGTTCCAGAGTGGCAACAATTTCATATACAGTAGATTAGAAATAGCAAGCAGTTAATCATTAAATTAGGTTAAACATCTGCTATAAATATTGTACTACATTTGCTTAAATTGGCTTTGTATTGCACAAACTTGAACACTGTATAAAACCTTGAGCCAGGCTAGCCAGTAAAGTACAAGATGCAACCTGTTGAAGATGAACGTATTTCCCTCTTGAAAGAACAGACTTCTTGCTATAGATGGAGTTTTCAGAGACACATGTGTGAGAACAATCAAAGGTGGTTATTATTCTGATTTATTAGGAAAAGATGGTGCTATTTATACAAAGTGAAGTAGGTTGTACATATAGGTAAATAAAAGTATGCAGTGATCTTTCAGGAATCCAGAGTCATTGATGGCCCTGAATAATGCATGGCCCTGATATCTAGGCTATCTCCTCTCATGCCCCAGTTTAATAGCCATTGTTTCTTTTTTACATTTTGGTCAGTGTCATTGTTGTTATTGTTTCTTATTTATACTTTAGTTCTTGTTACACAAAAGAAACTCCTCACAATGCAGTCAGTTTTCCAGATATTTCAAAAATGGTGAACAGTTGTCAGTTGGTCACAAGCCTAAGCCCAGGAAAACAAAAATTGTAAATAAAAAAGTCATTTGTTGGTATGAGGCAAAAGCCTTGTATATAGTATACTTTATGATTTCTTCTTATATAAAATCAAAAAGTCCACATCATTTCCCTCCTCAAGTTCATTCCCTGAACTTGTATAACCTTCAAGGATTTTGTACTTATACAAGACACTTGGGGAGCCTGCCACCCACACCACTTACTCGTTGGCAACACCGGCTTAGATTCAAAATGGTGTCACATAAGCAAAGAAAATATAAAGGTCACTGGTAACAAAGATGACTTTTTCAACTTGTAGGTTTTAGGTGCCAGGGAAGACTGTAGGTCTGGAGCTTATACTGTGCATCACAACTTTCATGGTATTCACAGGAAACCCCCACAGGAGTACCCTTTCAACCTTTTGCCTTGGAAGTGTGGAGTAGCGTCCCCATAGGTGATGATGGTCTATGGCTCGACCGGGCTTGTCTCAGAACCTCCTTAAAACTTTTTAAAAAGGGTAATGGGTTCCTTGTAGTAACTTTTATCAAGACTTTGGTTTGAGTAACAAATATTCTTCAGGTGTGGGTATAATAGGGTCAGGTACTCCTTAGCCATCTTGGATGAATGCAAAATCTACAAAACATTTATTTATATTCTCCAAGGTTCATGGGATCAGCACTGAATAAAAGTGATTTAGCATGAGTTGAAATATATGATGAAAAAACAAAACAAAAAAAACCTTTAAGGGCAAGAATGTACATTAGAAAAAATTTAGCTGTTAACGAGTTTATAAGCATTTCAGTGAATATATATCAAAAATGTTTTAAACATAGCATACCTTCCTAACCTGGGCAGTCAGAGACACTCCCTGTACATATACTTCACCAGAAGGCTAATCCTTCTGATATAGTGGGACTCAGGCCCTTGTAGGCACCACGTCCATCCCAACAGGGTTGACTGCCCACATCTTCCATACCTGTTTTGATTGTAATGAGATTCAATACATTTTTCTCAGAGGTGATCAAACTCAATTCATATAAAAAAACAAAGGAGGTTTCTCTTAGACGTCAGGAGTTGGTAGGTCCGGTTGAGGGGTTGCCCCTACGTTACTCATCTCTCTTACTGTTCAAAAAGAGGTATCTAGTAGAGGTACAAGCTTTTTTATTTTTTTTTGCTTAGATTCTTAATCTATATTGTTTAATGTTTATATTGGTGACTTTAATGTTGCAATGGATGAGCCCAACCTTCCCTCCTCAGCCAAACTGCTCTCCATTCCCTCCTCATTTGTACTCACACAGAACATCAATGGCCCCACACACATAGCCGGACACACTTTAGACCTGGTATTTTCTAAACTCTGCAACCTCACCCTCCTTGACAACTCACCATTTGCCCTTTCTGATCATAACCTTATCACCTTAAACCTATTGAACTCTTGCCCTCCCTTGCCACATCCCAGACCTGGTCAATGACAGAGAGATATCCGTAACCTTGACCACAACCTTTTCTCCAACTGCCTTGCATCCCTAACCCCCGCCCTCTCCAAAATCACCTCACCAAATGAAGCTGCCACCATGTTAAACCACTCTCTTTCCTTGGCTTTGGATAATGTCGCCCCTGCCACCTTCCGTTACCCCCACCCTGCCAACCCCCGAGCCTGGCACAACAATAACAAAAAAAAGCTACAAAAGACTAAGGTGCAGCTGAGCGCAAGTGGAGGAAATCTGGCTTCAGCACTGACTTCATGGACTACAAAGCCAAGCTACAAAGCTTTAACACAGAGCTCACTCTCATCAAGCAAAATTATTTCTCCGCTGTCATTTCCTCTCAAGCCTCCAACCCACTCAACCTCTTCTCTACAATTGACTCCCTCCCAAACCCCACACCTGCTCCCCCCACAACATCCTTCTCTACCCAAGACATTGCCACCTACTTTAGAGATAAAATAGACAAAATGAGACATGATGTCTCTGCCCACCGAGCCACTCCAACCATACCCTCCCCTTCCACCTGTAAATCATCAATGGCCTCCCTCAGCCCTATTACTGTGAACGAAGTCTTATCTCTTCTCTCATCATCTCCATCTACTACCTGTCCACTTGACCTAACTCCCTCTGATCTACTCCGTGCCCATTCCTCCACCCTGGCCCCTGCCCTAACCAAACTATTCAACCTCTCCCTTTCTACTGGTAAATACCCCTCAGCTTTTAAACATGCCATAATTCTCCCTATCCTAAAGAAACCCTCAGTGGACCCCTCCCTACCCTCTAACTACCGTCCTATCTCCCTTCTCCCATATGTCTCCAAACTTCTTGAACGTCTTGTCTACAAAAGACTCACCGATTACCTGAGCACCAACTCTCTCCTTGACCCCTTCCAGTCTGGTTTTAGAGCTGTCCATTCCACTGAAACAGCCCTTACTAAAGTGGCCAATGACCTCATCAAGTCACAAGGCAACTTTTCCCTGCTTCTTCTCCTTGATCTTTCCTCTGCCTTTGACACTGTTGATCACCCTCTTGTAATACAAATCATGCACTCCATTGGTATCAACGACACTGTACACCTCCTCTCTTGGTAGTCTCATATCCTCCTTTGGCTTACAGTACCATCTGTATGCTGATGACACTCAAATCTATCTGTCCACTCCTGACTTGTCTCCCTCAGTCCTGGATAAGGTCTACCTGTCAGCCATTTCATCATGAATGTCTGACCAATTTTTTAAACTCAACCTGGATAAAACAGAACTCATCATCACCCCCCCACCCTCAAATTCCAAATCTCCCCCTGACATATATCTAACTGTGAACAAGACTGTTATTCGTCCCTCCCCTCAGGCACGTTGTCTTGGTGTCACCTTTGACTCTGCCCTCTTATTTACTCCCCATATTCGGAACATTTCCAGGTCCTGTCACTTTCACCTACGCAACATCTCCATAATCCGCCCCTACCTGTCTCCTGAGACCAAACTCCTTGTACATGCTCTTATCATCTCTCGTCTGGACTACGACGTGCATGATACAAACTAAGTTCCTGGTAATACAATCCATTGTGAGGATAACGTGTGGGACTACCAAGACTGCAGCTTTTAATTATTGGTACACTACATTTACCAGGGTTCAATTTTGCAGGTTCCAAAGCAGTTTTCATACTTATTTTTTGAAACACAGTTACACACACCTTACCCCATATTTACCATGTGCACAATTATCTTGGATCCCTTACCAAATCACTTAAACCTGGGTAATTATTTTGTTTTTCAACTGTATTGACCGTATAAATGTCCAGTAACCTTTACAAAATGGCCATACAAAAGGCCCAAATCGTACCCACAGGGTCCTGCAATCAGTGGTCACATTCACACATCTCATAAATCTATACCATTACATAAAACATTGCACTTCCAAGGATTTGGACAGCGCTGCGTAATATGTTGGCGCTATATAAATCCTGTTTATTAATAATAATATTAATAATAATAATAATAATATTCCTGACATGTATTACTTTACAATAAATAGAAAAGATTCGCTGGTTTCACATGGGAACATCAGACCCTAGTTGAGTCTTAGGAGAGTGCTTCTTTCTTTTGTTCTCAAAAATGTCCAACAAATCCCACATTCCTAGAAAACACCAGCCCTACAGATAAACGTGTAGGCTGGCATCCCCCTAGCAAGAGGTGCTGAAGGCCAATCATTGGAGGTCTCTTCCAAAGAGCCTCCTTTGCTGGGAGACATGAAGGCTAGTACTTGGACCCAATTTCAGTGTCTGGCTCACCAAGAGCAGTTTGAACGAGTAGATTTTTGTCTGCTTTAGACTTCAGTGATGATCACTGACAAATTGTACTTTTGCCCATCACTACACAGGAAGATAACAAAACTAGATCCCAGATTTGATGAGCACTCCAATTGGCAAACACAAACTGTTTGGTTTTAAATTTCCATCCAAAAATGCAAAACTAATCTAATTGAAATTAAAGGGCAAATGTACCTTTTTTTTCAGTGTGCAAACTTTATAAAATGTATCCCTCATTTACTATTTTTGAAAAGACCATTGGAGTCAATGAAACAAGCAAAATGAGGCAGTCCAAAATGGTCCCCATTAACCTCATAGAGAAAAAGAAAGAAAAACAGTAAAATAAAACATTTAAAGCAATAGAACACAATATAACCCTCAAAACAAAATATTAGTAAAATATACAACATGCATGCTTCATACTGTCTAGGGGGAAAACATTTAGAGGAGTCAGAAATGGAAAAGGATCCGGGGGTTCTGGTAGATCATGAATTTATTAATAGCGTGCAATGCCAAGCTGCAATATCTAAAGCTAGCAAAGTATTTTCTTGTATTAAAAGAAGAATAGACTGCAGAGATGGAGACATTATCCTGCCCCTGTACAAAGCAATGGTCAGACCACATCTGGAATATGCAGTCCAGTTTTGGGCACCAATTCACAAAAAGGACAATTATTGAATTGGAGAGAATGCAGAGAAGGGCAACTAAATTAATAAAAGGAATGGAGGAGCTCAGCTATGAGGAGAGATTAGCTGAACTGAATCTATTCTCCCTTGAGAAGAGATGTTTAAGGGGGGATATGATCACCCTGTATAAATATATAAACGGTCCATATAGAGAACTCTCTTCCCCATTATTCACTTTGAGATCATTACAGAGAACAAGAGGGCACTCTTTGCGTCTGGAAGAAAAGAAGTTTAAGCTCTGGATAAGAAAGGGATTCCTTACTGTAAGGCCTTTGAAAATGTGGAATCGGCTCCCTCAGAAAGTAGTTTCAGCAACTACTATAGATTGCTTTCGGAAAAAGCTGGATGCTTTTCTAGAAGCACAGAATATACCTGGGTATTAAGGCCTTAAAGTAAAAAAAAAGTGACTGTTGATCCAGGGAACATCCGATTGCCTCATGGAATCAGGAAGGAATTTTTTTTCCCCTGTTGAAGCAAATTGTACCAGGGTTTTTTTTGCCTTCCTCTGGACCAACTATGTCTTATAGGGTTTTATATCTGGAATATGTTTATTTCCCTAGTGGTTGAACTTGATGATGGACTTGTGTCTTTTTTGCAACCTAACCTACTATGTAACTATGTAACTATATACTGCTCCTAATGCATCCCCAAAGCACCTATCAAGTGAGCAAAATACATTTTGCCAACAGTGAAATTGTTCATTTGAATTCAAAATTCATATAGTATTAAGTTAGGCTGCAAATTTCTCTATCCCTAGTAGGGTTTTATAGTGGAGTTTAAACCTAAACTATACTACTTCTGTTTGCTGTTAGCCCTCAAAAACTACTAAGTCCATTGCAAATTTATAAGCCAAGGATAGGTGCAGAAAGTTTGACTTGGTAATTTGAATGTCACATGACAATGTTGACATTTTGAAAATTGTAAACTGAAGATTGAGTAAGTTGGATGACATATAGCCCCTATGTTCCTAAAAGTTCTTTATTTTTAAAAGAAAGGATATTGAGAAGGAAAAGCAGTTGTAAAAGAAAATAATTATGTTCAGAAGGTACATAGCAATCTGCACTGACAACCTTTAAAGCACTAATCATGTGTGCGTAAGCCACAGTATACTGCCAGTAAACCTCAACAACCAATGTGATTTATTTTTCTATTTTTCTTGGGCTTTGTGATAATGCCCATCATTAAGGGTAGAATTGAAGTAAGGAATGGTTTGCAATTGTTATTGTCTGATAATATTTTTTTCAATGTACAAATAAATAGGCACCAGGGCAAATCTAAATTTTAGCAGACTGTGTATACATAAAATGTTCCCGGTTGGACAGATTACGTTCCGCGTTGGACGGGCATCATAATAAAGTGCGATTGAAGAGAATTTTCCCAAATAGGGTTATTTGGCTCAAAAGTCCAAAGGGTAAATTTTCAATACAGAAATGCCAGTGCAGTGTTACTCACAGTTGGCAATTCAATGAACCTGCACACTTAGCTAATGATAACAATAACTAACAGAAGTAATATATAGAAAGGCATACAGATTGTAAAAATCCATTTTTATTTTTTCTTTGCACTTTGAAATCCATCTTTGAAACCTTTGATATATGCTATACTGGAGACTCTAATATGTGTGCAGCTGGAGATCTCTTGAAGATCATTTAGCTGACACGAACTAGCAGAAACCTATCAGATTGGAAAAACAAATAGCAACAATATCATTTCATGGCAACTGATCCAGCCATTCAGCTTTGAAATTTCCATTCTCTATCTGAAGTGTTTTTTCAGGCATGCACTGAGTCTGTTGCAGAACCGAATAAATCAAAACAGAAGCCCAGCGTTAATTCACTGAAGAAATGAAAGAATTATCTTGCACTGAAGAGTCTCTGTCCAGACATTATGTTCAGCTATCTTGTGAAAGACTTTTACTTTTCTCATTGTGCACAGCAAATTTGTTTCATTAGTTGCTGCTGTGAATTCCCAGCACACTTCAAATTCAGGCTTATCCAGTGAATTGCTGATCAAGTGACCATACTGAGCGTGTCACATCGCAGATGAACTGTGGACATTTTGGTAACTTAAAGAAATACTTACAATCTTTTTTACAAACTGATTCCATGTTATTTATCTAATAGGTATTTTGGTCTGTTAGCTTGAACGAATTCTTTCATATATTACACAAACTTCCAAAGCAACAACAATGAAAATCAAAATGATTTTTAGTGACATTTTTATGAAAAGTTGTTTTTTATTTGTTTCAGTTGTCCAAGATTATATCTGATTTTTAAACAGGTAATCAAGTTGTCTAAGCAGTGTGTGTAAATTATGGCATTTATAGCTGGGGAAATTTCTGTTGCATGTCTCAGGACATGTAGATATAAAGGATGACTGTATGTTTAGTTAATTCGGTGGTTTAATGTGGACTTTTTGACTTTATATGAAAAGGAATCATAAGGTATACTATACTATTTAGTAACAATAACCAAAGTATAAATAGGAAACAATGACACTGACCAAAGTATAAATAGGAATCAATGGCTAATAAACTGGGGCATGAGAGGAGATAGCCCACATATCAGGGCCATTCATTGTTCAGGGCCATCGATTCCTAAAAGATCAAAGTTTACGGTTTACTGTTCACTTTTATTTACCTATATGTACAACCCACTTCACTTAGTATAAATACCACCATCTTTGCCTAATAAATCAGAACAATAACCACCTTTGATTGTTCTCACACATGTGTCTGTGAAAACTCAACCGGAACACTCCGAAGAGGGAAGTCGGAGGTGATGGAAGTGATCAATGACTTCTACCGGACCCTCTACTCTCCGAAAGAAACGAATGATGACACTGCAAACAGGTTTCTGTCACGTATCACTAACACTCTTGATCCTGCAGGTGCAGCCTGTACCGATGCCCCCTCACTTTGGAGGAGCTAGCCTCTGCCGCTAAATCCTCTAGGCGAGGTAGGACCCCGGGTTGCCACAGTCTCCCAGAGGAGCTCTATGTAGCGCTGTGGGACATTGTAGGCCCGGACCTACTCGAGCTGTACAAGGAGATGGTGGTGGAGGGCAGAATGCCCCCATCGCTGAGGAAAGGCATAATCACGATCTTGTACAAGCGGAAGGGCGAGAAATACGACCTCAAGATCTGGCGTCCCATCTCCATCCTCAACGTGGACTACAAGATCCTCGCCAGGTACTGGCCAACCGGTTAAAGAAGGTTATCGGACAGATCATCCACCCGGACCAGACTTGCGGCATCTCAGGTCGCAGGATTGCAGACAGCCTCATGCTGGTCAGAGACATGGTTCACTACATCCAGGACCACAATATCCACGCCGCTCTGGTCAGCCTGGACAAGGAGAAGGCCTTTGACCATGTCTCCCACGGATTCATGCTTAGAGCCTTCCATAAGTATGGTCTTGGTGAAATGTTTTTTTCATGTTACTCTGATGTACCTTGACATCCACAGTACAGTGCTGGTGACCCCTTCCTGGTCCTCTCCAAGTCAGACAAGGCTGCCCTCTGTCACCTCTTCTTTTTGTTTGTTGTAAAGAGCTTTTCGCCGAGTGCATCAGACGGAGATCAGAGGGATCACCGCACCAGAACCAGACAGAAGGGAAGCAAAGAGCACCCTCTACATGGACGACATGACGGTGTTTTGAGTGGACAAGCTTTCCATCGGCGTGCTCGTCCAGATCTGCAAAGACTTCAGCCGAGCTTCGGGGGCAAAAGTCAACTGCAGGAAGTCGGAGGCCATGCGATGGTCGGTTTCACTATCAAGGTCGCTTCTGCGACCATCCGTTTCACTATCAAGCCAGACTTCATCAAGATCCTTGGTGTCTGGTTTGGAAAAGAGGGCGCAGCCCTGAAATTGTGGGAAGAGAGGCTGTCGAAAATGCGGCAGAAGTTTGGCCTCTGGAGCCTCAGAGATGTCACTATTGAAGGGAAGACACTGGTACTCCGCAGCGAAATCCTCCCTGTGTTGCAGTACCTTTCCCAAGCCTGGCCCCCACGCACCAACACCTGCAAGGCTATCACGAGGCGACCATACTTCATCTGGCGCTCGAAGATGTCCCATACAACTGGGACACCCTTTGGTTCAACTAGGACACCTTCAAGTTCATCAAGGAGAACGAGCTGCAAGGTATCAAACCAGACCTGTGGAAGCCGAAGACGATCTACAAGCAAATCCGTGGAAAGGACTCTATGGAACCTGTTCCGGGTAGGAACGCAGTCACCTGCAAAGAAATCTGGACGAACATCGGATCCAAGAGACTTACCAACAGGCACAGGGACTTAGACCTGGATGCCAGTTCAAGGAGCATTACCCCTGAGGACTTTCATGCACGCCAGGAACTTATGTAGGTACAGACACTGCCCTTTCTGCGACGCTGCCCTTTCTGTGTCATCAAAGAGGAGACAGCTTTACATGTCTTCTGGCAGTGCCCCTACGCCCAAGCCGTGTTGAAGACACTGGAACAGGAGCTGAGCCAATTCATCTCAAACACGTCCATCACATACTGTGCTATGCTGTATGGTCTGTTCCACGGCGAATACACGGAAGAAGTCGAAGGAGCTTAAAGGGTTTTGAACTGTGTTTGGGACGCTATTTGGTATGCTAGGAAGCACCCTATCCACCGGAGGGAGAGAATGTCCATCGAGGACTGCCGCAGACTGGCCCTCAGTCTGCTCAGAGACATCAACTATTATTTTCCGGAAGAGGACGTCTGAGAAGACCCCCCGCCCCCAAGCACTCCTTGTACAAATATACATAAACTCTAACAAAGCTTCAGGCCCGTGAGTTCTTCCCCCTCCCCCTCATCCCCACTCCCTCCCCATTGCACAGCTGTTCTTTATTAGATGTGTGTGTATATGGTGTTTAGATTTGTTAGAACTCAAATAAAGCTTCGGGCCCATGATGAGCTCCTAGGGATTGTTTAAGATGTTGTTAAAATAATTGGTTGACAATCTGTTGGGGTTGTTTGCGGTATAACGCCGCAGTATGGAGGGATGTATGTATTTATTTGCGAGTATGTTGTGGGGGATTGTAATGAAATGTTTTATGCGTTGCGTCGCAATTCCATGTATGAATGTACCCTGACTGTATTGTTTTCGATGATGTGATTAATAAACTTATTATTCCATCAAAAAATGTGTCTGTGAAAACTCCATCTATAGCAAGAAGTCTCTGTTCTTTTAAGAGGGAAATACATTTATCTTCAACAGTTTGGTGCCCCATGTGAGGAAAGACTGAACTCCTGGATGAGCAACAGGGATGAGCTGAGGAGAGTGCGGTTAAAGCATACACAGAGCTCTTTTTTTACCTTTATGTTTGTTTTCACCTTACTCTCTTCCGAAACCAGCTCGCTCATGTGAGATAGTAAGTTTTTACCTGAACTGCACTTCTTGGTATAAACTAATACTTTGTGTGAATGTTGTATGAGACTGATGTACAGCGTGGTTATAAAGCCTCACTGGGAGTGAAAGTTATAATACATTCTTGCAGTCCAGATGTGGAGCCTTTATGTGGGTGGTTTGCTGCAGTTTTTGGATCGATCAGCCTATCTAGGAATAGATATTGTATATGAGAACATCACTAGGTCGATGTCCAGGAGGTGGTCTCAGAACAGTCTTGTTATGAATGCTTTATCTTCATTGCAATTACTAATAGGGATTTGTAATTTTTTTGTAATTAATGCATTAATATATTTGTACAGTCAGTTGTTTATGTCAACTTGTGAAGTATGAGGTTTTCATGTCATTGTAATCATTGTTACAGTGATAGGAGGGATATACTGGCTATGGAGAGTCTGTAAAGATTTACATACAGGGAAGGGAATTTATCAAGACAGGATGAGAAAGCCACCTGACGGAGCGATCTAGACCAAGACAGAGACGCTCTCGGCTGTTTAGGGCCAACACCAGGTCACTGGGCTAGGGAAATTGGCCTACCCTAGTGGGGATCACTTGGGATCCACTTAGCGTTTGCCAGTATGGGAAACCATACATCATTCTGAGTAGATGATAGGTATGGACAGTGGGCAGTCAGAATTTTTAGGTGACTGGGATTTGGTGGAATGAAAAGAAATATGATAGGAAGGGACCTTCAAGTAAAAAGCTTGAATGAAACATTGGGAGGAGTGCCCAGATAAAATAACCCATGATGGGGAAAACAAGAGAACAATCTCTTGAAAAAAATTTGGCACTTTAAAGCAGCCTAACAATTGCTGGAAAACCATCTTGACCCACTGAGGCAGATTGTCCAGCAGTAATATGTAAATGAAGCCAGAAGCAGTAAAAAATTCCTGGATAGGCACATTTGTACTGGGGAACACCTGCTGGAAGTAAAACAAGAAACATCTCCTGTCTGAAGTGCAAGGTGCCTTCAATGATATAAAGTGCTCTGACCTACAACACCTTTGGCAGAAATCTCACCCTCTTACTGTGAGTCTGAACTCACTGGTAAGGCACAGGGATTTATGTCAGAAGCATAAGCTCTATTTTTCTCTGCAATGGGAAAAATAAGAAATGCCAGTCTGGTCTGTTCCAAGTGCAATGTCAATGCCACCTTTATGTTCTAGCATACCAAGTGGCCATTAATGTCATGCTTTGAGGTACTCTTCATTTTTAAAGAAATGCCATATCCAAATAGAGGATGTCGGAAACAAGACCCCCAGGCCCTATTAGGCGTGGACTGCTCTCCTGTAGGAGAACTTAATCTGTCCTGTAAGAGAGCAAGTGTTACATGATAACAAAGAACAAATGAGTTTGATTAGGGGTGTACTTTACCCCTTATTAGAGACCACTCCCACTAAAAACTCGAATTGGCCTCTTTCAAACTGAAGCCTCTTTACTTTTAAGTGATTCTGTTCCCTGCAATTTGCTGGGAAAAGATTTACTTACCCAAATGAAAGCTGGGAAATGGGAGGTTATGAGATAATGTACTTAGCAGGAAGCAGAAAGGGTGAAGGATTCCCAAATCAAAGATGCTGATCTTACTGTTTTCATAGATGGGTCTTGTTGTTATACTGAGAAGGGATATGCATTTTCTGGATACTCTGTTGTTACTCAAAGATCAAGTAATAATTTAGGGGAAACTACCTGGAAATAAATCCATTCCGGTGATACAGGCCTGAATAATAAGAAAAAATAGTGATGGTGTACACTGACTCACAGTTTATCTTTGGCATATGTCATGATTTTGGCCAGTTGTAAAAATATTTTTATGACAACTGGTGGAAAGCCTATAAAACATGTTGAGCTCATTAAGAAAGTCCTCGGGGCACTTTGGTTTACAAACAAGGTAGCCATAATAAAATGTGAACCCTATACTAAAGGCACTGATTAAATTTTAATTGTAAATGAAAAAGCTGATGCCATGGCATAAATTAGCAGCATTAAATGGTACTGAACCTACTGAGATCTCTGTAGCCACTTCCTCTTCTGAGGAACCTGATTAGGTAGACATAACAGTCTAAAGAAACTGCAATTGCACACTAATGCGAAATTTAAAAAAAAATAAATCAAAAGATCAAGGATGTACTGAGAAAGATAGACTTTAGACCTATGAGGGTGGTAGATTCTGTGCACCTCCTATGTTGTATACATCTAGCTGAGGCAATGCATGGCCCATCTCATCTGTCCAAAGAATTTATGATTTCATCAGTAACCACACATTGGATTGTACTAGGATTTACTACTGCTGCAGAACAATTTTGTCATGAATGTGAGATGTGTCAATTGTATAATCCTGGAAAACTTGTAACAAAACCCCTATGAAACAATTTACCTGAAGCTTTGTACCCCTTTCAGAGGTTATCGATTGATTGTTTAGTTACCAAAATGTCACTAATTTGAGTATGTTCTGGTGTGTGTAGATATGTTCTCTGGATGGATAGAGGCTTGGCCAGTTGTTTATGCTACTGCTTCAATCACAGCCAAGAACTGTAATAATAAATTGTGTGCAGATATGGTGGAATCAGTGGAATCGGACCCTGGAGGTTATGTCAGAAGTTATGGAAAGCCTCCAGATTGAACAGAAGTTTCACATGCCATATCAAGAAAGTTATAATGGGATAATAAAAATGTCTTGCTGAGATTCATGAACATATCTGTCTTTATGGGTGAAAATCCTTCCCCTTATGTTAAAATCTATTATACATACACCTAGGGGTCATTTTTAAATATTGTTTGATAGGATAGGATTTTTCTTCCATAAGAGATGAAGGTAATACATTGCTTATTGTATGAACAAGAGTTGCATAAACAGCTAACTAAGTTGCACGTCCAGGTTTTCTCTTCTGTTCCAGATCTCTAACACACTAGCGCACACCACCTACAACCAGAAAAATTACCCTACAGCAGTCTTATATGAATTTCACACCAAGGAGTCTACCTGAGAGTTATGGTATATGAAGAATAACATCTAAATCCTTTAAGGACCTGTTTAAAGGTAGTCCTGAGATTGTCTTGTTTCTGAAATATCTACCAGATGAGACAATCCCAGAGTGTGAGGTCTGTCCTATTCTAGAAATCCTTCCTGAAATAGTTAATAGTGCTGAATCTAAAAAATGTGACTTATTAACCCATTAGTGTAGATTCTGTGAATCCATTTTTGGTAAGATGTACCGTATTTTTTGCCATATAAGACGCACTTTTTCTTCCCCAAAACTTAGGGGGAAAAGTTAGTGCGTCCTATACGACAAATGTGTTAAAAAAAATGATCTTTCACTATCTATTGTGTGTACAGTATCGTGACGTTCAGTGATCGTGCATGTTTCTGTGGTACACTTTCTCCTTTACATGTCCCTCCCTGCATCGTTCAAACGATTGTATCTAGTGTGTGGACACTGTTGGTGGATTATATATGAACGATCAAATTTGTTACAGCATGTACAGAATTGTGCACAATATGATTGTTCAAGTATAATCGTGCATAATCATTGATCGATCGTAATCGTTCATTTTCTAACAATAATTATTGGAAGTGTGTACCTAGCTTTAGCCTAAAATAGATTTGACATGTGCTCTTTAATCTTCATGTGAAGTACAGGGGTATGTAATAGTGTTATATATCTTTTTACAATATATCTTTTTATGTATCCTTTTATAATGTATCTTTTTACACCTGTTTGGAGGCTGTAGAAACTCTACACAGTGCTGAAAAAAAACCCGCATTTTTCCTCCCATTGACTTTAATAGTGTTCGAATTCGATGTTCGACCACCCGAATTTTTTTGCTATATTCGAGCTAATAGCTGCCGAATCGAATAGTAAACTATTCGACCAACACTAGTTCTGATTTATTAGGCAGCAGATCGGGATGTACTGTTTGTTTGGGCAGCCAAGTGGCAAATGATATTTAATATTGATAAATGTAAAATTTTGCTTTTGGAAGCTAACAACATGCATGCTTCATACTGTATAGGGGGAATACATTTGGGGGAGTCAGAAATGGAAAAGGATCTGGGGGTTCTGGTAGGTCATAGACTTAACAGCATGCAATGCCAAGCTGCAATATCTAAAGCTAGCAAAGTACTTTCTTGTATTAAAAGAGGAATAGACTGCAGAGATGGAGTCATTGGTCATACCACATCTGGAATATGCAGTCCAGTTTTGGGCACCAGTTGACAAAAAGGACATTGTTGAAGTGAGTGCAGAGAAGGGCAACTAAATTAATAAAAGGAATGGAGGAGCTCAGCTATGAGGAGAGATTAGCTGAACTAAATTTATTCTCCCTTGAGAAGAGACATTTAAGGGGGGGATATGATCACCTTGTATAAATATATATAAACGGTCCATGCAGAGAACTCTCTTCCCCATTATTCACTTTGAGATCATTACAAAGAACAAGAGGGCACTCTCCGAAGTTTAAGCTCAGGATAAGGAAGGGATTCTTCACTGTAAGGTCTTGGAAAATGTGGAATCGGCTCCCTCAGGAAGTAGTTTCAGCAACTACTATAGATTGCTTTAAGAAACAGCTGAATGCTTTTCTAGAAGCACAGAATATAACTGGGTATTTAGGCTTTAAAGTAAAAATAACAGTGACTGTTGATTCAAGGAACATCCATGCCTCATGGAATCAGGAAGGAATTTTTTTCCCCTGTTGAAGCAAATTGTACCAGGGTTTTTTTTTGCCTTCCTCTGGACCAACTTTGTCTTATAGGGTTTTATATCTGGAATATGTTTATTTCCCTAGTGGTTGAACTTGATGGATTTTACGTCTTTTTTCAACCTAACACTATGTAACTATGGTAGGGACATTAGATTGTGAGCCCATTTGAGGGACAGCTAGTGACATGACTATGGACTTTGTAAAGTGGTGCATAATATGTCAGCACTGTATAATATAATGATAATAATAATATAATATAATGTATATTATAATAATTTATTAAAGCTTTCCAAGGCTGATACACCTTTATCAGTCATGCTGGGTGACACAGCAGACCTGGAATGTATCTGGTCCAGGACTGAAAACATTTGCTAACAAATAGCAAAGAGCCCTTCATATCTTTAGGTGTAGAAGCTTCAGAAACACACAGATTTATTTGAAGAACCCTGAAAGCATACCAGACTTTGCTTCAAATGTCCCCCAAGTTGCAGCCTTTCATTTTATCCAAACTGGCAATAGCTGGCAGCAGGCAGAAATGCAGCATGGTTCAAAATTAGCATTGCAAGGCCATAGTCAAACAGGCAAAGGCTTGGGATTTGATGCTAATATATTTTCTAATCCTAATTCAAGTGACAAAAGATAAGAAAGTTTCTATTTTCTTCTTTGTTCATAACTGTCCTGGTGAAAGGGTCCAGTAAAAAGGTAGTTTTACATATTGCCCAAGTGATTAAAATGGTTCTTTAAACAGAATTTCAGGCATTGTATATAATTATATCAAGTGTCAGTCATCTTCTGGAGTGCTTTACAAAGTCTTTAGTCAAAAACTGTTATACATAAAAGCTCACACACTAATGTTAGATAGTTACATGGTAGGTTAGGTTGAAAAAAAGACATAAGTCCGTCAGGTTCAACAACTAGGGAAATAAATAAACCCCAGATATAAAACAACGTAAGATATAGTTGGTCCAGAGGAAGGCAAAAAAAAAATCCTGGTACAGTTTGCTTCAACAGTGGAAAAAACTTCCTTCCTGATTCCATGAGGCAATCGGATGTTGCTGGATCAACATTCTCAGTTATCTTTACTTTAAAGACTTAATACCCAGTTATAATCTATTCTTCTAGAAAAGCATCCAGCTTTTTCCTAAAGTAACCTAAGTCCTTTCCAAACTCATATTTAAAGAACATTCTTAGTCTAAGGTTATTTTGTGAGGAAGCAAATTAACTTTTAAATACATATTGTAATTTTAAAGTAGGAGAGAACAGAATTGCCAGTAAACACATGTACATTATATAAACAAACTCCATGCAGATAGAGTACTTGGCTGTAGTGTGTATTAGATACATTGGAACCTAGGACCTCAGAATGGTAGCCAAGGAAATAAAACTTAACAAGTCTGTAATGAAGAAAGTAAATAAAGACATAATTTAAGATTAAAATGACCTAAAACATATGTTCCGAAATATAAAAATTAAAGTTTAATAAAAAAAATTAAATATAAAGCTTGTCCTAAAAAAAATAAAAAAAAACATACCACATATTATCTACCAGGAACCTCTTTATACTGACCTAACCACCAGAATAAATGTGTTTTATAATAAAATAGTCTGTTGGTTAACTCGAGTTAAGTTGTACTTTGATTTGTTTATCTACCTGTCACACAATATGCTGTTCTGTTCTTACATTAACAACTGTATGTCACTAAAGATTTGTGGAAGCAGGACATAAAAATATGGGAATCGGGACCACAGAAAATACATGATTTTGTTTTTTACAGATAAATCCAAGGACTCTATTTAAAAGTTATTCCCTTTTTAATTCCCTCATAAAATTTGTTTCTTTCCTATTCAATTCTTCTTGTGACAGCTGTGCACGTTTGACGATTGGCCAGGTTGCAGAACACGTCATTGCTTTAATAGGAGACCTATGGAAAAATACAACCATTCAATTCTCCACCAGCAAATTTCAAAGGAATAATTTAAAAATAGCCTTAAAACTGAAAAAGCCTTCACTGAGCAACAGAAATTTCCCTGTCTACATAAAGCAGAACTATTGATAAGGTTTAACACTATAGTTATATATACCGTGTGATCAAGGGCTAATTTAATCAGTGGCAGTATAACACTGATCATGTGCAACTTCAACAAAAGTAAGTGAAAATGCTGGCTCACTAAATGAGTTAAAGTGTGTAAATATTCTTATTAATGCCCATAAATAGAAATATGTCTTATAACTGAAATATGAATGTTTAAACAATTAATTGTGTGCAAATTTTCAATCTTTTAGTAAAACTAGTACAAATCTCTTCATAAATATTTTGTCTTTTTTCTATTTTTAGGGATAAACATACATTTATACAGTAAATATCCTGTATGTACAATTTTTGTATATATATATATATATATATATATATTTTTTTTTTAATCTTTATACTTTGCTTGATTAATACAACCTTTTTCAAAATATATTGTTTGTGTTCTACAACTTTTGTAAAGCATTTGTTCTCTTTGCTGTGCTTGACAGAAGGTATGCGTATTGCATCTGTCTAATATTACTTGTGCTATTGTAATTTCAGTGGCTAAATTTACTACAGTAATTTTTTTTTAATTTTAAAACTCTATGCATTAGATGTGTAACTGTGTACATAATTAATATATACAATGTCTTGCTAAGGAATGAACTGAAGGGTAAAATAAATTATAAGCCTTAGTAGACCATATTATAATTACATGCAAATAAATATGAAATGGTAATTAAAGCACAAATAGAATTGAGAGGGTATAAGCATTTGTTTTGTTTGGAACAATATGGATTGTATACATATGTTATTATGTAGTCCAGATTACTCAGACAAAGGTAGAAATATCAAAATAATAAATCAGTACCCACTAAATGTTTCCCTAATAAGTCTCTAACATTTGCTTCTTTATACAGAGGTTTAGGGATTTCATAAGTACACATACACACTAGATTTTTTAATAAAAAAGGCAGAACCTTTGTAACCAACAGGAAAAAAATGTTAAATTAGACTTCGATATTATTCCTGTCCTTTAAAAGGTCGAACCAAAATATTGTATGTAGGTTTGTTGAATTTTCTTGAGAGGAAAGTAGCACATTACATTTTTATTGTTAATGTTTTTACTTTATTGTTAATGTTTTTACAAAATATCTGGACTTGGTTTAGTAACAGAACCAATGTAAATGAGTCCTAGGGCTGACCTCATGACTTTGTTCTACTCTATTTCTATTTCTGTAATTCCCCTTGTAACCAGAGTTTATTAAAGTTGACAATTCCAGACTTAATTTAGCAGTGACAGTTTAGGCCAAATTTCTTAATGCTCCAACAAAACTGGAATGGATTTCTTAAATTCATATGCTAACATCTGGCATATGTTTTCAATCCTGGACCAGATCCATTTCAGATTTGCTGGATCAACAACCTTCTCCCATGATGTCTTGGCCCTTTGGGCTTGATTTATTAATGCTCTCCAAGGCTGGAAAATATAAACTCTCATCACCAATTTTGCCAAATATGGCAGCAAAATGCAAGCAAAAAAAATGTGTCCAGATAGGTAGAGTGCCTAGTCATTTGTTCTAATGATTATCAAAATTCCCATGGCATGTGACATCTTACTTGAGGACTTAAAAAGGGATATTTCACTCAAATGTGTACATTCTTTCCCTTTCTGAAGAGCATATTGATCTTTTCTGTTTTCTGCTTACTACTCCCCCCCCCCCCTCTTTCCAGTTCTCTATGATTTGTTTACCAAACAGGGAGGCCCTACAGCCTGCGGGAAGGGAGCTAGGTGTGGGCCAACTTGACTGTGAGGGAAAGGGCAGAGGTCAGATAATGGTGAGAGGGGGATGTGTCAGTTTTGATTTAAATTGATTGGTTATCAAATGGTGGTGTTAAAAAAGTTGATAAAAGAATAGGGGGATAGTAGGGGGCAGTCCAATTGTGTTGGAAATTTGAGGAGATAAGAAGTGTCAGAGAGACAATAGGTTTTACTTACCTCATGGAGGGTGTTGAGGCCTTGTGGTCTTAGTTGCAGGCTGCGGCTGCTGAACAAGGCCTTGGATGTTTGGGAGGTCAGCTGGCGTCCATAATAAGGGGGCCTTCTATTCTTGCAGTGGAGGAAACAGCTGAACGGTCTCGGCCTCCAGTGAGCCTGAGCCCAAAAATCGAGAGGGCTTGGCGTCACTTAGGGAGCCCCACAAGGGACCCTCCAGTTCGCCTGGCACGCCACCCATGACCGAGCGTTGTGGGGCACGCTGTGAGGAATCCCCGCCATGGACGGAGCCCTCGGTAGCGCACATTAGTGTCCCCTAGCAGAAAGGTGCGCTCTCGGTCGTCACAGACTCGGGATCTGACTGCCTCCACCTCAGTGTTTGGTCAGGAAGATGGAGCAGTGGAGGCTCAGCCAGGAGGGAGGTGTCCAGCGGGCGCCAGCCTGTCCCCCGGTGCGGCCAGTGGCCCTGTCAGAATTGTGAGAGGCGTGCAGTGCGGAATTGGTGGGGACAGTCGGGCCCGTCCCTTACCTGCTGGAGGATCCGAAGTGGGCAGCTAAGTGGATCTAGGACCTGTCCAGGTGGCGTCTTCAGGACGAATGATGTCTGTGGGTGGAGGCAGTGCCATTACTGTGCGACGGTCTTGCGAGATCCCGGGAAGATCATCTTGTGAGACTGAAACCAAATCTACGTCATCGAAAGTCATGGGATACCATCATCGAGTTGTGGAAGTGGATGGCAGAAGGCTGGTGTTGGTGGTGCCAGCTCCTGGGCTGGATGCGGCCGGCCCCTGTAAAGACATGGGGGATTTGGACCCTCTATGGGGGTGAATTGTTGGAGGACATTGCAAAGGAGGAAGAGGATCGTGCAAGAGCACCTGGAGTTCCAGCCTGCAGGCGGAGCTGTGGGACGCCGAAGAGGTAAGTCCTCAGGGAGTCTGGGTGAGGGGATGTTGGGGGGTAATGTGGTTTATCCGGCTTATAGAGTTTATGGGGGCCAGGCTTGGCTTAGATACGACGAGCAGTTTAGGCAGAGGAAGGCGGTTCGGCTGTCCTTGAGATGGGACCATAAGGACATTGGTCTCTGGATGAGGTTAATGACGTCGGCTAAGGTAAGTACGCAGCCCTTTCTTTGGGGAGCCCGGAACATCTGGGTTTTGGGCTTGGCGCAAGAAGGGTACATGTTGGCAGTTTAATGAGGGACTCTGTAAATTTGGAGGGTCATGCAGGTTTAAGCATGAATGTTCATGATGTGGTGGACCGCATGGTTTTGCCCAATGCGGAAAATAGTTTCCTCAAAGAGGGGGTTTGGACGCCGCTGGAAAAAGGGAGGACCTCAGTGATCTGAGAAAGCATGCACCCTTTCTTAAATAGATATCCGGATAGAAGGGTGGTGGGCATATTGAAAAAGGGTTTTGAGAGTGGTTTTCTGATTCCTTGCCAATGGGGGGGATTCTTCCGTTGTCAAGGAATTTGAAGTCTGCACTGCAATACCCGGAGGTTGTGGATGACAAATTGCGAAAGGAGGTAAGTTTGGGGCGGATGGCTGGGCCTTTTGCTGAACCGCCTTTGGAGAATTTGGTGGTGCCTCCATTGGGCCTTGTGCCTAAGAATGAACAGCAAAAATTTGGGCTCATACACCACCTGTCTTATCCAAGAGGGGGGGTCAGTAAATGAGGCTATTGACCCGAAGCTTTGCTCTGTTTTATATTCCTCTTTTGAGTGCAATCAAGTGGGTTCGAAAGTATGGTAGGGGCTGCTTGTTGGCAAAGGCGGATGTGGAAGCGGCGTTCTGCCAGTTCACCCTGACAGTAGGAAATGGTTAGGTTGTCAGTGGAGGGGGTTGTATTATGTGAATAGGTGTCTGCCAATGGGCTTTTCTGTGTCTTGCTCGCTTTTCGATTGTTTTAGTACTTTTCTAGAATGGGTAGTGTCCGTTGCCTAGGGAAAAGTGGGAAGGGTTAAAATGTGAAGTTCATGCTGCAGTTGAAAAAAAGAAAGAGTGTGTTGCGTCAATTGCAATCTTGTTAGGAAAACCTAATTTTGCTTTTAAAATCATGCCTATAGATAGGATTTTTGCTGGGAGATTGGCGGCAGCAACTGCTGGTGTAAAATCTGCATATCATTACGTCAGACTTACAAAAGACTTGAAGGCTTAATGTAATGGTAGGGCTGTGGATGGATGGGCTGTTAAGTACGGCAAACCTGGATTTGTTTACTGATGCTGCAGGCTCTGGAGTATATGGGATTTACTGTCAAGGAGCTTGGTGTGCGGGCCCATGGCCGGATGAGTGGGTGGAGGCCGGTTTGGTGACCAACCTGGTGCTGTTAGAATAATTCCCTATTGTTTTGGCTGTGGAACTGTCGTGGGATAGGCTGGCCAAAAAGATTAGTTTTTTGTGTGACAATCTTGGAGCGGTGCAGGCTGTGAACAAATGGTCAGCTTCTTCCCCTCCGGTGATCCGGTATTTGCAACATTTGGTATTTTTATGTCTTCATTTCTTTTTCATTTCTTTTCTTGTGGGCTGTGCACATTCCAGGTATTACTAATTCAGTGGTGGATGTTCTCTTTTGGTTTCAATGGGAAACGTTTTGCAAGCTGGCTCCGGAAGCAGAGCAGTTCGGTGTGCCTTGTCTGCCTGGAATTTGTAGGATAGTGAAGGAACCGTGATGACTTTGTTGTGTCAGTCCGTGGCAAAATCTACTTGGGCTGGATACCTGGCTGTTTGGGGGGAGTGGTGTCTCTTGTGGCGAGTTTGATATTGGCAGACTCGAGGCCGATTATATTTAGTTGGTTTTATTTGTAAATTGTCGGATGATGGGTTGCTCATTGTCCCGCATGTCAGGTGGAGGTGCTTGAGTCGTTTTTGAAGGTGAGACCTGATAATAGTGGCCCCTTGTTGGTGCATATGAATGGTAAAAGGCTGACTAGATTTCAATTCTTGCCTGTTTTTAAGAAATGTTTGAAACACATTGGGTTGCGAGAGACAAAATATGCATCTCATTCCTTCCATATCAGGGCTGCTGCCTAGGCTGCCATGTGGGGTATGGGGGAGGATGCTATCAAACGTATCTGCAGGTGGGAGTCTCGGCGTTACCAGCTCTATGTATGTGCGGCCTCATTTGAGTGAATCAGTTTGATTAAATGTTGGGCGTAAACTAGGTGAAGATGGGGGTGTGGTGGTATGTTTTGGGGGGGAAGGTTGATTTTTTTTGTATATAATATTGTTATAATTTGTTTTATTTGTTTTGAAATGGAGCCCTGCCTGATCTGGATCATGGGCCACTCTTATGTAAGCTGGGGGGCCAGGAGAGCTCAAGTTCGACCTGACGGTCGTCAGCTAGGTGTTCCCAGAGAGGAGGGTATTGTGCAATGGATTGGGATCCCGGGAATGTTATGGTGCAGAGTATTTCCTGAGATTCACAAATTCGCTAGGTTGGACAGGCCACCTAATGTTGTTGTATTACGTGTGGGCTGAAACAACATGCGGATCAGGGCTTCCAGGGAACTTATCCCAGATAATAAATGGGACTTCCTTCGCCTGAGGATGGCTTTCCCCGAGCTTACTGTGGTATGGTCAGAAATGGTGGCAAGAACCGGGTGGAGATGGGGTAGGTCTGTAGTCAGTTTAAATAAGGCCAGGGCAAAGTTTAATAGAGAAGTGGGCAGATTTATAGCTAGGAATGGAGGGACAGCTGTTAGGCACAGGGAATTGGAGTCGGATTACCAACAGTTCTTGCAAGGGGATAGGGTTCATCTGAATGCAGTTGGTATTGATCTCTGGTTGATTGATTTGCAAGGAGGGATTCAAAGGGCCCTGCGGGTGTGGAGGAGCGCACAAGGTTAAGGTTTCACCCTTGTGTCGCTATGGCGGTGTGAGGTCCTTGAAGGGAAGGGTGTTGTGCAGGTATGTGGAAAAAGTGATGGAGTGTTGAGAGCCATCGGTGGTATGGTGTCTCCTGTGTTCATGTAATATGGTTGCTATATATAATATAATATATATATATAATATATATATTGTGGTTGATATATATATATATCAATCGGAAAGCAGATCCCGAATTAATGGTTTGGAAAGAGTTAAAAAGATGGTTGAGGACCTGCCACCTGACGATGGAGATGTCTGGTTGTTAGTTATGGTTGATATTTATGTTTATATTATGATGTTATAAATGTAAAATATGTGCAACAAAAAATGTGTTAATAAAAGGCCGGATGGCCATTTTTAGCATATCCTTGTTTTGTGTAGTTAGGACAAAGGTTAAATGGTATAAAGGTATGTTAAATTGTATGTGTGTCACAATGGGCTCTTTAATACCACAGTCATGTCATCATGCACAAGCAGATAACCAGAACCTCTTCTCCAGACAGATATGATCCATTGCCATTGTAATAAGTGAGGTTTAAAGGAACCATTTTTAATACATATTTGAGGGGACTATAGAAACAAGGTTGACATGTTGTCTTCTTGACTTTAGAACTTATGATCTTTAATGCACTCATTTAGGTTACCCCCTTGCAGAAAGCCTTGTTTCAGCGTTTTGCTTTTTCAGCTCTGAGCCTAATAGGGTTTGCTTGCTTAGCCATGTATTGCACTTATTTATAATTAAAGCACAATAAATCCATATAACACACAGAAAAGCAATCATCTTATTCTGCTTATTAGGTACTGTACTTTGTCATTTTAAATTTATCCTTTAAGTTCTCCCTATAGCTTTTGCATATAATAAAATTTGTGGCAATAAACCACAATAACTATGCCGTTTAAGACATAACCCCCTCAGTGCTCCATGAGGGGCATTTAGGAAATTCTCTCTACCAATAAGGGGGCAGTTAGTCATAGTCATGGTTGTCCCCTAGGCTAAAAGTTTCTAATCCTCCCTGTATGCCATACATGTACACAAACCCTAAAAAGGTGTGCACTGCCCTATAGAAGTCTTATTTTTAGAGCAGAATGCTTGTTTTGTTAAGGAAACCATATTTATCCCATATTTCTATCACAAAGTTTTCTCATAGCATTGTGGATATGTATACATTACATTATACAGTTATAATTATTTGCAAAATGTTTTTGTTCTGTAATAAGCAGCTGCTCACATAGTGCTGACTGGAAGGTGCACAGTGCAGATAAAGAATTATTACAGAAGACAAATGTTAATGATGAAATAATCATCCTGTCACAAGTATCGATTTATTGAAACATATATGGTGACTTGAACTAGAATTCTCAAATGTCTATTTAACCATAACTTTCTATCACACTTACAATTTACCCTATTAATGTACACTATTTAAATGCTTCTAATTGTAAGTGTGCTCATCTCTGTAAATAATAAAATGCTAATTGGTCATGATAAAAATATGGACATATGGATATAGTTAATGTTTTCCACTCCAAAAAATGTAACCATTCTCATAAATGTGCTGCAGCTCTCGCTCTTTCTGCTGATGAGTGTGTTAATATGCCTATTGCCTAGTCGGCTTTCTTTTCTGGTTCTTGGACATCAAGAGATTTATGCAAGACTGTGGATGAAGACTTATGGAGCTAACCCAGTTGCCATTAGCCAATAAATAAGTCGGATTTCCCTGCCTTTGTAAAATAATGTGACAAGTAAAATGAATAAACTTAAGCTTCACATAAACTTTTTCAAAAAAATTTTGGGAAGAGTCAGAACAGTTTTTCATTGCTCTTTAAGTCCCTGTCCGGAAGAGAGTCCCTTTCAGTATGTCTTTTTCTGTCCTGAATTTGAAAAAGATCTGTTTTTAATATTGACTATATAATATGTTTACATACATTAAAGATATTCCAACCCTACCTAGAACTAGGCAAACCTAAAAAGAGTTAAGGTTTAAACACTGACACACTGCCAAATTGTTTGGGTACATTTTTTCTTAGGAATAATATTATCTCAGGCTTTCAAGTTGGTTCCCATGAATTACAAATGGCCTGTGACTAATAGGCATTGCAAACTGCAATTTGTGAGTTAAGCTATTCATTAATGACTCTCGGTCATAACTAAAACATAGTTTTTCGGCGAATTCACCTTCCATGATAAGGTGTGTTTACTAAGAGCTGATAAGATCTCTGCATGGTTTCAATGAAAATAAGATTTTTTTTATTTTTGTTACATTACATGGATGTTGAAAAATAATTGAATAGTGAACATAAATTACTAAAGGTCACATTGGTGTACCTTTGGGCTTGGACACATAAGCTTCGATGTACTTAAACATCTCTTTATTTATCAATATATACTTATTACATATAAATATCACAATTATGCACACGGTCATTAGATTTGATTCACTTGGAAGGTTTGGCCTTTCAATTAGCCGAAAAAAATTATTTTCAAGGAATACTTCACATATTATTCAATTTCATTTTTTACTAAATTAGTAACTAACCATCATGTGGTTATATATATTATATATTGCATTTTTCCTTGTGCTTGCAAACCAAGAGCTGTAAAGCTGTATAGCTATAGGAAGGTATCCAAATGTAAATAAAAAAGTTAAACAATGTTACCATTGACCAAGTCATCCTTCCTGGGACACCAGGTAAGTGAGCTCAATAAGAGTACATTTTTGTAAGGCTTCCTAAAGCTGATATTTCATAAATCCTATAATTTATAACCCAAATATATAGAATCAAGAGTGAATTAAAAAGAAAATTCCCAAGATAAAAGTAACAATGAGAAAATGGTGGTTGGTTGATTGTATTTACACCCAGCAGCATGTAATGTTTCGAAAAAAAAAAAAAATCAAGGCATGCCGTGACAAATCAGATATGTAGTATGATAATTGACAGCAGATAAAACTCAAAAATCAGTAATGTGCATACCATTAGGGAAGCAGATTACAATTCTGATCGCTACATGGTGCATATCTAGCGTGGACTAAAGATAGTAAGTAATAAGTTGCTAATAAGATATGGAATAGTAGAAGGAAAATAATGGTAATAAGTAGGAATATTGAAATTAAATATTGAAACAGGAAAATTTAAAAGCTAAAAAAAATATACTCAGATTTAAAAGAAATGAAATAGTATAAGTGCAGTGATGAAAAATAAACATTGGTACTGCTTAAGTTACTCACTTACCAAAGTAAAATTATTGCATTGCAAGGCTTAATGAATGTGGTAATAATTCACCTATTCTTCACAAAGAATACCCAATATTATTTACGTAATTCTCTCTCTCTATGTTTGGTTAGGTCAGAAAGGAGTGTTTAGTGTTAGAACAGCTTTGACAGTTTCACTGCGCCAGGACTGATTTGTTGCCATTCTGCTAACATAAATAATTTCCCAATTGCTCTAGTTAGTTTTCTGAATAACTAGGAAATACTTTACAAAATGTCAATATAAATCAGTACTTTATACAATGTACATTCTGCACTGAGCAAAAGACAGTGCACATGTAGTTCTACTACGTAGCTGACACTTGAAAAAACAAATGATTTTGGTGTTATATCTTGTGGGGAGTGAAAGTGAGAAGTAATGTTAATCAGTGACAAGAAAGCAGAAGGTTTCAGCTAGAATTGAGTTTTTCATTCAGTGCAGATCTTTAGCCAGTTCCTTGATGATAATGTCTCAGGACTGATTAATGGAACCAGCTGGAACAGTTGTCATAGCAGCGGGAACAGGTGCTTATCCATAAATTAATCAATTTTGGGAAAGTTGTACATAGTTATACCCTTTCTACACAAGATGGATCAGGTCCAAGTATCATAACAATGTCACTGCTACATAAAAGGACTGTACAGGAGCTGTAACTAGTAATTAAAAAGTACATATTTTTAGAAACACAGCAAATTAAATAGGAATTAAAAATGAGTAACTCTTGGAAAAAATGCAAGAGCTACATTTAAGTAAAGAAGAACCACCAAGGTCATTCAACAGGAGAATAATATTAGAGTATAAAGGAAAAAATGTGTTCAATGTGTACAAATAAACCTTGAATCATCAAATAATTTTAAATGAAAGTACTCAGATGCAGTTGAACTGCAGACTTTCAGCTTTGATTCAGTGGGTTGAACAAAAAGATTGCATAAAAATGTGAAGAACCTAAAGCCTTTTTTTTTTTACACAATAACTTCATTTCAGGATCTCAAAAGTAATTGGAAAATTGACTCTATTTTTTGGGCTGGTGTGGGCAATTCCTTTGTTATGTCATTATCAATTAAGCAGATAAAAGGCCTTGAGTTGATTTAGGGTGGGTGCTTGTATGTGGAAGATTTTGCTTGCAGTCAAATGAGCTCTACATGCAGGTGAAACAAGCCTCATGCAGGTAAAACAAGTAAATACAGAGGATGCACTGCAAGGTGCAAAGCACTCATAAGCCTCAAGAATAGAAAGGCTAGATTGGACTTTGCTCAAAAACATCCTAAAAAAGCCAGCACAGTTTTGGAAAATCATTTTTTGGACAGATGAAACAAGATCAACCTTCACTAGAATGATGGCAAGAAAAAAGTATGGAGAAGGCGTGGAACAGCTAATGATCCAAAGCATATCACATCATCTGTAAAACATGGCGGAGGCAGTGTGATGGCTTTGGTGTGCATGGCTGCCAGTGGCACAGGGACACTAGTTTATCGATAATGTGACACAGGACAGACGCAGCCGATTGAACTCTGAGGTGTTCAGAGACATACTGTCTGCTCAAATCCAGCTAAATGCAGCCAGATTGATTGGGAGGCGTTTCATCATACAGATCAATGACCCAAAACATACAGCCAAAGCAACCCAGGAGTTTATTAAAGGAAAGAAGTGGAACATTCCTAAATGGCCAAGACTAAACTTGACAAAACGGCTCACAAACAAACAGCAACTGAAACCCGTTGCAGTAAAGACCTGGCAGAGCATTAAAAAGGAGGAAACCCAGCATCTGGTGATGTCCATGAGTTCAAGACTACAGGCTGTCATTGCAAACAAAGGGTTTTGAACCAAGATTTAGAAATGAACATTCTATTTTCAGGTTTTTAATTTGGCCAATTACTTTTGAGACCCAGAAATGAAGTGATTGTGTTAAAAAAGGGTTTAGTTCCTCACATTTTTATGCAATTTCTTTGTTCAACCCACTGAATAAAAGCTGAATGTCTGCAGTTCAACTGCATCCATGTTGTTTCATTTAAAATTATTTGAGGTAATGTACAGAACCAAAATTAAAAAACAGTTGTTTCTGTCCAAATATTTATGGAAATACAAACGAAGTAGGAAAGAAGCAGGTTTTATGGCAAAAGATTAACATGTATTTTTCAAATAATTGCAAAATGAGTGACATAAACTTCATTAAATTAGTATAGGAAGAGCAAACATAGTACTATCACAAATAAATAGGACTATAAAGGCATCCCTCAATTCTTTATTCCTAGGGATGTGCCTCGCTTACTAAATAGAAAGTCGTCTGACTAAATGTTGCAACAGAAATGTACAAAGCGGAAAAAGATTTCAGCCCGACGCGTTTCGCCACAAGGCTTCATCAGGGGATGTGCAAGGAGAGGCAGAGCGTCTGTAGAATAAAGTATAAATGAAAATGATTACAAATATCATATATATTTGTATATAGAGATAACATGATAATGGTAGGTCATATCAGAAATATGTAATAATTTATAATCAATAAACATTAGGGTGTCCCTGCACAATGTGTGAATTTATATATATCATTAACGTATATTGTGCAATATGTATATATAAATCTGATCTCGAAATGTAGTGGTGTGGTTTGTTATAAAACAAACAAACAATAGTGGAGGGATATAGTTATCTACTCTCAAGAACTATATATGGTGTATATGGTATAAAATGGTGCAAAACTGCTGATGCCTTATTTATTTAGAAATTAAGTCAGAGTAAGTTGCAAAAATATTATTTCCAAGGACATTGATCAAAGATTCCAGAGAAGATAAGGCAAGATAAAATACATGTTAATCTTTTGCCATAAAAACCCTGCTTCTTCCTTACTTCTTTTGTATTTGGCTTTTTACAGGGTTGGCTGCTTTGCCACTCATACTATAAGTTGGGCCTCTTTCTCTATTTTCTTTTTATATCAAATATTTTGGACCTAACTGTAGCTGGTACAGGAATTTTTATAAGAATATGGACTGTGGATTACATTACAATGCAAGGCTGCTTTATATTACAGAATGATTTACCCTAGTAATTATAATCAAATGAAAAAAATAATGACCAGAAAAGAAATTTAGACAGTCAACATTGTAGTGTTCCTTCACATTGGAAGCCAGTGTAGTGCCTTCCTACATGTTTGTATTCTCTCCGGAATTTCCTCCCTCATTCCAATAGATTTTCTCATACCTTTGCCACAATAAAACAAGCCCTCAAAATTAACTTTTTTAAAGTCCCTTACCCATCTTCCTCTCTCTCCTAGCCCTTACTAATTGGTCACTGTTCCGTTCCCTTTACATTTTGTATACCATGCTACACAACCTCATAGACTGTAAGTTCAAATAGGAAGGGTCCTCTGTTTTTCCTGTATTATTTCTTTGTGTGTTATATATACTGGATTGTTATCTGCAGAAAATTCTCCTTACATTGGTGGTCAGTGAAAATGCCACCCTTACTGATAGCTGAAAAGATCAGGGCCTTTGGTGGTAACCTACAGTATATTCAGATATTTTATTCTGATCATACCTGTTCAAATCATATCTATCAAAAAAGCCAGAAAAATTTCTGTATTTCTCTAAAAAAATACAGATATTTCATTCTGATAGAACTTGCTATCTATCAAAAAAGCCAGAAAAAATGTCTGTATTGCTAAAAAAAAACAATATTTTATTCTAATCCCACTTGCTTTCAAAAAATTGCTATATTTCTCTAAAAAAAATACAGATTTTTAATTTTTATCCCACTTGCTATATATCTAAAAAGCCAGACAATTTTCTGTATTACTCTCAAAAGAATACAGATATTTTTTCGGATCCCACTTGCTATCTATCAAAAAAACCAGAAAAATTGCCGTATTTCTCTAAAAAAAATACAGATATTTTATTCTGATCATACTTGCTATTAAAAAAGCCAGAACAATTTCTGTGTTTCTCTCAAAAACATACAGATTTTTTATTCTAATCCCACTTGCTATCTATCAAAAAAGTCAGAAAAATGTCTGCATTTCTCTCCAAAAAAATACAGATATTTTATTCTGATAGCATTTGCTATCTATCAAAAAAGCCTAAAAATTTTCTGTATTTCTCTAAAAAAAAATACAGGTATTTCATTCTGATACCACTTGCTATTTACCAAAGAAATCGTTTGGTACAGGTGCATTTTTTCCGAATAAGTAAAAGATGAGCGATACATGCAGGGGAAGGCGTGTGGCATGGGGTATACTCCCCAGAAGTACACCACTGTAGGTCAGCAGCACCAGAAACTGTTGGAGGCAGCAGCACAAGTTGTCAAACAGGTCTGAGATGTGTGCGGAACACCAGTATGCTGGTAGATTTATTGAGAGGGCGTACTACAATCATAAAGCCATGTCATGTGGAGAATATTGTGGACAGGGTCTCAGGGGCCTCAAGTGCAGCAGGCTCTTCTTCTGCAGCAGCAGCAGCAACCAGCACAGCTGTGACAGGAGCAAAGACAGAAGTTAGCGTGTCTAATGTGCCTGTACCTCCCGATGACTCTCGAACAGCCTGACGATCTGTCATTGCGAATATCAGAGCAGGAGGAAGACTTTGAGACCCTTGGAGAGTGTGGTCAGCACTTGCTGGGTGAGGGTTCTGCATCAGTGGCTGCATTTGCAGAGGTTGGTATAGATGAAAATGAGGATGATAAAGACATTGATGTCACCTGGAAACCAGCTGTGCATGTAAAGGCTAGCAGCAGTTCCGAAACAGACGTAGAGGAAAGGCAGTAGCAACAGACTGGGGATAGAAGGGGTCGCAAATCTGCCTCATGTGAGTCCCAAAGAACACACAGACGAGTGGGCACAAGCAGGGGAACAGTCAGAGATGATGTGACCCTGGGCGAGATGGAGCTTGAGCAGACGCAGAGCACCCAGCAGACGCAGGGGCAGGCAAAGAAAAAGAGCAGCAGAGTGGTTGCACGCACCTCTTGAGTGTGGTCCTTTTTCACGCTGAAAGACCATGACGGGTGCGTAGCAATCTGCATCCTGTGCCACTGGCAGATTGGCAGAGGACAGGCCGGATCATATTTGGGTACAACATCCCTGCTTTGGTTAGTTTTGGAGGCTGCAGGTTTCCCATCCCTCTTTCAGCCTTCACTTCCACAATAATTTTCTCAGCAGCACCATCTTCTATTTGTGAACTGTTGTCATTGATTATAACTTGTTCAGGTCTCTCAAAGACTTTGCTAGGTGCAGCCACATGTTGTATAGATGCAGCAACATTTACCCCAGAGTCTTCATTTCCCATCACCAAAGTCACAAACTGCGGCAGCCTCTACATTTCCTATGTAGGGGACAGTTTCAGCCTCATCCCCTTCACTACTGTCACCAACAGCTACAGGCTCCCCACTGGCCACATAAGTGATGGCCTTAACCACTTCACATCCCAATAGCTACGGGTCCTACACTGTCCATGTGAGGGGAAGCCTCAGCCTTTTCACATTCATTAATAGTTGGAGCCTCTACAGCAGAGGTTAGCAGTGTTACAGCAGTGTTAATTAGGCATATTTATCTGCATAAATATGGATATTATATCTCCCTATCAATGCACATATATATTCAAGAAATGAAGGTTTATACACAAATGGTAGCTAGTCACTCAAAAAGTAAAATTAAGAAAACATAGGTGAAACATAAACTACACAGCAATATTGTTTGATATCCAGCTATAGGAACTTCAATTAATATATACAGTACATGAAAATAAGGTTGTGAGTAGGTAACCCTTGCAATAATCTAATAATGGTTGGTACCTAATAATTACAAAGGAGCAAACAATGCAATAATAATATAAACACCCATAAGATTGCAATCAGGAATATCTTAAAGCTACCTGCTAAGATGTTACTGGGTACTTCAGGAGCCTGCTTATTTCAGAAGAGGACTCCATACCAGCTTACCTAAGGCCTAAGAGCAAGCGAGCAACCACCATTCTCTCAGTTCCCATATATATATAGTTATTTCCCATCAGGAATCATTGGGGCTCTTGGATTGGTTACTGTGTGTGATCTGTAAGATGACACACCTCCCCTAGACTGGGATTGGTTAATGCATTTAAATGGACCTCCCAGCCTAATTTGATATGGAAATCTGGAGCTGGAATCTAAGTTTAGGTTTCAACAAACGGTCCAGCTGGGTCATCACCCCAACCCATCTGTCCAGTTATTCATCCATATTCTGCTAACGCAGGCTTGATGGATTTATTACACCTTGAGGGTCCTACTGAAAATCAGTTTGTTATGGGAACTAGTTCTTGTTTACTGGCATCTGTTTTATTATCTGTTTGTTTATTGTTCCTTGGGTGAGGTTCTTTAATAACCACTGATTAGGCATCCCCTAGGTGATACAGATGGCAACTACAAGGAAAAACAGGTTCCTATATTTAAACACAACATTCCTACACATATACACCCATATACACATACATTTCACAGTATTTTTTGCCGTATAAGACGCACTTTTTCTTCCCCAAAACTGGGGGGGAAAAGTTGGTGTGTCTTGTAAGACAAATGTGTTATAAAATAATTAAAATAAAATACTCACCCGATACCCGATCCTGCGTGTGTCTCCTCCTGGCTGCAGTGCAGAGCGAAAGAAGCCAGCACAGCGCCCCCTGCTGATCCCTGCCCTAACTGCCGTACAGTGGAAAAAAAGGTATGAACGGCACAGAGTGATCAGAAGGGGAATTTGAATGGCAGAGTGATCAGAAGGGGAATTTGAATGGCACAGAGTGATCAGAAAGGGAATTTGAATGGCACATGAGTGATCAGAAGGGGAATACTGGTATGAATGGCATGAGTGATCAGAAGGGGAATAATCTTTGGAATCTTTTTTTTCTAGATTTTCCTCCTTTAAAATTGGGTTCGTCTTATATTCTGGAGCGTCTTATACGGCGAAAAATACGGTATATACATATATATCTATCCACATATATCTAAAAATATCTATAAACAATCCTGAGGTGCAACAGTAGGCAAATTTTAATCAACACCAGGCCATTTCAGGGGTGGGCAGGAACACACTAGGCCGGACCCTGAGTCCTGCACTAATCACTCCGCCCCCCACCAGGAACTCCCCCTTAAGCGAAATCCCTCTCCTTCATATGCTTTGCGGCCAGACGAGATTAGGCCGGATTAGGCCGGATGAACTTCTGGCTAGGCCGTATCTGGCCTAAGGTCTGGAGTTTGCCAACCTCTGCTCTACAGTTTACCTCTTCATATTCACCAATGTCTCCAATAGGTCCAGCTTCTACACTGTTGACTGTACTCCATTCACTAAAATTGTGTTACACACTTCTGGGTGGGTGGCATTGTCAATGCACTACACCCAGCTGAAGATGCCAGTTACCAATGCGGTCCACGCTCCATCTCAGGGCCCACTGCTTCCTCCTGCTGCTGCTACTGCGGCCTGTCAGTACTTCTATTACTAAAGTTGTACACTTCTGGGTGGCATTGACGATGCACTACACACAGCTCTGAATGCCAGTTACCAATGCGGTCCCCCCTTCTTCTCAGGGCCCACCGCCTCCTATTCCTCCGGTTGTTGCTGCTGACGTCTGTAAGTACTCCATTCACTAAAACTGTACACTTCTGGGTGCCATTGACGATGCACTACACCCAGCTATGGATGCCAGTTACCAATGCAGTCCCCGCTCCGTCTTAGGGCCCGTCTTAGGGCCCGCCTGTCAGTACTCGATTAACTAAATATGTATTACACACTTCTGGGTGGGTGGAATTGTCAATGTACTACACCCAGCTCTAGATGCCAGTTACCAATGCGTTCACCGCTCTGTCTTAGGGCCCACCGCCGCCTCCTCCTCTTGCTGTTGCTGGTGCCACCTGTCAGTACTCCATTCACTAAATTTGTACACTTCTGGGTGGCATTGATGATGCAATATGATGCAAATTGTATTACACTCTTCTGGGTGGGTGGAATTGTCAATGTACTACACCCAGCTCTAGATGCCAGTTACCAATGCGGTCCACACTCCATCTAAGGGCCCACGGCCTCCTCCTCCTCTGCTGCTGCTGCCGCCTATGAGTACTCCATTCACAAAAATTGTATTACAAACTTCTGGGTGGCAATGATGATGCACTATACCCAGCTCGAGATGACAGTTAGCAATGCAGTCCCCACTCCATCTTAGAGCCCTCTGCCTCCTCCTCCCACTATTGCTGCTGCCGCCTGTCAGTACTCCATTCACTAAAATTGTACACTTCTGGGTAGCATTGACGATGCACTACACCCAGCTCTCCATGACTCTTACCAATGCAGTGTCCCTGGCGATAGCTGACCAGAGGCCACACAATGCTACTACACTCTCTGACCCACACTCTGTCTCTGGTCCTCCATCCTTTTGCCCAATGTCACTTCACTACTTGTCCACAACTTTATGGGTGGCATTCCTAGCACATGTCATCCAGGTCATGATGCCAGCTAGCAATTATTATTATTAATAAACAGACTTTATATGGCGTAAACAAATTATGCAGCTATGTAAGTTCATGTACATTTTAGTAGCAATGAGTTTTCCTGCAGTTTTGACGGCAGAGACTGTTGCTAGTGGGTTGAGTTTACCCTTTCTCAATGTCCTAATGTTTATGCTGTCTTCTGGAAGCCTTCCAACATACAAAAATCCTATTTGCCTGCTGTCACTTTACCTGCCATTTTCTGGAAAACCACATCTTTATGGCATTCCTAACACGTCATCCAGGTCATGATGCCAGTTAGCAATCGTTAATATTAATATTTTTAAACAGGATTTATATAGCGTAAACAAATTATGCAGCTATGTAAATTCAATAGGGGAGCGTACATTAAATTGTAACCCGTTTTCCTGCTGTTTTGATGGCAGAGACTGTTGCTAGTGGGTTAGGTTCACCGTTTCTCAATGTCCTAATGTTTGTGCTGCCATCATGCAAAAATCCTTTTTGCCTGCTGTCACTTTGCCTGCCATTTCCGGAAAACCACAAAGTCTTGTTAGCCCTGCGGGGTCGTGCCGGCGCTGCTGCTCCTAAATGCAGGCACAGGCACCGGGTCCCATCTTTCAGGTAGAGAAACCCCAGTACCTGTGTTCCATGCCAGAGTTTCCTTCCTGCTGGAGACTTGCTCTGGTGTTTGAGCTGGCGTGGTTGTGTCTCTCTTCATCTATGAGGCAACACATACATGCCCTCTGTTTCTACAGCCTATGGCTGGATCTCTGCTAGTGTTTAAAGGCACTTCCTACTACAGGAAGTTGCCTGAGCAACTGAGTCTAAACTCCTAGTGCAAAGGTGCTTCCTCTGTCTGCTTTGCTGTGTACTGGACCTTGTTTACTGAACCCTTGGACTTTGCCTGCTTGCTCCCTGACCTCGGATTACGTTTATAGACTTTTGCCTGATTGCCGCCTGAACCTGACCTCGGATCTTGTTTATGGACTTTTTCTGATTGTCACCTCCCTCTTGGCCACGCAAGCCCCCTCGGTGCTTGCACCGAGTACCCTGACCCCTCTGGTCAGCTGCCACTGACCCGGGGATCACTCTGGAGTGGCACCTGGCAGCTACTCTGAGGGCCAAGCCTATCCTCACCATCAGAGGCTCTAGTGAAGACCAGGTAGCGGCTTAGTTAGGCCCCTTCGGAGCATACCCAGTCAGTGGCACAGTGGGTCCACACCTGCGTGCATTACAGCTTTTTTAACTTTTGTATTTTTTTCCTGTTGCCACTGTTCTCCTACACTTACCTAGCAAATTTGGTGGTTCTAACATGTATTTTGGGGGGTTTGCTATAATGGAATTCGTGAAATTGATTTGGCAAAATTTAGCGAACCCACAGGAAGTTTGAGGAAATTTTTGCGAGGCTGGCCTTCTCGCTCATCCCTATCCAAGACTGACTATCATGAGTAAAACTAGGTGATCCAACAAACCAGGAATGGATTTAGTCAAGGATAAAAAACATTTGCCAAATAAAGAAATAAATCTATTCAAGATTTGTTAGATCACCCAGGTTCACACATGATAGTCTATATTCTTCAGTCTTAGAAAGCTTTATTAAATCAGGCCCAGTGTGTTAAAAGAAATTGCAAGCAGGTAGGCTTTTATTATATATGAAACTCTGCTTGTCTCCTAATTGCTTGGCAGCATGTACACTAAGTTGTATATGGATTTGTGCATGTGCATGGCAATTACACTTTTCTGAGCAGACTAACCAAGATGGCTGAAGTTGATGATGCTAGGAACTGGCAACAACAAAACTGTTAGAGATGAGGAATATCTTGGACTGTTCATTATAGGTGAAGCAACTGTAAAGTATGTGACAAGCAAATAAATGGCCAACTTTATTTATATTTGGCAGCATTATTAATTTTTTTGGCAAAAAATATTTATACCACATGAAAAAATGCTTTAAATCATTGGCAACCCTGTGAGTATTATAGTTTATCCCAACTTACATAACTATACCTTTTTGCAGGACAACTAAGTCTTCATGTATATATATATATATATAATATATATATATAGTATTAGACAGGAACACATGATGCCAAATTCAGGTATTGTTATTCAGGTATTTGGTATCTTCTACCTCCATTTTTCATGGAAAAGGGATTAAAAGGCCCAGATAGGGCTGGTAGTAATTGTGATGAGTGTCCTGAAAGGGATAGCTGGGCCAGGCAATCCTCCCTTTTTCTAGGCCAGAAATTGGTATTGGCTCTGGATCACCTGGCCTTTGAGACAGGAGAAAGTTGCAGCCTGAGGCTAGGTTGGTCACCTTTAAAGACTGTGTAAAGCCTGTTAACTGACAGTAGGTCTCACTCAGTTTAGGTTTAGTAGATCATGTTGTGAAAGACATTAATCTCCTATTAGGGAAAACCCTGGATTTTCTTTTGTATTTTGGAGTTATTTTTATGAATAAAAGTGGGCAAAGTGCCCTGAAATTGAAATGAAGTCTCCAAAACCCCTCTGCAGCAAGTCCATTTGATGCTAAACTTCCACTAATATATATATATATATATATATATATATATATATATATATATATACACACACATACACACACGGATAGGTCCATATATATTTGGACAGAGACTTTTTTCTAATTTTGGTTCTGTACATTACCACAAATATTTTAAATGAAACAACTCAGATGAAGTTGAACTGCAGACTTTCAGCTTTATTTCAGGGGGTTGAACAAAAAGATTGCATAAAAATGTGAGAAACTAAAGCCTTTTTTTTACACAATCACTTCATTTCAGGTGATCAAAATTAATTGGACAATTGACTCAAAGGCTATTTGACGGGCTCGTGTGGGCAATTCCTTTGTTATTTCATTATCAATTAAGCAGATAAAATGCCTGGAGTTGATTTGAGGGGGGTGCTTTCTATGTGAAAAATTTTGCTGGGAACAGACAACATGCGGTCAAAGTAGCTCCCCATGCAGGTGAAACAAGCCATCCTTAAGCTGCAAAAAAAGAAAAAAACCTATCCTAGAAATTGCTACAATATTAGTGGCAAAATCTACAGTTTGGTACATCATGAGAAAGAAACAAAGCACTGGTGAACTTAGCAACGCCAAAAGACCTGGACACCCACAGAAAATAACAGTGGTGGATGATCGAATCATTTCCATGGTGAAGAGAAACCCCTTCACAATAGGCAACCAAGTGAACAACACTCTCCAGGAAGTAGACGTATCGATATCCAAGTCTACCATAAAGAGAAAACTGCATGAAAGTAAATACAGAGGGTGCACTGCAAGGTGCAAGACACTCATAAGCCTCAGGAATAGAAAGGCTAGATTGGAGTTTGCTCAAAATAAGCCAGCACAGTTCTGGGAAAACATTCTTTGGACAGATGGAACCAAGATCAACCTTTACACGAATGATGGCAAGAAAAAGTATGGAGAAGGCTTGGAACAGCTCATGATCCAAAGCATACCACATCATCTGTAAAACGATGATGTGACACAGGACAGAAGCAGCCGAATTAATTCTGAGATGTTCAAAGAAGTCAAGTCAAATTGATTGGGAGGCGTTTCATAATACAGATGGACAATGACCCAAAACATGCACCCAAGACAACCCAGGAGTTTAATAAAGAAAGAAGTGGAATATTCTTGAATGGCCAAGTCAGTCACCTGATCTGAACCTAATTGAGCATGAATTTCACTTGTTTACTAAAGACTAAAGCAGAAGACTAAACTTCGGACAGAAAGGCCCACAAACAAACATCAACTGAAAGCCGCTGCAGTAAAGGCCTGGCAGAGCATTAAAAAGGAGGAAACCCAGCATCTGGTGATGTCCATGGGTTCAAGACTACAGGCTGTCATTGCCAGCAAAGGGTTTTCAACCAAGTATTAGAAATGAACATTTTATTTTCAGCTTTTTAATTTGTACAATTATTTTTAAGCCCCTGAAATTAAGTGATTGTGTTAAAAAAGGCTTTAGTTCCTCACATTTTTATGCAATCTTTTAATGTTTCATTTAAAATTAATTGAGGTAATATAAAGAACCAAAATTCGAAAAAAGTTGTCTCTGTCCAAATATTTATGGACCTAACTGTATATATATATATATATATATATATATTACATATTAATATAGAGATAAAAAAAAAATGCATGCAAAAGTTCCACCTTTACACATCTGGCAAAATGTTTAGTTTTAGGTTTAAACTTATTAAAATTATAAAAAAGCACAATTTAAAAAAACAATAATCATAATAGCAACAGTAATTGATACTGTGTTAAAAAGTTGCCTTGTAAACTGTCCTTGAAGCTTCAATTGGCATTGTTTATTTAGCAGAAATATCCCTCGAGTTTTGGAGGAAAATATGGATTTGCAGCTGGCAGGATGAATTAATACGTTGGACAGACTCTTAGCAGGTGTTATAAAAGTCTTTTATTGAGGTATGAGGGTCCCCTTGTTAAGCTAATGTGTGTTCTTCTAAATTAGATAAATCCCTTAGCCCTTACCAGCTGTTTAGCAAGAGTGTGAAAAGCACTTCACAGTACTGTCTTACCTTATGCTTGCTAAAAGAAAGAAAACAGTGATCAATTGAACCTGAACCTAAGGCCAGAGACTGAATATTCATTTTTTTATCCACATTGCAAAAAAGAAAATTGTAAGAAAAGTGTTACAAGATAATACATTTCATTTAATAAAAATGCACAAGATTTGGCTAAGGATAGTGCTATAGATACTATAGATACTTGTGGATATATCATAAAGGGTTGAGACTAATGCCAGTATGAAGGTTTCAGGTTCTAGAGTTAACATGTTTTTTTGAGGTAGTGAGAGCCAAGAAAACCATTGGCAGAATTTTATTGTGTGATAAATTGTCATCGTATGTGTATATCATTTAAACTTTGTGTTGCTTCCCTAGTGGAATAATAGTGTGGGTTAAAACATTGGCACTTCTACCATACATAAAGAAAACATATTTGAGATGTAACAGACAAGCTCTTTTTCCAGATCACATAACATAATTTTTATTAGGTACTGATTTTCATTTAGAAATATTAGAAGCTATAGAGATTTTATAGATAGAGATGGATAATTTTTTACATCCAAGTATAGTACAGTACATCCAAATCTGCTTGTAGATTATAGACATCCTGTATAGACTTATTTTTATTACATATTTTGGTGTCATCTGAAAACACAGAAATGGTACTTTTAATCTCAAAATCTATATCATTTATAAAGATATTAAAAACAGTAAAGGTCCCAACACTGAACCCTGGGGTACACCACTAATAACCTCAGACCAGGCAGAGTATGAATCATTTATCAGTACTCTCTGTATATGGTCTTTAACCTCCCTTTTAGTATTTTTAAATGTCAAAGCGGTACATTTGACATTTAAAAATACTTTTTTTAAATTTACAGCCTGTCCCGCCCCCCCAGCCTATGCTGCCCGCCCGTACACACGTCCCATGCCCGCCTGGCACCTACACAGACGCCAGACATCACCAAGGGGACACTGGTGCCAGCTGGGCATCGCCAAGTGGACACAGATGCCGGGCCAGCATCACTGGGGGATGCCACGGGCTGCTGAGGACCAGGTAAGCCCTTAATTCCAGCTGAGTGGGGCTTGGGGTTACCGCTTTTTGTAATAAAATTTCACCCTCAGCCACACACAGGATTACCGCCGGGGAGGTTGAGCCAGTTCTCTATCCATTTACAGATTGGCTTTTCTAAACCTATTGACCCTAACTTGCATATAAACCATCTTTGGGGTACTGTGTAGGGATGAGCGAGCTTGATTTTTAAACTCTATCTCGCGGCGAATTCGGCCATTCTCACTTACCAAAATTGTAAGCGAGAACGGCCGGTGTAAATTTGCCCAACTAAATTGAATTTTCCTTAAAAAAAAAAAAATGCAGCATGGCTGCATTTATTGATCAGCTCAGTGTGCGATCCGCGGCACTAGAGGTTAAATGGGGACAAGTCTCCCCATTCAAAACCTCTCATGCTCTCTGATTGGCTGAGGAAAGGAAAATCCTGATTATGCTAAATCGCACACAGGAGGATTCCCAATCCACTGCGATCCCCGGGCACTAGAGGTTAATTAACCTCTAGTGCCCGGGGATCGCACACAGGAGGATTCCCAAGGCAGCATAAATGAATGCAGCCCTGGGAATCCTCCTATAATGATTTCCTGGAACTTCTGATGGGTCCACAAAATCGGTTCACCGAAATTTTGCGGACCCATCGGAAGTTGGAGGAAGTTTTTGCGAAAATGCCAGAGACATTCTCTCTCATCCCTAGTACTGTGTCAAATGCTTTTGCAAAGTCTAAGTACACTATATCAACTGCTACTCCACTGTCTACCTGTTTACTTACATCCTCATAAAAGACAGTAAATTTGTTTTACAACTTCAGTCTTTCTTAAATCCATGCTGAGTATCATTTATTATATTATTTTCTAGCAAAAACTCTACTATATGGTTCATTATAAAACTGTCTAGGACTCAACTATGGATGTTAAACTTACCGGTCTTGGTAATGACTTTGCTCCTATTTTGAAGATATGAACCATCAGGTCTTGGTGTTTGTCAACCCTAACTTTGCCCCAATGCTTCTCAATCAAATCAATTTTGAGCCATTGTGGCTCATGTAAGGCAGTGAAATTGCTATTAGCAATTTGGACTTCAACTCTGCCATTTTCCTTGGTCTACAAAGAGCTAAAAAAAAGTGTTTAATAAATAGGCCTTTTCCTTATGCCTGTTACCAACCCAGAGACATATAAAGGGCCTACATGCTTTGCTATTTTTTTGCTATTAATATACAGTATTTAAAACATTTTAGGGGGTTCCCTTACTTTTTTTTGCAATCTATCTTTCATTTTGAAGTTTTGCACATTTTATCTCCTTTTTACATCTTTTGTTTTACTCTTTATAGCTTTCAAATGATGGAAGTGAGCATTTTTTTATCTTTGGAATGCCCTTTTCGTACTCTTTATGGCTTTTTAAATATTAGTTGTTAGCCACATACTGTAGGTTTTAATTCCGCCCTTTTACTGTTGCTGAAGTGCCAGATCATCTTTCACATACAGACAGACACCACCATCTTCTCATTTGACTCTGTCTTTAGAAAAGTGAGTTTAGGGGGGCGTGGCCGGAAGCGGTGGCGGATGGTGGCTTCCGCTTAAGACTCTGTAGCGTGGCCGGACACCGGACAAGTTAGCGACTACGATCAAGCACTTTCTTCATACTTTTTCTGATTCTGAATACCCGGGCAGCCTGCTGTAGCAATGGGTAAGCGGAAAACCGGGTCTACACCACAGAAAATGACAGAATTCTTCGCGGCTTCTGATCAACCCAGCCAAGATGGCGCCGGTAGGCGTGTCTCCAGACATAACAAGACTGCAACCAGTCTCAGTGAGCACACTGAAGGAGCTGTATCAAAAGGGAGAGAAGGGGGTTCGGAGACCACATCTCGCTCTTCATCTACAAATGCAAGCCCGGCTAAAACCAAATTGAAGTTGATGATTCCTGATGACAACGAGCATAGGGTAAGCCCAGCTATATTTCCTATTTCGGAGGAAACAGAAACTACTGATCCTATAGGGACTTTCCCCACCTCTGATTGCCCGGTCTCAGATACTACACTTAAGGAAATGTTACTTTCCCTGCGTAGCTCTTTGCACCAAGATTTCTTAACACTATTCCACCAACTTAAGAATGATGTGCATAAAATAGGAGATAGAGTTGATCACAGAGAGCACAAAATGGGTGACTATGCAGAAGCACATAACGAACTGGTGGATTTGTTTACTGATACGCAAGATACCTTACAACAGGTTCAGCAAAAACTGACCAACATGGAAGACCAAGCGAGAAGAAATAATATAAAGTTTAGAGGTATCCCAGAAAACATATCTCCATCAGAGTTGTGTAGTTACTTATTTCAACACTAATACCAGGAGTAGCTCCATTTGAGCTATTGATTGATAGAGCCTACAGGCTTCCTAAACCTGCGCACCTACCTGAGAAAGTACCTAGAGATGTTCTAGCACGTATTCACTTTTTCCATATTAAAGAACAACTAATGTCCAGATCTAGACAAGAATCTAAGCTACCAGACCCGTACTCTAATGTCACCCTCTTCTCAGATATCACCCAATCTACAATACTGGCAAGGAAAAAATTTATATATGTAAACTTAGTACTGAGGGAATATCATAATTAATATAGATGGGGGTTCCCGGTGAAGCTTATTGTTTCACGTAATGGGTCCACTTACACTATAAAGAATCCTCAACTGGGCTTTGAATTACTTGAAAGCTGGCGCATGCAGCCAGCTACCCAACCTCAAACATCTAAATCTGGTCAAAATCTTGGTCGCCTATCCCCAGATTGGAAACTGGCTTGAGTACAAGGTTCGCTTTGAAGAAAAATTGCAATATGAGAACATTATCCGGAGTTCGGTACCACGTCTTAGTTACCCCACACGCAAGATGTGCAGTTTGATACTGCTTTATGGATCCGTCATAGATTCTTCTTTTTACTTCTACTTCATGATTAAGGATTACAAGTTTTCAATTTTATTTTTTACTTTATGTTTTACTTACAATGGCTTTCACATTTTGTTATTAGTTAGAGAGGAAAAGGTAGCTTTACTTTGCTACTTCTTTATGAATATGAGAACATTACGACAAGTATTTGGCTTTCTAGAGGTACAATGTATGTATAATGGGTCTTCATATACTTTCTATTAATGCAAAAGGGCTAAATAGCCCCTTTAAAAGACATGCTATTTGGGATGAAGCCAAGAGACATGATTCCAATATTTTATGTATTCAAGAAACACAAATAATCTACCATATTTCTCTCATAAGAATTTCCCTCATATTTTCCACGCTACATCTACGCAGAAGAAAAAGGGAGTGACGAAAGCAGTAAAATCCAATATAACTTTTTCTCCAATAAAAGTGGATATAAATTCAGACATTATATAATTTTGGTGGCTAAATTTAACAATATAATTAGAACATTGGTGTCTTTATATGCCCCAAATGTCTACTCATTGAAATTTTTGTGTAAAGTGATTAAAAGAGCAAAGAAAATCCAGGAAGGTTCACTTATAATCTGTGGAGACTTTAATTGTATTCCTGATGTTTCATTAGATACTTCCAATCTTAAGAAGTACACAGGACCAACATTGAACTTACTACTACGAAAGGAGGAACTTTTTTATGTTTGGCGGTGTCTCCACTCAGTGGAGAAAGACTTTACTTTTTTTTTGGCTCCTCATCAGTCTTACTCGAGAATTGATTTGTTCTTAGTGGATAAATAGACTTTACAGTAAGTGTCATCTTCTACTATTTATAATATAACTTGGTCAGATCATGCACCTGTGTCTATTTGTATTAATGAAAGCAGTAAGACCCCTAGCTCTTATCTTTGGAGGAATAATACGTCTTTATTTGCACATACATCCACGAAGGGTAAGATTTTGGATAAACTAGAAAAGAATTTTTTCAGTTCACTGGAAGTAACTCCATCTATGTTACGGTGTGCCCATAAAGCTTATGCTAGAGGTGTCCTAATTCAACTTTCAGCAATTGAGAGTAAAAAAAGAAGACAGCATATAAGTGAATTAGAGAAAATTAGGGGGTTAGAGAATTTCCATAAAAGTAAAATCACAACCTCTGTTTCCCAACAACTGTTTAGACATAGACAGGAATTGGGTTTAATGCTTATAGAAAAACAAGAAAGAATTTTTCAACACACAAGAACTATCTATTATGCACAAGGTAACAGAGAAGGTAGGTTATTAGCATCTAAAATAAAATCTAAACAATTAAGATGTTCGTTACCCTTCTTATTCCATCATAAGTCTAAAGCTCAGCTGTATAACCCTCTGGATATGGCTAATGCGTTTAGAGATTATTACCAGGAATTATATAACCTTAAAGAGGATAGACAGATCCAACAACCTACTCAAAGTTTGATAGATTCCTTTTTAGATTTGATACAATTGCCTAATATCTCGGAAGAGCAGAGAGATATACTTAACAGGCTGATTTCTTCCTTAGAGGTAGAAAAAATTATCAAAAGTTTACCTGTGCACAAATCCCCAGGATTTGATGGCTTTGCAGCTGAATATTATAAATCCTATAGTGTTTTGCTTTCTCCATATTTATCCGCGGTATATAATCAAGCAGTTTTAGATGGTTATTTCCCTCCGGAAATGCTTAGAGCTATTATAATCACTATCCCAAAAGAGGGGAAAGCACCAACCCATCCCCAAAATTTTAGACCTATATCGCTGTTAAATACAGACCTTAAGATATTTGCTAAATTAATCGCAGTTTGTCTCCAGGAATTTATACCCTTCTTGGTCCATGGTGACCAAGTGGGATTTGTTAACGATTGTCAGGCCTCTGATGCGACCCGACGTATGATTAATCTACTTAAAATTGCTGAAAGCTCAGGGGCACCAACGATATTCTTCACATTAGATGCGGAGAAAGCCTTCGATAGAGTGCACTGGGGTTACTTTTGTGCAGTGTTACAAAAATTTGGGCTGAATGGTACAATTTTGTCAGCTATTATGGCTCTATATACTTACCCTTCGGCTCAAGTATATCTATCGAATATGTTGTCCTCCCCTTTCAGTATAACCAATGGAACTCGTCAAGGCTGCCCTCTATCACCTACTTTTTTTACACCGATTATGGAACCTTTTGCACAAACTATTAGGCACAATGGAAATATCGAAGGTATACAAGTAAGTGAATCTTCACATGTTATAGGTTTATTTGCTGATGATGTGATTCTTTCATTATTAGATCCACAGACTTCATTGGCAATCGTGTCGTATGTAATTGGAGTATTTGGATCTGTTAGCTATTACAAGATTAATGATGCAAAATGCAATATTTTACCTCTAGGTGTGCCCTCAGCATTAAAGGAGCAAATTTCTAGGTTTCCCTTTCGTTGGGCTAAAGATAGTATTTTATATTTAGGCATCCATCTGACCAGTTCCTTGTCTACCTTGATTACTTGTAATTTTGCTTCATTGGTAGATGTGGTAAAGAAAGATATTGCTGGTCTTTCGAAGATGGAATTGTCCTGGTTGGGACGTATTGCGGCCTTTAAAATGGCAGTCCTCCCAAAAGTTCTCTACCTATTTCGAACTATGCCTGTTATTCTTCCCCAATCTACTCTACTTTCTCTACAATCTTTGATACAGAAATTTATATGGCATAACAAGAAATCCCGTCTTTCTCAGTCACTTTTATTCCGAGCGAAGAAAGTGGGTGGAGTGGGAGTACCTAATCTAATGGATTATTATTTGGCATCATTGATAGATCATTTGGAGCTCTGTATAAAACCGGAGACAAATAAAAGATGGTTGGATATTGAAAAAAAGTATATACCTTCCAGTAATTATTTGGCTTTTTTAATGGCTAATTCATACTCAACAATTGGATTGTATTTGCATTTACCCCCAATAGATCCTATGCTATTTATCTGGAAGAAACTCCAAAGTAAAAAATGTATAGATACGGGATCAACATCAATCCCAGTTCCTTTACAATTTTTTGAGCTTCTTATCCCAAATTTTAACATTCAATCCTGGTATGATTTAGGATATCAGTATGTTTCAGATTTACTGAAATTTCATACCTTTCTTAACCAATATAGAGTATTTCAGATGAATCATTTACGAGAGTCTCTTTCAGACAATGAAATTTCGGTACCAACAGTTTTTTGGAAAAGAAGCCAAAATATTAACCTATGTAAAGGAGGTATCTCTGTATATTATAATTTAATCCAAAATACGAGTGCCTGGCGGAGAATTCATATTTTCTCTATTTGGGAGCAAGATTTACAGCGTTCCTTTTCACTTTCCCAATGGAAAACTGCAATTTGTTACAGCTCTAGAGCATCTAAATGTATCTCTCATTGGGAAAACTACCAAAAAATTTTATGTAGATGGTATAGAACACCAAACAGACTTTCGAAGTATGTGCCACAGTACTCTCCTTTATGTTGGAGGAATTGTGGAGATTTGGGCACTTATCTACATATGTTCTGGGAATGTAAAAATATACGTAGTTTTTGGAATTCTATTTTTGTGTTAATATCAACAATTACAGGATGTTTATCTAGCCCCGATGTGGCATTAGCATTACCTAATCTGGGAATGGATAAATTCCCGCGTTGGTACCGTATTATAGTCACACATATTTTTATTGCAGCTCGACTCTCTATAGTAACTAAATGGAACCACTCTACAACACCTAACATGTCTGATATAATGCAAATGATACATATAAATTATTATTATGAACATTCTTTGGCTTATAGTAGATTTCAATCCCATAAGTTTCATGCAAATTGGAAAGGTTGGGAACATTTTTTACCTTCTATATGTAAAGAAATATAGATTTATATATAGGATATTGTTACTCTAGCTATTCATAATATTGTTGTACCTTAGCTGCCATTGTGTTTGTTTTTGTTCTATTTGTTTTTTTTTTTCTATGTCTTTCGTTAATGTCTGTTTATATTTTTTTTTTTTTTTGTTTTCTATCTCTTTGCTTTTCCTTTGTATGTATTTGCTGTATCTTGATAAAAATTCAATAAAAATTTAAATATGAAAAAAAAAGAAAAGTGAGTTTAACCAAGAATATTGACAGCCCAGTCATGTGAAGAACAAAGCCAAGATTCAGCAATACCAACTAAGTCATAATGATTTTTATTTATTTTATTTAAGGCTTTGAACTCCCCTATATTGTTTGCCAGGTTTCTAGCATTGGTGAACAGGCATTTAAACCATTGCTGCATTTATCAGCGCTGTTTGCCAAATCCTTTTGTTTTTCAGTACAATTAGTGCTGCACTATCCATTGTTTGTGTGTAACATGGGAAACTCCTTATGTTTATTCATATCCCTCCCCCCATCTATCCTCAATCCACCCTCCATTAGTGACTGACCCCTGTCTGACCTTCCTGCCACCTTAACCGTCGCACCAACCTCTGTTGTAGTTTAAATATCCCTCCACCATTCCCCTGTATTTTTCCCCTAGCACAGCAGGCCTCTTCCATTTAGGTGCAAACCATCTCTGGCATATAGGTTGTACCCCAATGAAAAATCAGCCCAGTGCTCCAAGAACCCAAATCTTTCCCTTTTAAACCAGGACTTAAGCCATGTGTTTAGCTGTCTAAGCTCCCGGCTGTCTTTGCTGTAATGGTCATGGCACAGGCAAAATTCCAGAGAATATAACCTTGAAGGTCCTTTTCTTCAACTTGAAACCTAGTTCAATAAACTGATTTTTAACAATCCTCCATGTTCCATCGAATCCTTTCATTTGTTCCAACATGGACCAAAACAGTTGGATTATAGCCAGCCCCTCCCAGTAATTTGTCCACTCGGTCCACCACATGCCGAACCCTGGCACCAGGGAGACAGCAAACCATTCGGATCCAGGCGACAAACTATTTTATCAGTCCTCCTGATCATAGAATCCCCTATGAAAACCAATTGTCTATGCCTTCCTGCATTGCCTTCCTGTACTAGATGGTCTGTTCTTTCGGCTTTTAGGGGTAGCAGTAATTTCTAAGGCTGGCACCACTGGGTCTGCCATCTGCACATCTTCACATAATTTTGCAAATTGTTAGGGTGCTCAAACACAGAGTTGGCCTTCCTATTCTGGGAGCCCCTACCACTCCCTCTAATTACAGTAACCCAACTCCCTACATGTTCATTCTGATTAACCTCTCCACCCTCCACATCTATGCCAATAACCCCTCTCAAGGTGATCCAGTAATTTCAGTGTTGCAATGCGCTTCTCCAGACCCCCAATGTGAGATTCCAGAAGGGCAAATTGCTCACATATTTCACAGCTGTATTCACCTAGGAGCTGTTGCTCCATTTGTGCATACATATGGCAGGCTGTGCACTGAACAAAACTTTCCACCTTGGTGCCACTCATTTTCGGTTGCAATATTTATTGATTTCACAGTTATAAAAGATTACTTAGAGTTTGTAATTTCCTTGTAGATTCAACCTCTTTTTGTTTTCAAAAACAAACTCATTTTATTTAACTCAGTTTTTGAAGCCACTTGTTTCACTAACCAAGAGTGAGCAACCTCAAACTGAGTTTTAGCCTGAACTTATATCAGCTGCAAAACCTTGACCTCTCCCTCTTAATTAGAGGTCAGAAAGAAAAGATTATTCTGAGTAGGTGAAGAAGGAATATTTTTATTCCGGATTACAAAAAATAGAATTCAAGTAATCAGAGGTGCAGAGTTTATAGCTATTTAAAAGGGTGCTAATTTCAAAATGAATGTACAGGAGAGTCAAAATTTGAAACAGTGTTAGAATTTGAGGCTACCAGAGGTTATGGAAGAGGAAGGCACACAGGTGGTAGAGAAAACAAGAGTAGAAAAGTAGAGACAGACTGTGCCGTGTACCCTTCTTTTCCTTGTATAGTACCATACAACACATTTTGCTTCCATCCATCATTGAAAATCATCAAGCTTATTTACATAGTCACTTTATTCCTGGACTTGAACTTGAGAAGTTAGATTGGGTTCTGTGATTATTTCCAGGCTTTTTTTTTTTTACCCTAGATCATATCATTTTTGATTTTTTAATCAGTGTCTTCTAAAATTAACATCACTAGCTAATAAATAATGTTTGTGCTGTGCTTTGCTTTTTTGTTAATACATACAATGTATGCTGAATCTTTTAGGAGTGACTTCAGCACCTAGCAATGACTAAATCATTCAGATTTTTCGTCACATTGGAAACTAGGAGCATAAAATAGGTTATGGCCACTTTGTAGACAATAATGCCTAATGGCGTTCTGTACAGATGAGCCTATTAGGCTTTGTGATGATGATGACGATAACTGTGTACCCACCCTCTGAGTTGCATAGCCTTATTCATTATATATAATGAATGTTGTTAAGCCATCTCATTTTTTAATACATTGACTAAACATTATGGCAACACTTGCAAATGCTGTAAAATAAGAGGTATTTTGTGTGTTATTATCAATAATTGGTGCTCTGGAATAATATTTTTCTTACATCAGATAATGTAATGTTTTTTCCTTTTTTGGTTCATTACTATGCATACTGATGTGATCATTTTGTTAATTTACATTATTTATTCAATTTTGATGTTTTCTTTTCATGTTCTACATTTTGACAGCACTCTCATTTATGCAATATGCACATCTCAATAAGTGCTATAATCAGTGCCCTTACCACTTTGTCATCACATCAAGACACCACTCACATCAATATATTATTATGATGGGAGTTGAAATTGGTGGTAGTTGTATAACCTAAAATTATGAATGTCACATAGATTTGAAAAGCTTAAAAATTTTTTATAAACACTAAGTGAGAATTTGCTATGCCATGAAATGGAAAAGGCAGTAAAATAAATGGGTTTATAGCAATATATGTTGACAGATTGCAAAGAGTTACAACAGACTAATTTCATCACCTAGATACTGTGTGCAAATACACACTTACAAACACTTAGCCAAGCACCAGAGGTTTGGGTTATCCATCTTCCAATCCTTTTTGGCTAAAAAAGGCCAATCATCAAACAATTCTTCCAATGCTGTAATTCACTCTGAAGCTTAGTAGATTTTTTACTCCAGTGTGGACTCCAGACTTGTGTAGCTGGTTAATGCTGAGTTGATTGCCGACTTTCTTGAGTAGAACATTATCACCTTGTGTATGAAAAGGTCTTTTTAGCTTTAAGAATTTCAAAAATGTAATAAATCAGGAGTAGTCAAAGGTCAAGCCGAGGTTGGTACACGAGGAATCAGAAGCAAAAGAAATCAACAAACAGTTACCTGGAAGCAGAGCCAAAGGAACTCCCTGTTCAGGCAACTCCCTGTTGCCAGGTCACTTCCTTAAGAAGGGGATGTCAGGTGATCGGTGTAGATCATGTGAGCCGCAGACACCAATCCCACCAGCAGAGGGAGTGCTGTTGCTGAGATAGTCTCAGATTTTATTCAGGTGTTTGCCAGTAGAGGGAGTGTGTCTGCGGAATACCCTGGTTCTCTGAGGTAAGGGAGCTGCGGACAGAGAATCACCTGACCTGGACCAGGAAGTATGCAGAGTGCTGGATCCAGAGGCAGAGATGGTGCTGGCAGCAGGGGACTGCAAGGAGGGTGAGCAAGAAGGAGGCAAAGATTACCTAGACCTGTGACAGGTTTATAATCAGAGAAAACTGAAGTGTAATTGATAAGAATACAGCATAGGCAGAGGGCACAGGAAGTAATCAGCTGATCAGATTTCTTGTTAACCCCCCCTAGTGTTCTAATTCTGTCAGTTTTTTGATGCAAAAAGTGATCCTTTTTTTTGCAAAGAAATTTTTGTTTATATTGTGGGCCTGTAATTCTTAGGATAAACTCCCAGGTATATTATTGGCTTCATCACTTCTTTCCCACTTTTTGTGTGTACCAGAACGGTGGAGGCATCATGGACAGTACTCATCAGGCACACATCTTTCTTGTCAAGCCATCTGAGGGCCATCATTTTGCCTTTCTGCCAGGCAACAATTTCTCCTGTCTTCAGCTTCCCTTTTGCAAACAGTGATGGCAGGTTGCGCCGGTTAGCCCTAACGGTTCCACAGGCATCTGTTCTGTGTTGCAGAAGGAACTCATAAAGCTCAGGAGAGGTGTAGAAACTGTCAGTTGTGACACAATAGCCCTGAACTAGCAATGGCTCTATGAGGGATAGCACTGAAGATGTTGCCAATCCATAATGGCTGTATCTGGGGTTGAACTGTGTCCCTTTTTCCAGTGTACAGTACTGTATTCCAAATATAGCCAGATGAGGATTTGCACAGCATATACGTTTTCATGCCAAATCGTGCCCTCTTTGACGCAATGTACTGCACCCATCTGAGCCTCCCCTTGTAAGCCATTAGACTTTCATCAATGCTGACATCTCTTTCTGGCACATAGGTTTGCTGGAAATTTTGTAGAATCTTCTGAGACCCTTCCCAAATTTTCTTCAGTTTTGGTGCAGGAAGGGTAGTCTCATCAAATTCCTCATTGTTTGCGAAGTGCAGGTACTTCATGATGAGTGAAAAGCGGTATTCTGGCATGACTGTGCCAAAGAATGGAGTGGCAATCATTTTATGCTTGGACCAGTACCACTTCTGCATGGGTTTGCCCACAGCTCTGTGCAGGATCACTAGGCCCAAAAACAGCCAAATGTCATCCTTGGTCACAGGTTCCCACTTTTTGCTTCTTGCAAACCTCAGGTGTGGAGCATCTTGTTGTTGTCCAGCGTACCTGAATAAAACAAAATAAAAAAGGTATTTTAGGATATGTTCTTTTATAGTGTGGTGAAGGTTGCAAGTAATATGCTAGCAAACACAGAGCAGCACATATCTTTGCTAAAAAAAATAGCAAAAAATTTCAACAATTTCAAAAAGTTAGCAAACACAGAGCAGCATACATGTTTGCATAAAAAAAATTTGCAAAAATTTTCAAAAAGTTAGCAAACACAGACCAGCACACATTTTGGTGTAAATTTTTTTATAAAAAGTTTGCAAGCACAGAGCAGCACACGTTTGCATAAAAAAATTAGCAAAAAATTCCAAAAAGTTAGCAAACACAGCGCAGCACACGTTTGCATAAAAAAAATTAGCAAACAATTTCAAAAATTTTAAAACAGCAAACACAGAGCAGCACACAGTTGCATAAAAAAAATTTAGCAAAAAATGTCAAAAAGTTAGCAAACACAAGAGCGGCTTACCTGTTTGTCTCTGCAACAACTTTTTCGATAACTTCATCGGTCAAAAACAACTTCAGGTATGCCAAAGGTCGTTGCATTCAGCCTCAATTTTCATCCCAGGTGCGCCAGTGAATGGAAATCTTGGCGGTGCTGCCTGGTCCGCATCAAGGTCAATAGGGCACCATGTGTGCACAGCACTGACCTCAGGTTCAGAATCGTCGCTCAGTTCACTTTCGCTGTCTGATGACAAATTTCCTGGTGAATCACTATCCACAAGGGACTCCAAATCACTATAGCTGCTTTCAAATTCCTCCAAAACAGTGCTTGCGCCAGCAAGATGCCTTTTGAATGCCATGTGGTCTCCAGCAATCAGTCAGGAACAATCAAGGTCAAAGACAAAGTGATGAAATGATACATTCAGGAAGTTATTTATAAGCCATTAAAAGGTCAGCTCAAGGTCAGGGCTAATAGTGGGCAAAATGTAAATCAGGGCACTGGTGTTTTTTTGTGTTTTGTACTGTAAAAAAAATTTAAAAGCAGATTACATAGTAATCTGCTTTTAAATTTCCCGCCCCCACAATTCATCACCCAGAATATGTCACATCTTGCCGGGTGATGCGATGGGGATGTCCCCACTCTGCTCACTCCTCTGGATCCACCAACAATGCTGCTTCTGCATGGTGCATCGCATCTAGCTCATAATAGGTGCAGCGGCATGGCCGGGACCTGGGCGGCATTTTAAACCAGATTGCTCGGTAATCTGCTTTTAAATTTCCCGCCCGGCCATGTCCCCCGACGGACAGACGCCCCGGCATCACAGTGGGATTGTCCAAACGCCGCTTGAGCGTGGGGAACAGGTAAGAGGGGCTTTTAAAGTTACCCCGACTGTGACTCGGGGTTAACGCTTTTTGCAAGTAAATTCCATCCTGAGTCATACTCGGGATTACCGCTAGGGGGGTTAAACAAACCAATATTTTCAAATAAGTATTGTTTACTGGGCCTGATTTATGAAAGCTCTCCAAGACTGGAAAGCTACTGTACTTTTTAGTGTGTGTAGACTATCCCAATATACATCTCTTTTTTTAATGACATATTTTTTCCCAACACAGTGTTTACATAATTTGCACACCCCATTTTATTTAGCTAAAAAGTAGTTTTAGTTTAATGTATGTGTTTTACTTTAGAGCAGCTTTATTTACTTTTTAGTGCTATGTTACAATCCAAAGAAGGGAAATGTTTTGCATAAATTGTTAGTGTCACATTAACATAAGAATAAATAGACCATAGCCATACCACATAGCCTTTTCCACAGGTTTGAAATTGATGAAAATTAGAATGTGTTAACTGAACATTTGATGCTTAGTAAACTTAAATGTCAACCAAATGATCCAACATTGTGATTACAAACTGGAGATCTATATAGGGAGGGAATATTTGTATTTAGCTTTCCAGTATAAGTGTGTGTGTACAGTATATTTATATATATTTATATATTTTTTATAGTCATTTTTTTATAGTAAAGAAGTACTATAGAAATTGTTGATATTTTCAACATATTCGAAGAGGCAAACATTAGATGTTTATTCAAACAGTGTCTACAGATTAGGATGGTATAGTTGAATTAAATTACTTAAGCACTTTGCACAAAAAATGTGCCTTTTTGATCTTTTTGCCAACTATTTGTAATTCTTGTAAGAATATAAACTATTGACTACATTTTTTTACCACCTATCTATGCAAAATTCTTTGAATTGGAAGATGTTTGTGGATTTGTTTGCATGAACACCTATCTCAAATTCCTCTATATCATTTTAATGAGATTCAAATCAGAGGTTTTGCCAGTCAGTAACCCTGCATTCCTTTTTGAGCCATTCCTTAGTGGATGTGCTAGTGTGCTTTGGATCATAATTGTATTGCAAATTCAATTTCAGGTTCATCTTCAACTTTCAAATAGATGACTTTACATTTTCACCAACTTTGATATGATAAGGTATATGATATGGTATTTGCTCTATGAGACCTTCATGAAATCTTTTGAACAACAGATATAGACAAGGTAAGTGATGAGGTGTGAGGCAATCAGATTCTATGCCTACATGGTCAGTTTAACCTTTTTAACATGGTTATCAGATTTTATCATGATTTATTAAACCTCTCCATAGATGGTGAAGATAGACCATCATGAGTGAACCTGGGTGATCCAGCAGAAATGGAAATAATCTAGACCAGGACTGAGAACATGTACCAACTAATAGCAAATCCATTCAGGAACAACTGCAGCTGCTAACATCGTTTCAACTGTGTGCAATAATGTTTGCCAATACTAGCACATTGTAGCAGTTTGCTAGAGTGGTCACCTGCATGGTGTTCCTGCAGCGCTTTTACAGAATACTTACCCTTTGCATGGGGAAGTTCCATGCTTTCTTGTCGAGATTCCATGAAGATTTACCAATCCAAAACATCATTGTTGTGTTGGGTTTGATAAAGGAACAGGAGAATGTTGTTACTATGAATAAAACAAAACCAGAATCCTTCCCTCCTTTACTCCTCTAGTGATGCAACTCTGTATTCTGTTCATTTTCTCCAATGCTTGGCCACACTGTTGTTCCCCATAATACTGAACAACAATGTACTATATAGAAATTATTTTTACCTAGTTCAATATTTTTATTTCATTGCAGTAAAACAGTAGTTTTCACTGTTTTGTCCAATTTTCTAGCAATGTCAAATAATGTTTCATGTTCCATACACTTCCAGAATGTTGTCAGTTCCCATTATGGACAGAGTTCTATAGGAGGCATAATTTTAAATAAACTGATTTTTTTCTCATACTTTGCAGGCACTATGTTGGATAGAGCCATAGCCAGGTTAATTAAAACAAACTGTTTTCATTGGTACATTTATACCTCTCCACACTTTGTTAATTATATTAGGATTACTATAAGCCCTAAAAATTGGCAGAATTCATTAGCAAAAATTGTCCACAGTAGGTTTCAGTAGGGTTTGGTGCAGATTTCATTTAGTTGAACATTAGGACAATTTTGAGTTTAGCTCAAATGCTGACATATGCAATTACACCTAGTTTTAATAACTAGATAAATAAAGATAATTAGTCAATCAATTTTCATTGTCTTTGTCTGTGACTCGGGGTATAACCTCTGCCTACTTTAGTTCTTCATTCTTTTTCTATTAACTATGTTTACATAGTGTTGTATTTCCCATGTATTTTCCTGTATGCTCCATAAGAAAATCCTTTAGATAATAGAATTTCACATTTGCTGAGATACTTTCTAAGACTCTTAAGTGCTTAAGGGATGTGGATGTTCTTTTTTTCCCTTTTGCCTTTTTTCAAACAGAGATTGTTTAGGTTTGCTTAATGAAGGCAGACCTTTTTATTTCCAGTTTGCTGAGAAAGGACACATAAAGGCAAACATCAGTTTAAATCGAGTAACAATTTTTCTAAAATCCTTGCTATGTAGATAGTTTACTTTAAATTGAAAATCTACTAAATATCACTTTAGAAGAAAAAAATCTAACATGATAAGAATGATAACATGATAACAAGTTAGTTTATTCCTCGCAAGATAAAGATGTTCTTTTAATGTGCAGCTCTGAAAGAAGGTTAAGTGAAAACTTTCCCCTTTACCAAATGTTCCTTGAAGCCACAAGAGATTTTCAGAACCTAGACAGTAATATGTCCCGTAATTAAGAAATAATGGGCTTTCCAAAGTGATTTATTTCCATAGATTTAATGTCAGTGTTGAAAAGCTCCAATTTAAATTGTTGCAGACCTCCAGTGTAACAGTGTGATAAATCACCTTTGTGACTACTTTGAATAAACACTATAGACATGTCGGGATCACTAGTTAGTTTTCACAGAAGAGACAAAAAAAAAGATTTTATGTTCCAGCATGCTCTAAATTTTCAAAATTTACATAAAAATTGCTTTCATGCAGAGATTTTGTTGCCCACAATGAAATATTGTTGTTTAAAATATAGTTTCTGTTGATAAAATTGCTTTCTGAAGTTCTTTGGTATTATGCTAAAGAATAACAAATGGCATACTTTTTGCTTGAAAATGATGCATACAAGAACTGTTTCTGTTGGGGAAAATGGCAATTTAACACAAAGTGCCTCTCTATTTTGTCATATGCATCAGTTTATGACCTGTACCCAATAGGAGAAGTATTAATAAACAGGATTTTAAAGTTCTGTGTCCAGATCCTTATGTTTATGGAATACACATATTCATCATGACTTCATAACCTATTTATGGTATATACTTGAAAAGAAACCAATAGAAATATAAACCAAGGTAATTATTTTTACCTGAAAATAAACGAAAGGCTTTGACTCAAATATAAACCTAAGACAAAAATGTCAGCATCCTTGCTAAGATTCAATAGATATTCAATAGAAAACATTAATAGAAATAAACACCCAAAAAATACAAATAAATACATCTACAGTGTGTATTTTTTTAAAAGGCTTAGTCTGTAAGTCTGAAAAATCTTTTTTTTTTCTTTTTTACAAGTTAAAGTATTTTGAAATTCGTAGGTGGTTATAATAGTTCACTTGCTCTTAAATGATCTTTTGTATATGGTTGTTGGCCACCAGTAGATGGTACAATGTCCTCAGGTTAAGTGTGTACCAAACTCATGTTTCTTGTCTCAGATAGCAAGAGTTTGTTGCACACTTTACATGAGGACACAGCACAATCTACTGGTATGTCTCGAGGATTGGGTTACAACAATCACCACCACACTCTCCAACTGTCCTAAATTCTGTGTTGGTGTCCAGGGTTTACAACATAATCCCTTGAATCCAGGCAATTTACTGTAACTGAACAATATTTGTTTCTGTGCTTAAGTTCTGCGCTGTACAAAGTGGAAGGGTGGATTGATCCCTTGCACAAGAGACTCTTAGGAATCAACACAAAGAGGAGGAGTCAGAGACAAAAATGCAACAGTGTATTGCACAGATTTCAGAAGCAGGTATTTGTCAATGACCATAGGAGGTCTGCAATAGGGGTCTATCACTAAGGGGTTTGTTGCTAATGTCGGCACTGTTAGGGTGGGGGGCTAACACTGAGGTCTGGACTAATATTCTGTCATTGGGACTGTGCTGTGGTGTGTGTACATAGCTTAAGTATGCCACTGAATGATCTGTCAGTCACTGCTGCCGACTCTGGCTTTGACCCTTGACTACTCCTGCTTGCCGCCTGCCCTGACCTCTGGCTTGTTTGATCATGCTTCTGTCTATCGTTCCTGCACCTCACCAGATTCCTGTCTGTCAAAAGTCACCTGCCTCTGCGTGGATGGGGGCAGCAACCTGGCAGTTGCCCGCAGTGTATCATTCTCACCTCTAGAGGCTCTGGTGAGGACTGGGAAGTTGCTTCAACTCTATGACATCTGTGCCAACTGAGCTGGCACAGTGACACCCCCACATTCTCAGTGCCTGCATACCAGATGCTAACTATACCTCTTCAAACTATACACAACATATAGCACTATTGTGCCAGTCACACTTTTCCCTGTCCTCCCTTATCATTGTGGTCTGTGCTTAGACTCTTTTACTAATGTCTGTTCAGCGGGTCGTTAATGAGTTCTAAACTGCAGGTTTGTCATTAAGTGGTCTATCACTGCACTGGGGGTCTGTATTGTGGTGTCAATTACTAGGGTCTACCTTCCCCTAGTATTTTATATGGTGAAATAGAAATAACCAGTGCTTCTTTTCAGTTTCAAAACTTCATTTTAGAAAGTAGACAGTCTGTGGATGTAGATATATATTCCTCACTTTTGCTGTTGTGTGCTTTCCTTATCGTCTCTGATTTTCCCACCAGATAAGTTCTCCCACCAAATATGACATCCCACAGATCTGACTGGGTCCCCTTTCCTAATTGCCATTTTTTTTACCCAATTTGAACAGGTGTCCATGCCTTCAAGGTATATAGGTAAATCATTTACAATTAAAATACATTTAAAAAATTGTTCTGGAGAGTAGAGTTATGTTAATGTGGAACTTTCCTGGAAGATGGGAGCTTTCTTACTAGTTCTTCATTATGTATTCAGTAGGCCCTCTTTTCTTGCCTGATTCATGTGACCTTTTTTGGCAGCCCTATAATGTGTTGTAAATGTAGTAATGTAGGGGTTTTGGGTAATATTGCAATGCGTGGTGGGCCACTAGGCCTCCAACATACCTGAACAAAAATGCTTAAAAAAATATTAAAAATGTTTAAGGTCTGTTATCGAAAAGAAAGTATTTTTCTACTTTTGCAAGCAATGTTATTTAGGGAATGAAGACAATGGCTTTAAACAGTTGGGCATGCTAATAACAAATGCATAAATATTCTGATATGAAAAAAAAAACACCACTAAACTTTGAAAATTTCAAGAAAAGATTAAATCTAATTCTGATGGTACAGAAATGTAAGCAAAACGTACTGTCTTTGCTTGAAGAGGAATTTGTCACTCTATGCCTATTCTGTATGGATACTTACTTTTATTTATATAAACTTTAATTAAACTAGAGTTTTTGTACTTATGCTTGAGACTCTACCCATTCAATTTAAAGTAACTATATTTGAACAGAAATGTATTATACTTTTCGAAGCAGGCAGTTCAATATTCATGACAGCATGCTAGATGAAAGTGGTATATAATATTACAGAAAGGAAAGGTAATAGTGATATAACCAGTGCATATCAGCTTTGTATTACTTTAGAGCTGCCAGGGTTTGTTCATCCATTACCTCATCATTATTTGCTTTTTTATTTTCAAACGGCCAATACAGAAGAAAAAATATTTCTTTTGATGTCATTGGATGTGCAAAGCAAGCAACAGTTCTTTAATCTGATAATTTCTTACATAACATATAGTATTAAACCACTCCTATAAGTAGTTGTGAACAGCTAACAGTATTAAACAGGCTGACCCCTGTGCTAGTACATTTTCACTGAACTGAATTAGCTGTATTGATTGCCATTTACAGTTAATTCATAAAACGGAGCATAGTTCATAAATAGCAAATGAGCTACAGGCAACTACCGGGAACTACTTGTCTCCAGAGAATCTTGGTGACATTATCTGCCCTAGAAAAGAAACGTATAGCATGAGTATTATCCTTTTTATTTGTCTTTTACTGGATTTCTTCTCATCATAATATTCTGATGAAGCCCCAGTGCATAATAACACACTTTTAGAAGGTTTGTGTAAACAGTATTCATAGAAACATTCCAAACTTGCTGTATCAAGTAAAAACATGCCAAATCAGGTAAAAACATGAACATGCCTTTTTTAAAACTGTACTTTATAAATATATGTAAAAAAAATAAAGAAAATCATTCATCATTACATGTACATAGCCACTTCCCTTTTACTAATGTGGGTACAACATTAAAGAAACAGTAATAGAGAGGTTTTAATACTGAACAAGAGCGTATTTAGAATTGTATAAGTCAAAAAATAATATTGAAAAAAACTGACAAAAGATTAAATGATTATCCAGAACATGTTAGCCACTACCACCTTCAGCCAAGGTGACCCAGTGTGGTTTCCAACTCACAACTTCATGCTTCATCAACTATCTGCCAACATTAATCGGACCATACCCAATCATCAAGCAGCTATACTGTGGATAAGTAAGGGTAACCCTGCCACCTGTTTTTGTAAGACCAAATTCCTTTCATGTAATGTTGTTTAGTTTTCTGAAGTACTGTGCCATTAAAAAGTTCTGTTTTTACCTTTTTTAATTATTTGTTGCATCTCAATTCTTAATCTCTTGCAGCCTCCTCACATAGTCATCCAGTGTCTATATTCACTCATTTTTAATGGTAATACCAGAAAATGTTTGTGTAAACAGACATCTGCAATCACTGGAACACCAGGCTGAGGGGGCGACAAGGGGCAATTTGGGAGACATTGACAGAGCATATAAACCCTTACAGTGGTCATTTTATTACGTTTTCATAAATCAACAGCAAGCATCATGTATCACTTAGAACTGGATTTTCTAAAATGGCCATTGTACACCCTATAACCAGAAGGCTTATACACACACAACAACCTTCATGGCAGGATCATAATTCAATATTTTATTAATAACTTCAGATGAAAAATTAATGCTGATGTTGTATATAAATGAACATATTAAAAGTTATATTTGATTTTAGCTACTGGTTTTACATGTATTTTAACCTTTTTATTACCCAATATATGAAATAAAATATCAGCTAACATTTCAAACAATTTTTGTATCAGCTCCACTTTTAAATTATGTGACTCTATTATCTGGGTGGTTGATAAAACATTACCTTAGAGACAGTCTAATCCAGATAACTTCCCAGTAGAAAAAGGAATGAATCAGCTACTTCAACTGCTTATTCAACTGTAACTGCCTAAATTTAGCATTTGAAAGAGCAAAGAGAACAAGGCCTAGTGCAGGACTTCCAGCAAATAATGGAATGTTAAATAAAGTGGTCTATAGTATATATTTATTTAGATTTTTACCCATATATCTCACTAAAAAACAATTAGTTTATTTGCAATTCAACAAAATGTGTTTTATTAAGCTCATTTTGGAAACAGGAAATGCCATGCATAAATACACATATCAGCTAAGACACCAATTTGGGTAGGCTGCAGAGTCTTAGATATTTTAGAATATATCTACTTTTGGTCCACAAGTCCTAAAATAAGACTCGTCACTTTATATAGTCCACAATAAAAGTATAGTTTTTTTACCCATCAATATAATCTCCACTGATAAGGCTCTCTCTAGAGGACCTTAACATTTACCTAATTAATAGCAACAGCAACAAAATGTTGGTGCAACCTTTCACTAGTACATCCTTCTTTTATTTTTACACCCCTCTCCACTATTACACCCCTGCTCTATCTTCTCTCTATTATTATGCCCCCTAGTCTATAACCCTTGGTTGCCCCCCTTACTTTTGCACTCTAATAGTCAACCAAGAATATCCCCTCTTTACTAATACACCATCTAGTACCTATCCCCTGTTCTATTACACGCCCAATCCTCTCCTCTTTATTATTACACCTTCTAGTCTATCCTTCTTTTACTAATACACCTCCCTAATCTTTCACCCTTAATTATTACACCCTCACCAGTCCCTACCACTTCTCTCCCTTCCTTCTCCTCCGTTTATTCTTGGATTTTCCCCCTTTTCTTCTCCAGGCACAGGGCAGAGACCAACTTTTAAAGTTTACACAAACTTATACCGAATCCTGTATACCCCCAATATTTCCCAATCACATGTCCTCTGTACCCCCTATCCAGGTACCTTCAAGCTTACAGCCAACAGCTCCATCTCTGCTCCCCAAGTTCAGTGATTAGTGGCCAGGGCTTCTTGTCATGTGACCCAGAGTCCAAACAAATGAAAGCAAGAGTGGGCCAGTCTTGTGAGGTTGCTGGGAGACAGCATCTTCTACAGCTTCCTTCAAAATTTTTAGTTTGTCTGTGGAACTCAGGCTCCTCCTCAGGTGTGTAAATGATAGTACAGAGGTGCTGGGAGCTACATGGTAAGCACAGGTTTTCAAGACTTGACCGGCAGGGCACATGAGGTGGTTAGGAACAGTGATGGCATTGCTAAGCACTCAAATGCCACCCCTAGTGGCAATGGCAACCTAGAACATGGCCTAGCTGGCCTTATGGGAAATACAGCCCTGGTAATATGTGTGAATGTTCTGCATTGCTATCAGGATAGGTATGTTACGGTCTTATCAAATAAACTGTAATCTTGCACTTTCATACTTTATACAGACCTGAAGCAAAAAGGTCTCACATTTGAATTATTTTTTTTCTATGCTGATTTGACACTGCTTTTCACCTTGATGATGTGTAATCAAAAGAAAAGAGAGTTAAGCTGACATTTTCCTTAATTGGTAATCAGTGGTGTAGTGGGGCGGGCATGCGTGGGCATGCCATACCCTCACTTTTTTCAGGAATGGGCACGTGAGCGTTTACATAACAAGGATGCTCATCACCATGGATAGCCTTCACTATTTCTGTGCCCCCTTTTCTCTTTTTACGACTACACCCCTGTTGGTAATGCTGCATATAATTCTAGCAGTTCGAAAATTAACCTTGAGATTCAAGTATCAGGATTTCAGCAGGGCTAGTAGCTATTTGTTGCACCTTGTTTTCCTCCATCCTTTTCCCACACTAAAGGGACCAGTTTTAGGGGGGAATATATTCTCCCAGTCACTCTTCTTCGGAGCCTACAGTGTCTCATGAAGTCCTTTATACTTAATTCTAAGGAGAACTGAAAAGACAATCATCTGACTTTGACAGGTTACAAGGAAATACAATGAAAACCAAATCCCAAAACAAGAGGAAAGCAATGTACATTTAAAACATAAAAACATTGTGTTTTATATTTTTTTTTACTTTAAGTAGCTTTTTTAAATGTGGCCTTTTAAAGTTTTAATTGCTGCTACTACTGTTCAGAAGGATGATCTCTTTTTGCATAACCTTTGCTTAAGATATAACATAAAGATACATTTTAAAAATGTCAACATTTTTTCTTCACCGGAGATCATTTACATGAGTTCACAGATAGGATTACCTGCAATGCCTACTGGAGACAGACTTGATGAATTCCTACATTCTAAGCTGTTCCCGGCAGGGTCCTCTCCTCTTCCTGTCACTGTCTGTATCTGTTACTTGCAACCCTCATTTAATGTACAACACTGCATAATATGTTGACGCTATATAAATTCTGTTTATTATTATTAATATTAATAATAATAATAATAATAATAATGATATTAATAATGAAGAAGAGATAATATACTTTATGTCAGTAGTACTGACAGTAAAATGCTTTCTGTAGGTTTAGGACATGTTTCATGTTCTAGGAAACAGGGCTCAAGTAATGGGAGTCACTCATTAGTGTTACAAATATGCAGCTTGAGTGATCTAGATAGATCCAAGAACTAGCTGCGCAGAACAAATATATATCAACTAACAGCCATAGGCTATTATAAGAGAGGTTTTCGTTCTAAGTGAGATTCAAATTTAATTGACTGGTCCTTTCAATCATAGATGGTTGGTAGTTAAAAAGTCTGTTTAGCATTCCATCCATCTTAGGAAAATAAATACCTCTTGGTGTCTTTTCAACCTCCTTTTTAATTCACCTTTAAAGATTTTACTGCTCCTTTCTGCAAAAAAAATGGTAATATTTATAATAATCTTGAACTATATATCCTTGAAAAGCTGTCTAACAAGTGTAACAAGAGATGATTTGTGATTAAGGAACAGTTTATAAACACAATGAACCTTTGTGCACCAGGCTCATTAGCATTTGTATTAAGTACAGCATTGCCCAATTTCCCTAGTAAGAAGGTAAAACTATATATAATGATATATGACACAATTATATTTTCACAGTACAGCTATGAATGCAATTTAATTCATGTCAATGGAACTAAATTATTTAGCACTTTCTCCTAACAGCAAATTATTAGCAGTGTAAATTAAATTTTCATCTCTTTCTTTATTATCAATGTAGCACCAATTATTCTTACCTGTAATTAATTTAACAGCAAACACTGGACATATGAAATTAATTAACTTGGTGTTATTTTAAAGGAAAATGAATGAATAATTTCTTTCCAACTGGAAAGGTCGTTAATTAGTGTTCCTGCCTAACCAAGAGACCTAAATGTGAATTTACCGTTATTATGTTTTCACAGGAGGGGCCAAAGAGTGAACAGCTTGTTAAATTGCTTCCCTTCTGCCTTGTTCTACTGCCATCTTCCAAACTTCCATGATTAACAAATGTGCCAAATCTTCAGAGACAAATAATTTTCTGGAATACAAAATGATTTTCCAGTCCATGGACCATTAGTTAAGATTTGCTATTCTGTTGGTTTTGTATTAGCTACCCAGGAATGTTTTATTTTATTTTCACATTTAGATTGTATGTCTTTAGTAGCAGAAGCAGAGTTAGCTTTCCTGTCTAGATAGATACTAAATTTCCAGGAAAGCCCTCAGAATTTTCTAGACCCCCATTCCAGGTAATTTTCCTGAACCCCCTACTCCACATCTAAAAGTTAGAGCATTGCAAAAGTCAATCTCTTTTGATTGGGTCTCAGTGCAGAAATACCCTCCCTCTTGCGCTGTATCTTGCTACTCACTAATAGATCAATCAAATTTAGAAAAAACAATCCAATTTAAAGCCAATTTATAGTCATATTATTTCATATTCAGTTAGGCAATGCACTACCAGCTTTCCTTTTCATAGTCTTTCTCGACTCCACTAAGCTCCTGAATCACTGGTGATAAGCACTTAGTAACAGACAGGTACATCCATCTCTCCTTCTATACTAAACATCTGGATATGGACATTTGCAGTAAGGGTTGTGACTATTCCCTTTACCACACTACCATAAAACTTAGGAGTATGAGAACATTAAAGACCATTTTCACTGAGAGAAAATGGTATTTTAGATATTTCCAAACAAAATTAGTTACAAAAGATAACTCACAAGAGTGCAGAATATTACAAGAATAAAATATGTGAGTCAGTTAGGCTTTCATTACAGCATTGTTCATTTCTTTGTTTATATTAAAGAAGATTAATACCTATTGTAGCAGTGTCAAACTCCAGTCCAGACTAGAATCTATACACATTTTTAGTGTTTCTAACATGTTTAGAAGGTATAGACTACAAATGTTTAGACAGTTACTTTTTTATATCAAAATTCTGGCTTGCACTTTCCTCTAAAAAGTTAGTGTTTAGTGGACTAGTGAACTGGTGAACACCCCTGACATATTGGAATATGTTTTATTATCAACTGTATGCATACTAAGTGATGTTTAGATATAACACTTATAATTATGTACTACCTCTATCAATGGTCAGGGACGTTACCAAGAGACAAATATTACTTCTGTACCATTTCCCAGTCAAAAGTTGACTGTTGCAATTTTTTAACTTTTAAACTCACAAGAGGGGGGCCTGAAAGATAACCTAGTACAGGGCCCAGAAATTTCTGATGGCGTTCTTGTCAAAGATCATAATGTTCTAGTGAAAGTAGCAACGTGATCTATCATAGACTATCATCATCAGCTGTCACCATAAGTTTTTATTTAGTGGAAAGAGCAATGAACCTCAGCACCAATGTTACATGATGTTCTGATTTAGAGATTCATAAAAGAAATAGGCACATTTCACTGTTTCTAAAATCTTGGTGTGCTTTATTTGTTTTTAAAAAGGTAACATCTGTTCAATATTCAAGTGTGAAATTTTGCCTATGTGCTGAGGCTTCCAGTAATTTAGACCAGTCACTGCTTCTGCACAGTCTAAGAAGCCAATGGTGTTCATTAGAGCATTATATTAGATAAATTAGAAATTAGATACTAGGGCAAAAGACAAACTTAAAGTTGGGAACAAACTAAAGGATAGGTTGTGAGCAGATATAGTCATGAACAGGCAGGAGCCAGTAACCAGGAAAGCTGCAGGAAGGTATGCGCAAGGAACTTAAACTGTGTTGCTTAATAAATAAGTTTTGAATAATAGGGATGATATGTTGTAATTGTTGGAGTAAAGCATAAATTATATTTCTTGAATCCTGAATATTTCGGTAAACATAAACCTAACTGTGAACGGCTTTGTTAATTTGCCTATGTGTCAAAACCAGGATTTTCTTAGTCCACATCTGAACCTAAATTAAGGATTATTCAAAATATACTTGACAAATATCAAGCAGTCATTTCAGAAAAGCCTTCCCTTAGCCAGTTTAAATGACTAAAGGCTTAGTATACATTTTGTATACTGAAAGATGGAGAATTTTAAAATATATTTACAGAATAAGAATGTTGACATTTGATGACATAAAGAGGAGACAGATACAAAGTTAAGTGGGGAGAGTTAAGCTATTTGGATGTTCTTTGAGTTACGCTTATTGGATGAGGTTAGATATATGATTTGCGTAGGGAGGATCTGCCTGGCTTCATCTGGTATCTTTAAATTAGTAAGCTACCTTTGTGTTTCAGATTGTTGTACATGATAATATTCAATGTTTTTTTTTTAGTGGTTACATTCATAATACTTTTCCTTCTCGTGCGCCGGTAGGAAAACCAGGCGGTAGGTACGGCGGATTAATGAGCTGGATAATCTTGTACGTATGTGTAATATAGGGATTTTTAATGAAAAAAAAAACATCCTGTAACTGTTCAAATACATCTGAAAATGTTGCACTTTGTCGTCCCAAACTATGTCATTGTCACTGGTGCTGGACAGTTTGGTTTACATGTAAATGTTGAGAAAGATATTGTAAAATGTAAAATAAAAAAAGGATACTATCCTGCCACATAAACTCAAGTCCCGCTTACAGTTCTTTCTAACCCACAGTGTTAGCCTATGGCTTCACTTAAAAGCAGCAGGCCACAACCAGATTAACTAGATTTGCATATGCCTTGGAAGCCGTTGTAACCTGTCTCTTAACTATTCAAATAAAAAAACATAAAATGTTGGAATAAATACAATATTAAAAAGGCAAAGATAGTACAGCTTTAACCAAAAAATTGATTTAACTGTCAGTGAACACAAAGTTGATTAAATATTTAAAATAATTTTATGTGAAATGTATATATTTTTAATAACTTATACTATGCATATTTAGTAAATTTATCTAGTCAAAGTTTTGGACTGGTTTATATATTTTATATATCTGAAGTTTGTGTCTCATTCTCATTCAACAAACGGGTCGATTTTTAGTAGTCACTTAATAAAAAAGCAGTTTTAACTGCTTCTACTACAAAGCTGCAAATATTTTTTACTGACAATAGACACAAAGTTAATAAAATATGTGCAAGATATTTTCATATTAATTTTTTTTATACCTTCTAACAATCTAAATTTCTAAATTGCATAAACTTTGAGCCCGAATAATTTTTTTTTTGATTGTGGTCTCTTACAAAAGTTACAGATGTGTTTGTTTTTTGTTTTAGAAAAGTATTATTAGAATAACAAGTATTCCAAATATAGTTTTCCAAAAAAGCTTTATTGATATAATCAAATAAACAATAAGGTATACATTAAAAGTATAACATTTGAAAAATGACAACATCTTTGAAGTTACGTGACAGATACAAGTATATTGTTATTTTCAAGATATATTTTAGACTAGAGAAACATTGATAAACAACAAAACATTTTAAACCAGGGTATTGTTTGTTGGTGATGGCGGGGGGGGGGGGGGGGGGATAGTTGGGAGGGGAGGAAGAACAGGAAAGGGGGTAAGGGACTAGAGAACCCGAACATAAGTAGCTGTAAGTTTATGCAGTTGGAGTGTCAGAGTGGTAAGTTTGGATGTTACTTATCTTAGCAAACAATTCTTTAATTGTAGGTATTTGGTTCAATTTTCATCGTAATAGGATCAATAACTTGGCTGCATTCAGGAGGTGGAATAGTAATGTCTTTTTGTATTTGTGTGGCTGAGAATCGCTATGGTGCAGAAGAATCTGTGCACCACAGCGCCAGCACTTACTGTCACATTCTGGGTAAAGTTTATTGATTGTTATGGGTACTCTGTACCATCTGGAGCATAGTTTAATATAGTTGCTTGAATGTTTATATTCTGGGAACCTTTTACCGTTAGTAAACTAATATTCTCCCAATCCTGTTCAGACAGTTTAATCCTTAAATCTTTTTCCTGTTTAGTCGGAAGGAGAGGCTGACCTGCACCTGGAAGGTCTCCAGTTCCTTGTAGATTGTTGAAATTACATGTCTAATTGGGGTAGATAAAAAACATAATTTCTCGAATGGAGTGGGCCGTCTACAAAAGTGTGGGCGGGAAGTAGGTGCAGTGAGAAAGTGTCGAAATTGAAAGTATGCCCACCCTGGTATTTTCTGTTTCAGAGTTTAGGGCCTGTCGGTTTTGAAATGGATCTATTAGCTTGCCATTGTTTGAGAAACCCTGATGACTGGCCAGGCGTGAAGGCTGGATTGTGCAAAATGGGAGAAAGTGGTTCTGGTATAGAGGATATTTCATGACTTTGACATGTCATCAGCCCCAGACTCTATGGGTGATTCTAGAGGGCGATCTAACAGGTCAATAAACACCGATTGGACAGTATGTGCAAGATTATCTGCTTTAACAGTCTCAGGTAGTCCTCTTATTCTGAGGTTTCTTTGTGGCCCCCTGTTGTCCGGATCTTCCATAAGTCTGTGTATGGATGTAATATGGGTGGCCTGTTTAGCTGCCAGTTGTTTCAGCACATCAACATCAGAATCTCACTTGGCATCCTCTTGTTCAACTGCTGATATTCTTGCTGATATCGGGGGGATCTCTTCCTTAAAGTCTGAGACTTCTGCTGATAGGGCCCCTTTAATGTCGGTAGCAAGCGATTGTAGATCAGTGCGTTGTGATAGCTGACTCATATAAGACAGCATCTGATCTGCTGGAAGATTAATAGAATGTGTTGAGTCCCCAGAATCCCGATCAGATCCTGCTGGTGAAGAGGGACAGTCTTGAGAATGTGAGCGGAACATCTCTTGTAAGCTTCTGGATGATTGGGAGCCAGATGATTTACCCTCAGAATTTTAGCGTCCAATTTTCCCTATTATGTAACTAAAGCACTTAAGAGTAGTTTCCTCTGGAGGTGCAGCAGTTAAATTTGTAGCTGAACCTTCTGTAACTAACTTTGTTCAAATGGAAAAAAGAGAAGAAAAAAAAAAAAAAAAGGATTCCAAACACGAGCCAGCCTGTGGTATTTATACGAAGCTTCGAGTTATCAGTTATTTAGTTACATAGTAGGATAGGTTGAAAAAAGACATAAGTCCATCAAGTTCAACCACTAGGGAAATAAACATATCCCAGATATAAAACCCTATAAGACATAGTTGGTCCAGAGGAAGGCAAAAAAAAACCCTGGTACAATTTGCTTCAACAGGGGAAAAACATTCCTTCCTGATTCCATGAGGCAATCGGATGTTCCCTGGATCAACAGTCACTGTTATTTTTACATTAAAGCCTTAATACCCAGTTATATTCTGTGCTTCTAGAAAAAAAATCCAGAAACTTCTTTTCCTCCAGACGCAAAGAGTGCCCTCTTGTTCTTTGTAATGATCTCAAAGTGAATAATGGGAAAGAGAGTTCTCTATATGGACCGTTTATATATTTATACAGAGTAATCATATTTCCCCTTAAACGTCCCTTCTCAAGGGAGAATAGACTCAGTTCAGCTAATCTCTGATCATAGCTGAGCTCCTCCATTCCTTTTATTATTTAGTTGCCCTTCTCTGCACTCTCTCCAATTCCACAATGTCCTTTTTGTTAACTGGTTACCAAAACTGGACTGCATATTCCATATGTGGTCTGACCAATGCATTGTACAAGGGCAGGATTATGTCTCTATCTCTGCAATCTATTCCTCTTTTAATACAAGAAAGTACTTTACTAGCTTTAGATATTGCAACTTGGCATTGCAGGCTGGTATTAGGTCTATGATCTACCTGAACCCCCGGGTCCTTTTCCATTTCAGACTCCCCCAAATGTATTCCCCCTATACAGTATGAAGCATGCATGTTGTTAGCCCCCAAGTGCATAACTTTACATTTATCGATATTAAATGTCATTTGCCACTTGGCTGCCCAATCAAAAAGTACATCCAGGTCTGCTTGTAGATTATAGGATAGACATCGTGCATGGACATAATTCCATTACATAGTTTGGTGCCATCTGCAAACATGGAAATGGTACTTTTAAGCCCAAACTCCATATCATTTATGAAGATGTTAAACAGTAAAGGTCCCAACACTGAACCCTAGGGTACACCACTAATAACCTTAGACCATTCAGAGTATGAATCATTAATTACATCTCTTTAGATGCAATCTTTAAGCCAGTTCTCTATCCATTTACAGATTGACTTTTCTAAACCTATCGACCCTAACTTGCATAAAAATGCTTTAGCAAAGTCCAAGTACACTATATCAACTGATATTCCACTGTCTACCTGTTTACTTACTTCCTCATAAAAAGAGAGTAAACTTGTTTGACAACTTCTGTCTTTCTTGAAGCCATACTGACTATCACTTATAATAATATTTTCTAGCAGAAACTCTTCTATGTGGCCCTTTATCAAACTCTCCAAGACCTTTCCAACTATGGACGTGAAACTAACGGGTCTGTAGTTACCTGGTAATGACTTTGCTCCCATTTTGAAGATAGAAACCACATTGGCCTCACACCAATCCATCGGTACCTTGCCAGTGACTAAAGAGTCTCTAAAAATGAGAAACCACATTGGCCTCACACCAATCCATCGGTACCTTGCCAGTGACTAAAGAGTCTCTAAAAATGAGAAATAATGGCTTTGAAATAACTGAGCTCAGCTCTTTGAGGACACGTGGATGTAATCCATCAGGTCCTGGTGCTTTGTCAACCCTAATTTTTCCCAGCTGTTTCTCAATCATATCAATTCTGAGCCATTGTGACTCATTTAAGGCAGTGACATTACTATTATGAATTTGGATTTGAGCTCTGCCATTTTCCTTCGTGTACACAGAGCTAAAAAAAATGGGGGATAGTGGTTCTGGTATAGAGGATATTTCATGACTTTGACATGTCATCAGCCCCAGACTCTTTGGGTGATTCTAGAGGGCGATGGGCTCTGCATTGTTAGAAGGAACTAGGTCCAGGAGAGTATAATTTGTAGTTGGGGCTTCTATAAACTGTACCATAAAATTATCTTGTATTAAAATGACGAATTTCCTCCATTTTGCAGTTCCTGTAGTGCCATTACTCAAGTCAATGTCAGGGTAGTTGAAATCTCCCATGATTAAAACACTTCCACCTTTTGCTGCTTTTTCTATCTGTGCTAGTAGTTGATTTTTTATTTCTTCCTTAGCACTGGGGGGCCTATAGCAGACTTCAATCATTAATTGTGTGTTATTCAACTCCACCCATAATGCCTCAACCTCATCGCTTGTTCCCTCCGCAATTTCTTCTTTCACATTCACTTTTAGATCACTTCTCACATGCAGACAGACACCACCACCCTTTCGTTTGACTCTGTCTTTACGAAAGAGAGTATACCCAGGATTATTGACAGCCCAGTCATGCGAACAACAAAGCCAGGATTCAGGAATACCAACTAAGTCATAATTCTCCTCACTCACTGAGGCTTCCCACTCCCCTATCTTGTTTGCTAGACTTCTAGCATTGGTGAACCGGCTCTTTAAACCATTGCTACTTACATTACTGCTACATTACTATCATTGTTTGCCAAATCATTTTGTTTTTCAGTACAACTAGTACTGCACAATCCAATGTTTGTTTGTAACATGGGAAGCTTTACAATTATCCATAATCCTCCCCCCCAACTATCCCCAATCCACCCTCCACTAGTGTCTGAGCCCTGACTAACCTTTCTGCCACCTTATTTGACTGTCCCACGCCCCTCTGTCCTAGTTTAAATATCCCTCCACCATTTCCCTAAATCTTTCCCCTAGCACAGCCGACCCCCTTTCATTGCAAACCATCTCTGGCATACAGGTTGTACCCCAATGAAAAGTCAACCCAGTGCTCTATGAACCCAAACCCTTCCTTTCTACACCAGGACTTAAGCCATGCGTTTAGCTGCCTAAACTCCCTCTGCCTTTCCTGTGTTGCGCATGGCACAGGCAATATTCCAGAGAACATAGCCATGTCCTAAAGAGGTCCTTTTCTTCAATTTGAAACCTTGTTCCATAAACTGGTTTTTAAGGATCCTCCATCTTCCATTTATATTGTCATTGGTTCCAACATGGACCAAGACAGCTGGGTCCTGTCCTGTCCTGAGTCCTCGGTTCACCACATGCCGAACCCTGGCACCAGTGAGACAGCAAACCATTCGGTTGAAGGGATCCGGGCGACAAACTATTCTATCCGTCCTCCTGATCATAGAATCCCCTATGACTACCAATTGTCTTTTCCTTCATGCGTTTCCTTTTCCTGAGTTTTCCAAACCTTCCACCTTGCTACCACTCATCTTCCCAGTAACAATGTTTGTTTGTTTACAAGGAGTTATAAACGTTTACTTACAGTTTGTGGTTACTATAAGGATTTAACTCCTTTTGTTTTCCAACTCCTGTTTTTTCTAACTCCACTTGATTAAAAGTCCATTTGTTTCACTAGCCAAACAGTGAGCAAGCTCAAAATGAGTGCCCCAGGAACTTCAATCACCTGTAAAGCCTTGACCACTCCCCCTTGGAGGTCAGCAAGGAAAAAAAGCTGTTGTAAAGTGTTCATCAAACACAACTGAAAATGTTGCACTTTGTCCCAAACTATGTCATTGTCAGTGTTCATTAAGTCTGGCAGTCACTGTATATAAAGAGATAGCTGGAGCTGCTGGTTGAAAAAAGCAACAAATCTCCTTACCAGAATTCAAAGTTCCCTAAGCTGCGTACACACGTCCGATAATTATCATTGGAAATGAATGACAAACGGCCAACGAACGACCGATTGGCCAAAAATCGTTCTAAAAAAAGTGACTAACGACGCCGACGAACAGGGATTGTCATTGGAAATGAACGTCTGGCACAGCGGATCTGATTGGACAACGATCGTTCACCATCTATCGTGTGTATGGTCGTTCAGTGATCATGCATGTTCTGAGCATGCGCGATGAACGAACATTCTGTACAGGTGCTTCACTGTGTTCATGTGTGAATGTATATAAATAAATGTATTTAAATGAATGTATATATATATACATATGATTACTAAAGAGGACCTGTCATTATTCTTTATCATTCATATGACAGATCCTCTTTATTATTCATTTGACAGGTCTTCTTTATTAATAATAATAAATTGGTCAGTTCCCAGCACTGTTCTTCATTCTGCTAATAAACAAATAAGAAAAACTATTATAAAAATAAATATTAATATAAAAGTTCTTAAGAACTAGGGTTTTGCAACATTTCTCATTTAAGGAAACGCAGGTCCCTTCGTGCATGACGCACTATCTCTGCCACGGCCTTCCATTTTTGGGCCTCGAGTTTGAGCATTCACTCAAGTTGTTTTTTTGAAACATCTGTGTAGAAATAAAAAGAAGAATATAAAGTACACACATATTGTGAAGCCGACACATGGATATGAGACATTTTTGCATGAACAATATATGAATGCTTACCAATGCTTCTCGCCATCTGTCCTGACGTGCCTGGTTCAGGACTTTCTCATTCTCCCTCTGGAACTTTAAGAGCAAACAAAAATAAAAAGTTAAATTACACAATCTTATGCAACCTACCTCTCTAAAATTTTGGTACATACCTGGGTCAATATCCACCACAGATTCCACTACCTCCTCTGCAGGGGAAACCATAATAAACTCTGCATAAAAAAAAAAAAAAAAATACATTTATTTAAAATGAATATATCTAAAATATATTTGAAATAATACAGTTTATTTTGATTAAATATACAATAATATTCTACCTTCCGCCTCTGCCTGTACCTCCAGACACCCAGGCTCTGCTGGGGAACCCAGAATAAACTCTGCATAAAAATAAAAAAAAACATTTTTTTAAATTTATTTAAAATAATATATTTAAAATATATTTAAAATAATACAATTTTTTAAATTAAATATATACCAATATCCTACCTTCCACCTGCGGCACCTCCGGATGCACCTGCTCCCCTACCTGCCGAACACGGCGTCCTAATGCATAAAAACAATTACAGAACAAAAAATTAACTTAAAATTGCAAAACAAAATACAATAATAAAACTACAAATAAACAAAAACAAATCACAAAAAATACAATTAAATTACAAATACATGCAAAAAATATTAAATTACCTAAAAAGAATAATATTACAAAACTAATATTTTACAAACAAAAAAATGTATACTTACGTTTTTTGGCCATACGACGCCTTAACGCATCCGGGACGTCCCTCTCTCGATTTTTTAAATCAGACCACCTTTTCCGCAACTGGTCCTTGGATCGCTAGACACCAAACTCTCTTAACCTCCGCTCTCTTCTTAACCTCCGCTGTAACCTTCTCTAAATTCCGATTTTTTTCAAGCATTCTGGGGTTTGTACTGAGCCCTCCTGCAACCATAATCCCACCTCTCAAGGATATGCACCAAAACCTCCATCTCCTCTCACGTGACAGGAAGCAATGACAGGAAGTGGCTGGATTTGCAAAGCGTTGTGGGAAATCTGCAGTGCAAGGTGCAAGGTCAGGAACGTGCGTGCGTTTTGTTAGTGCGAAAATTTGCCCAACAAACATTCTTGAGGTAGGTGATGCTGCATATTTTTATATGTTTTTATATGTTATATGTTTATGCTTTTTATTGTTTTAATTTTTATGTTTTGCACAGATCATGGCCTACGATGCATTTAATAATCCAGACTTCATGCGTGAGTTTATTGAGGCATACAGGTCCTATCCCTGTCTGTGGAAGGTGAAGTCTGCAGATTATTCCAATCGTTACTTTAAGCTGAAGGCATATACCGCTATGGTGGAACTCTGCAAGACCATGAATTCTGCAGCCGACATAAAATATGTTAAGCGGAAGATACAAAACTTGCAGGCCATGTTCAAAGAAGAAATGAACAAAATAAAGTCTTCACAGCGGTCAGGTGCTAAAACGGATAATGTATACATACGCTGGGGAAAGCCTTGATTATACAATTTATAAAAACACAGGCACAACTAATATCATTAATAAAAAAGAAGGGAAAACATATAGTACAGATTTTTATTGCAGTCTTACAAACATTGTGGTGTATAGACTATGTCATGCGATCCTACCATTCCACTGCTCCAGTGGTGTTGAAGTACTCCAAGTACTTGCTTCGGTTTTCTTTAGCCAACGCTGAAGCATTATAAGGTACTGCAAGCTGTAGATCCACTAGACCAGTGAATTGGTTACTGCTTTTGCCCGGTGGTGCTGTAGCAGAATCTTGCTCCATTAGAGGACCAAATGATGCACTGCAAATATTGCGCCCTAGAAAATTATGTAGCAAGCAGCAAGCATAGACTACCTTGTCAATTTTGTCCATGTGGAGATTGATAGCAGTATGGAATATTCAGAAGCGATTTGCTAGAATATCAAATGCATTCTCAACCACCCTCCTAGCACGAGATAACCAATAATTAAAAAAAAATTTCTGTTTGTCCAAATTTTTTTGAGGATAGGGTTTTACAGGTTTTCATGCAATGCAAATGCTTCATCTGCAACAAACACAAAGTTCATTCCCTCTACAGTTTGGCTGTTTCAAGAAAGGTGCAGTTGCTTGTTCATCAGCTTCCTGTGAAATGGTGTACCATCCAGAACCCCTCCATCATACATTTCATCCTATGCCCACTAAAACAAATTCATAAGGGGCATTCACTATTTCCATGATTACGATGCTAAAAAACCCCTTATGGTTATAATAATAAGATCCACTGTCTGCCGGTAGGGTGATTCTGACATGCTTCCCATCAATTGCTCCTCCACAATTTGGGAAGTTCCATAAATCTTGAAATTCTTATGCGATGGCCAGCCATTCCTCTGGTGTATCAGGAAACCGAAAGGAGAACTTAGGAAGAGTTTAATATGCATAATAATATGTTCTGTTTATATGTTCTATTTATTTTTCCTACAGACTTGCTCCTGCAGTGAACCTGCAGAGAGCTCGCCTGCTGCAACATCCACTCCAATCAGTTTCAACCAAAAAAGAAGTCAGAAAAGAAAACATCAGGAGCTGGAAAAGAAGGAAGCTTTGTAGAAAGCTATGTCCATATTAAATGAAAAAGAAGATCACTTGGATGGCAGGTGCTGTGGAGATTGTTATGACTGATTTGGTGAACAAAGGGATGCTGAACCAACTAAACCCACAATACCCTACATATTCCTACCCCTTTCCAAACCTGCAGCCTCACCCTTCTCCTGTACACACTCGATGTCACCAATATGAGCCACATCACTACCCTTCCTCCAGTACACCAAATCAGTATAGTTTTGGCAATGAAAGCCTCCATTTCACTGATTTATAGTGGGAGTGTGTCACAACTGTTAATTGGTTTTATATTGTTGTTAATATTGTTAAAATAGTTTTGTATTGTTTTTTATGCCTATTTATTGTTATGTAATGGTGTTTATATGTTTTTATTGGCACTTTGTTACATGTACTTTGGTAAATAAAAGTTATCTTTTGGTTATGAAGCAAATGTGTCAGTTTGTTTTAATGATTGTATGGGGCCCCTACCTTCATGTACTCGATAATTGCTTAACACGTCTCGGGGATGATATGACCCATTGTTTGCGGTGAGATCCCAGTGGAGAACTTCATGTCCTGCGGCAAGGTATCTCAGCGTGGTGATCAACCTCTGCTCAGGTGTAATGGACTTCCTCTTGAAGGTATCTTGTTTCTTCAGAGTAGATCCAACTGCAGAAAATAATTGCGGGAAACAGACATCCTACATACGAAGATAGTAGTGATCTGGGTATGTTATGCACAGTTCCCGTAGCAGATTCTCATGTGAAATGTTGTCTTGGTCCAACAACCAATCCTTACACCACATTCGCCTCTTCTTCTCAACATCCTCCTCTTCAGCACTAAGCAGACACATCAAAGCAAGAGCTGCTTTCTACTTCCTTGAGAAAACTTTGAAGGGCATATTGCACAGAGGGACAAAGGAGCAGTGTGGTGAATGTCACTCGTTTGACCGGATCGTTCGTACACACTATTCACTTCCTCTGGTGCACGTCACTTCCTGTATCGTTCAAACGATCGCATCTATCGTGTGTACAATATCTTGAACGGTCGTGTCATTATCTGCATGTACAGTATTGGTGCCATACGATCGTTCAAAGATATTGTTCAGGATCGTTGCTCATTCATTTACGAGCGATAATTATTGGAAGTGTGTACGTAACATAAGAGTCTGTGAGCTTTCTTAGGTAGTTTGATACTGTGCAGCTGCAGAGTGTAAGTGACGACCACATTGAAGGAGGAAGCTGATGACCTAAAATGGCAGCTGTCCAAGTGTAGAGAGGGACTGCCGGCTTGCAAAAGGTGAGGAAAGCCACACTGTCGGGAGATTTTAGTACCCCCCTTCTTCTGTTCCCATTGGGTGTCTGCTCACCCTTCAGATCAGTGTCTGTGAGTCACGCTGAAGCTCACGATAACAAGTATATGTATTAAAACATACAGCTAAATATTTTAGTTTGCTGAAAAAAGATTAGACACATAAATAATACAGACAAAAAGCTGTCAAAATGTAGGCTGTTAAAGCAGATTTTTTTTTCACTTCATTAAAATTTAAATTAAAAATTTGATATGCGTATCCTTAGTTTAAACAGACCATAGCACCTCTGTATCAAACATAGTTGCAATAAAAATATATTAAATATTTACTGCTTTCAACCAGAAAGTTTTAAAGTTAAACCTACAACTTCGCCAGTATCTATTTTACAGATATGTTATGTTATTCCTAAATAGCCTAGAATGTGAGTAGCAAAAGAGAGACATAATTCCCTGCTGCTCTGCAACAATTCCAACAATTATCAGTTTTTTTAAATCATTAATTTGTTTGCTACATAAAATAAATAGGCAATGCTTGTTAAGTTGCTTTGTATTGTCTGCAAATTAAAATTGTCCCGTTGTCGGACAGGACAAAAAGGCCTAATGGCCTAAAAAGTTAAAGGCGACATTTTGATTTTGAGCATCATCTACAATTATTTCACCATTTCAGAATTTATAAGTTTATAAGGTACTACAATTACATTACTACAACTCTGTCTGTTAGGAGATGCTCATCTGTCCGGCGACTACGGACTGTGCGCCATCGCAGTATAAAACACTGTTTATTTTGTCCATGCTGTCATTTGCAGCAGCCAGGAGAACTAAGATAGCAGCAGCTCCTGCTTTCCTTTAGTTGTGCAGCCTGATGTATTTTAGGGCATCCTCACCATCCATTGTTAGGCTGTGCACAGCTGAAGGGGATTCTAGAGGCTATTCAGCTCCTGACTCAGTCCTGCACTCCTATTGGCTGCTGGGACTTTATAACCTCTCTGCTCCCAGTCACCAATGACTGTTGTAGCGTATAGCTGGGCTAATCTGCCCTGAAGTGTGTTTTCATCTGATTTACTGCTGCTGACCTTGCCTGTTCCTGACCTATTGTTTGTATGCAGCCTGGACCGACCTTTTGCCTGTCACCCCGACTCTGCTTGTGTTTTGCTTTTGTGTACTTCATTTGGTGGACGGACATTCTGTGTATGACCTCTGATCCATATTCTGGACTTGGCTCTGTTGGAATATTGGTACTGCTTTACCTGTGGGCTCCTGGCTTGCTGCCAGCCCATTCCCAGACACCATCCCTTGCGCATTAAGTCATGGGGGCAACCGAGTGCTGGGAGACACAACCAGTCTTCCAAGGCTTGCTATAGGTGAAGACTGCGGTATTAGATTGGGGGACTGGTGTCTGGTAATGCCTGCTGCTGACCAGGGCCTTACACTGGCAAGTATATTCCACCAGGCAGTATCAGAAATTTCTGAGCCCCATAGCAGGTAAACTTCCTGGGTCCCCTTGCCATGTCTAAAAGTTCCAGCTTTGCAAAAGACAAGCTCTTTTGATTGGGGGCCAGTACAGAAGTACCCTGTGTCTTCGTAACTAATCACGGCCCTAATGTTACAAAGAGTATTGCCAATTCATTGAAAAAAGTCCTTTGGTTGTAGGTATGACCCTATCCTTTGTAATGAAGTAGAGGTAAAGATTAATACAGGTGTTTCACTGTTACTGCAGGTATTTTGCTAAATATTGAGGTTGGTAATTCTAAATATTTCTTGGGAGGTTATTTTACATCAGTGGCCAATGTAAACAATATTATTTTGTTTGGAATTAGAATTTGTCCTGAATCTCCCGTTTTAAGGAAGAGCAGTAGATAACATCCAACAATCTGCTGATCTATCACTGGCACACATTGCCTTGCTAGTCTTGTAATTCTGAACAAAAACAAGTAGTATCAAGATAGCAATAGCAACATGTCCCAAAGTAATGGTCTTGAACTACAGCATGCACTCTAGAGAAAATATAATATTAATGAAAAAATAATAGGTTGCTGGACAAACAAATTACTCTGGGACTGGATTTTTAGCATTTGCCATTTCAGATTTTTGATCATTGTTCTAGTATTGTGTATCTAATATGTTGTGTTTTCTATAAGTTTAAATAACAAATAGAACAATAATTTTCAAAAAAGTAAAAAACCAATTTAGGTGTTTAGAAAATAGAATTAAGGAAATGTATTTGTAAAAGATAATACAAAAATGCCCAGTTCTCATCTCCTACTCATTGTGCATCATGCTTTATTAGAACCAGAGCAATTCTGCCTAGTTGCATTGTAATTACAATGGTTGTTGACACAGAGTCGTCTGTGTTGTGGGAAGCGAGGAGAACTGTAAATAGTAATGAACTATACCACCATACCCTAAAACATTCTTAAAGGGATATTATACGGGTTTTTCAACAATTTTAGTCTTTTTTTAAGTTCTTACTAGCTAAATACATTCCAGGTGCATCAAAGCAAAAGTTGTGCAAAATTTAGTTTTCTTTCATTCGACCACATACTAAAGAAAGTAGAAAATATTGTACCCTTCCAGAGTGCTGCAGAGAGACCCGTGTTCTTTGTGTGGAAACAGAGATCTACAGTCAAAGCCTTTGTGTTCCATTTAGCAGGTAGCATAAGCTTTCCTGAATGAAGAGTTAAAGATCTGTTTCAGAACAGGGTGTCAGACCTCTACAGCTTCTTGCAAGGGACAGTCATTTAATCTTAACCTGTGGCTGCTTTTAAAAGAAAGTGAATTATGTGACACTAAACACCTTTCATTTTGCTGCACCTGTAATGTAGAAGCTGTTTACTTTCAGACTGCTTTTCTAAAATACAATTCGATAGACCTTCATTGAACATATCAAGCAGAATGGGGGTTGGAGGCCTAAAGAGTCCATTATTGAATACAATTGTGTATGTAAATGTGAACCTAGGTAATAAAGCTATTATTCATTATCTAATAAGCAACTTATGAATTGTCTCGGATGGCTTCCACATTGCAAGAGCTGTATGTACAAATGAAAATTGCTTAATGGCACAGTCAGGTATTTTAAATCCACAATCATTATATAAAACCGATATCTGGCAGTTGGATCTTTAGACCATTGTCTTATGTCTATGCATATTTTACTTGTATATTGAATAGGGAAATGTTGTGAGCCATCTATATATCATTTTTTTTTTTGTACAAAATGTAGGCATGCCATAGCTCAACTAGATGCCTGAAAATCTTCTTGTGGTACATTCTTTGCTGTTTCCTCATCGCTGGGTAGAATGTCATGGCTTGGTCAGCTCTGTCGACACCTCCCATGGTGTTGTTGTAGTCAATCACCACCTGTGGCTTCATCACTTCTTTCCCACGTTTTGTGTGGTGGAGGCATCATGGACTGTACTCATCAGGCACACATCTTTCTTGTCACGCCATCTCAGGGCCATCATCTTTCCTTTCTGCCAGGCAACAATTTCTCCTGTCTTCAGATTCCCTTTTGAAAACAGTGATAGCAGGTTGTGCCGGTTAGCCCTAACGGTTCCATACGCATCTGTTCTGTGTTGCAAAAAGAACTCATAAAGCTCAGGAGAGGTGTAGAAATTGTCAGTTGTGACACAATAGCCCTGACCTAGCAATGGCTCAATGAGGGATAGCACTGAAGATATTGCCAATCCATAATGGCTGTAAATGGGGTTGAACTGTGACCCTTTTTCCAGTGTACAGTACTATATTCCAGATGTAGCCAGATAAGGATTTGCACAGCATATACATTTTCACGCCAAATCGTGCCCTCTTTGACGCAATGTACTGCACCCAGCTGAGCCTCCCCTTGTATGCCATTAGACTTTCGTCAATGCTGACATCTCTTTCTGGCACATAGGTTTGCAAAAAAATTTGTAGAATCATCTTAGACCCAAATTTTCTTCAGTTTTGGTGCAGGAAGGGTAGTCTCATCAAATTCTTCCTTGTTTACGAAGTGCAGGTAATTCATGATGAGGGAAAAGCGATATTCTGGCATGACTGTGCCAAAGAATGGAGTGGCAATCATTTTATTCTTGGACCAGTACCACTTCTGCACGGGTTTGCCCACAACTCCCTGCAGGATCACCAAGCCCAAAAATAACCAAATTTCATCCTTGGTCACAGGTTCCCACTTTTTGCTTCTTGCAAACCTCAGGTGTTGAGCACCTTGTTGTTGTCCAGTGTGAAAAATATTATTATTTTGCATAAAACAAAATAAAAAATGTATTTTAGGATATTTTTTCTTTTATATTGTTAGGTTGCAAGTAATATGTTACCAAACACAGGGCAGCATATATGTTTACATAAAAAAACAAAATAGCAAAAAATTTCAAAAAGTTAGCAAACACAGAGCAGCACACATGTTTGCAAAAAAAAAAAATTAGCAAAAAATTTTAAAAAGTTAGCAAACACAAGAGTGGCTTACCTGTTTGTCTCTGCAACAATTTTTTCGATAACTTCATCGGTCAAAAACAACTTCAGGTATGCCAGGGGGTCGTCCCATTCAGCCTCAATTTTCATCCCAGGTGCGCCGGTAATTGTAAATTTTGGCGGCGCTGCTTGGTCCACATCAAGGTCAATAGGACAACATGTGCGCACAGCACTGACCTCAGGTTCAGAATCGCCGCAGAGTTCACATGCGCTGTCTGATGACAAATTTCCTGGTGATTCACTATCGCTCGATTCCACAAGGGACTCCAAATCGCTATCGCTGCGTTCAAATTCCTCCAAAACAGCGCTTGTGCCAGCGAGATGCCTTTTGGATGCCATGTGGTCTCCAGCAAACAGTCAGGAACAATCAAGGTCAAAGACAAAGTGATGAAATAATATGTTTTTTTACATTTCTTTTTTCTTCTAGATAATACCAATTTGCTGATGTAATATCTATAGTCAAAAGCATATGAACATTCGTATACCAACCTATTTGTCCCTCAGCACTAGAAGACTGCTTCAAGATGTAATCTCTAAAAATATAGGTTATGGGAACCATTTTTTTTCAACAACTGGTATTCCAAAAAAAGTGAGAACTAGTATTAGAACATGAAATCATTTAGATTTCTAAAAACGTGTCAGAATTTGAGTATACAGTACATAGGTATTCAATTTCAGTTAATCTGTGGTAGCACACTTGGACAGCAGCACTAGCAAACCTGAAAGCTCAGGTAGGTGGCCTTGGAGGAGTCTTCCTAAAAACACTGGATAGGTCTCATAGGAGAGGCAGAAGTCCTTTGAATACAGTCTCCCTAAAGTATAATAGCAAAGTAGCTATTAGCTCTTCTAAATAGCTCAATAGCTCTTCTGGCTTAACTTGTAATTTTTATTTGGGGTGGAAGAAGGCAGAGCAGGAGATAAAGATGGAAGTGGGTTTGAAGAGGCAGAAAGCTATGCCAGGAGCACTCGAATTGTTGGGTTACCCAGTATCAGCAATTTAGTAATCAGAATAATTGAAGAATGCTGTGGTGAGAGGATATAATGGTAGCTGTGACAAAAGCTGAAGCAGCCCTGAATAAACTTTAGCTTCAATAGGTAAAGATGCAGCAGTCTGCTGCAGCTAATCAAAGTAATCGACCAGTGGGATGCAGAAAGTATCAGCAATTCAAACCAAGTTCATTTTGAAAAAGGTCAAGTGGTTGATATTAACTGTAGACAGTCAGACAGTCTGACTAACCTTTTAGGCACCAGATAGCTGTGCTGAGAACCCTTTCTATTAAGATATTTGGAGCAAGGCAGGTGAGCAACTCTAGCTTATGCTTCCCAAACTGCAGCCACAACCTGGTAGTCAATTGAACAGGATATAGGGTTGAACGTATGCAAGCTAGTGTTGACATACTTATGGCCTGCCTGCTGTTTCCTGTAAAAATATGCAACCACTCTGTTAGACCAATTTACCTATAAATGACGGTGCTGATTCCCTCTTGCACCCACCCAGTTAAGACTCAACTTTCAGGTCTTCACCCCCGCACATTAAAAACCTAACACAAACAATTTGACCAGCATTGGTATAATGCTGATGTTGGGAACAGATCAACTGTTTGAATAGGAAAATTTAACTGATTTTGTAGTAACTCACCTTTTTTCTAGTTGGATCTTGGTAAGGTAAGCAAGAGAAAAGCAGCTAAAATACATTGTTTTTTCTGTATGCCTCAAAGCTAGTATACATGGGAATTTGTGTTCTGTGTCTGACATCAGTTTGTAAAGAATTGTTGAAGGTAGATTGGACGGTTTAAATTTTAAATCAAATATACTGTACCTACCTATATTTCATACATAAATATCTTTTAATTTGTTCTGCATTTGGCTTAAGCCTTAATCTCAGGTATACTAACCCTTAGTGAAAATTCTGTTTATTTTAAGATGTGATCTTTTCTATTGCTAGCAGTGAACTAAAGCTGAACCTTTGAATTACTTTCCTTCTTGGGCATGAAATGTTTGTGATGATTTTGTGCATTGCCATGTTTTCCAAAATAATATTTTTACCAGAATGAAAGCATTACATTCGATTTGTATAGGACTGTAGTAGGGGAAAAATAAATATTTTTGAGACTCCGTCAATACGATTACCAATACAGAGTTGCGTACTACTTATTGAAGAAAAATAAAAAGTGCTCTTTGGCAGAAACAATTCTAGTAAAAGAGAAAACACTTAGGATTAATTTAGATCTTTGTATTGTGATAACAACACACATAACATGTGTAGTAGCAAGTGGCAACAGTGTGCTTTACTAGAAAAAATGGGTCTTGTGCTTTTTAAGCACATTTGAGTGCATTTTTATCCCTTTTCCAATGGCTTGCAAAGAAAAAGTTGTGACTTCATTTGCGTTAAGACACCTAAGAGATCTAAATGAACCATTCATGTTTTTGGTCTGTATTCCTTCTGATAATGTGATAAAACACATTTTTATTGCCATCTGTACCTCTCTGCAAGCATCAGCAGGCCATTTTCCCAGCCAAGCAGATGACATTATTGACAGGATGACTTAGTCATCTTCACAGTTGTGACAGAATGACAAAACAGAGACAGAGACTATAAGCCAGGGTAACATTCAGTTCTTCCCCTTATGCCTTCCAAATATTTGTATTATCCTTGTTGTATAATCGTTTAACCTAAAGCCATTATTCTTCTATTTTAAATAATAATAGTACAGCTGGTGGATTTTTTTTTCCCAAAAAGATAAACTTAGGTAGATAAGGAGAGGAAGGAAAATATTTCCAATGTGTTGGGAAGTTAGCCTAAGAATATTTGTGGCTGGAATATTAGTGGTGGTTAAGGTGTTTTGGCATATTTAATATGGAAACTATACTATCTTTTTAAATATTATTGTTTTTTATTCTGAAGGTGTCACGCACAGAGAGACACGACCACTAGGGGACACTACGGCTTGCATGGAGGTGGTTTGAGCCCTGGGAAGGGCCAAGGCACAGAGTCTAAGCAGTAACCAGGTCTTCTCCAGAGCTTCTGATGGTGACGATGTTGCCCCGCTGGTTACTGCCAGGTTGTGATCCTTGGGCACACCAAGGTGGGCAAAACATGGTACCAAGTCACAAAGCAGAAGGATAGTCGTGGAAGGCCGGGGTCACTTGCTGCCTGCAAGCAGGAGAGGTCAGGTCACTCGCCAGGGGTCAGTTGCCAGGGATCCAGGAAACAGACACCAGTGACACAAGGGCCACTGCGGGGACAGGGAAGACAGGAGACACTGGAAGCTACAGGAGACACTGGTGACTCAGGAATATCCACAGACAGGAACACTGGAACAGCACAGGGAAGTTGGCTAGGAACCAACAGACTGGTCATCGAGGGGTTAATGCAGGAGCTGGACAGAGGAAACACTGAATTAAGCACCAAGTGAACAGAAACGGACCGGATACAATAGAGAGAAGTTGCACGAACACTGGGTGCAGTGTGTGAGCTAGCTAAATAGCCAGGGCTGGTGAAGAGGCTATTTTCTGATTGTCCAGCGGATTGGACTGAATTGAAAAATCTTGGAAGTAGAGGCACGCCTAGCATCAAAACTGCCCAAAGAAGGGTTGAGATAAGAAGATGGTGTGACAATTCACCAATATTCATCATGTACTAACTCTCGTAGTGTGATTTTTTTTATCAGCAGAATTGACAATTCTATCAATTTATAGTCAAACAAAGGAATCCCACACAAATAGAAGAAGATAATACAAACACCACTTAGTAAGCATTACTGGTGTGATTCAAAGACAGGGCTCAGACCTGGAAGGCAAAATACCTAACCAGTTAGCCACCATGCTTACACAGCTGCCAATTTCCTTTTCAAAATAAATAAGTACACAGTGCATGCCACTGGAAAGAAACATTTGTTTGTTTCATGCTTGCATGCTTACATAGAAACAAAATGTCTTAAAGAATTGAATCAATGGCCAGCCAGCTGCCACCCTAAATCTTTGCCGCTGTGTGAAGTTTCCACAGATTTGACCTGACTGGGATTCGGGCATTCCCAAAGTGTTGGTGGCCTAGTAAGACCTCATTTGCACTCATTTTTTTTTTTAATTACTACTGTTTAATATTAAATAAATAAAAAAGTATACTGCTAGAGGAAATCAAACATCAAGCCTTTATTTTTACAACTGCACCTCCATAGCACTCCAGGGATGTCAAAATGCAAAATCACAATTTTCCAAGTGTTTTTGTTTCCGACAGCTATGGATGTCCTATCTTTTCCTGTGACAAACACAAATGAATCAATATAATATAATTTAGAAAAAAAGTAGGATAATCATAATATGCAAATATTGTTTATTCACAGACCACTTTTATCTAGATGTTATTTTCTAGGAATATATAAATATAAATATGTGCATGCTTTTAACATAATATAATTATTATATTTTTCTATAACTATATATATATATATATATCATTGGACCTGATTTATGAAAGCTCTCAAAGGCTTAAGAAAATACACTTTTCATCAGTAAAGCTGGGTGATCCAGCAAACCTGAAATGGATTTCTCAAAAGTCATTTTCTATTTGTTAGCAAATGTTTTCAATCCTGGACCAGATGCTTTCCAAACGTTCATTATCAATTGAAGTCAAGATATACTTGAATTTATTGTGTGCATATTCTCAACTCATGAAAGTTTGATTAAACTGTCCCTAATTCCTATCTAAATAATTTTTTTTGCAGTTTGCTATTTCTTGGATGTAGTGGGTACATTCTTTTTTATTAGGTAATAACATTTTTTTTGCTGTTCTTTCTCAGATACAGTGTAGTGAGTAAACATAATTAACAAAGAAAATGTGTTTCTGGTAGGATAAAGGACAGACAGGCTAAAAATGGAAAGTAGATGTTAAGGCTGCACCCCCTGGGGAGTGACGTGGAATTACCTGGAGTGCAGAGTCTAAGTGTTCCCGGTTTTCACCAGAGCACCCCGCAAGAAATTATGGGCTGGTGACCCTAATGGCTACCGAACTGCTTTGCTGTGGGGGAACACCAGGTCACGACCCCCAGGATCTCCCCACTAGGGGCAAGCAGGGCAGAGGGCTTCAGTGTAGGGACAGCGCAGATCAGGGATTCAGATGACAGCAGAAGGTATAGTCCAGGCGGACTAATGGACAGAGCAGGTGCCAGACAAGGCAAAGGTCAGGTAACAGACCGAGGTCGGGACAGGCAGAGGATAAAGCAGTCAGGTAACAGGGCCGAGGTCAAATACAGAGAGTCCAAACAAAGTAGCTGGCAGAGAGGCAGGAAATGCACTGAGGATCCAGCAACTAGAGCCTGGAATCAGGGAGTTATGAATACAACTAGCAGCCAATAGCAGGACAAGGTTGGAACCAGGAACTACTTTGGTCATTAGCTGCTCGAATTTCCTGAAATACCCTTCAGCTGAGCACAGCCTCAGAGAAAGTGCAGGGCATGCTGAAAAAAGTACATCTTTGCACAGCTAAAGGGAAGCTAAGGATGCTGCAGGCTGCTGGAGAGATGATCTGCGGGTGGAGAGGTAACAGTAGGAAAACCACTACATTTTTGACTGGTGAGTTACAGAATTACTAGTACTTGTATTACTTGTGAATTATCATGTCACATTTGCTACTCTACTGTTTTTCCTAGTACCCCCCAAGGTGGTACTGGTTTACATTCATGCCTGCCTAATGTTTCTATTCCCAGTTTCTTTCCCCACTCCAATCCCATTCTGTCTTTGAGTGTGATTTATTAACACTCTCCAAGACTGGAGAAGACTATCTTCAGAGAACCTGGGTGCTCAATCAAACCTGGAATGGATTCCCTAAAAATCTTCTGCTATTACTTGGCAAATGTTTTCAATCCTGAACCAGATCCATTACAGACTATTTTCTCATATTTGTTTATTACAGTGTTCACCCGAAATAGAACTTTTGTACAACCTTTTTCTATGTTCTTTATTTCATCAGACCTCTTTTTGTCCCTTTTTGTAATACTTATAAAAAGTTAATAGGCAAAAAAGAAACATAATTATATACATTTTTATAAAAACAAGCATCAAAACATCTAAATGTCTAGGAACAAAATAATGATAAAATAAGAGATTGAGGATGGTAAATTGACCTATCAGTCCTTAGACTTTCAAAAGAAAGAAATCAATATTGACTTTAGGAGTGCAATTTCAGAGCAGCCTTGCAACAAGAATAATTCATAAACTGGGACCTAAAACTGCTATTGTTTAGTGCAGCGGTCCCCAACCACCAAGTGGGCCGCGAGTACATGATCCATTATTATTATCTTCTCTCTGTGCACCAAACCCCCCCCCCCCTTCGGTCCTCAGAGAAATTTCTTCCGTGAAACCGGTCCCTGGGGCCAAAAAGGTTGGGGACCGCTGGTTTAGTGGACTAATGCACTACTTACATCATCTCAGTAGGATATTGTTGGCACTGTAATTGAACTTCACAACTTCCATTTATTTTAAACACGTTTAGGACTGTTTGCTTTTGCCCTCTGTCAGAACCTCAAGCAAGAGATTTTTTAGTGCTTGCAACAAAGAAACTGCACATTGCACTGTGGTGTACTTAAAAGGGGTAATTCCTTTCTTATTTATCACATGGGTCAGAACAATGAATTTATGAAATGAATTAAACACCAAACAAATTTATTATTTGTGAGCAAAGAGCTTGAAGCATAACAGAATTAAGGTGCTCCAGTGATCATTTTGGACATGGATAACTTCAAACAGTCCTCACATTATCTGCATTGCTGCATAGAAACCAAAGAAATTTAGACACAAATGTGGTTTGAACATTATTAATAAAGCTTCTGCTGATTAGGCTTTGCTGACTTCTGCCACAAATATATATATTTCATATTTTTCAATAATAGTTTTTCTTTTGTTTTACCTTTTTCTACTGTATAGATTCATATTGACAAACACATATGGAATTATGTTTTAAACAAAAATGTTTAAAAAAAAGTTTTATATTTTAGATTCTTTCAAAAAGGCCACATTTTGCTTTAATGTAAGCATTGCCCACTTCTGGCATTCTTTCAATCAAATTCATAAAGTAGTCACCTGGAATAGTTTTCTATTAACATGTGTGCCTTTTAGGAATTTCTTGCCTTCTTAATGTGTTTGAGACCATCAATTGTGTTGTGTGGAAGTAGGTGGAGGAGGTTTGTACATGGTGCTATACAGTGAATAGCTCTATTCAACTGTTCTGCAGACGAACCACTACTTAGGAAGAACAACAACAATAATAGGAGAATAGCTGGCCAAGAAACATAATATAAATTAGACCTGTGGAAATCTGTGAAAACTTTCATCTGATGAGTCCAAATTTGAGATTTTTGGTCCACCCAAAATGCCTTTGTGAGATATAGAAAAAGTGAGCCAATGGTTTCTACATATGTGATTCCCACTAAAAATCATGGAGGAAGAGGTGTGATAGTGTGGAGGTGCTTTGCTGGTGACACTGTTGTTCATGAATTTAAAATCACACCATTAACCAACATGGCTACTGCTACAACATTACACCTCAACTGGTTTGCGCTTAGTGGGACCATACTTTCTTTTTCAACTGGACAAGGACCCCAATCACACCTCCAGGGCTAATTGACCATGAAGGAAAGTGATGTTGGGCTATGTCTGATGACCTGACATTCACAATAACCCTACCCACTCTACCTAAACTCAAATGAGTTGGTTTGGGATGGACTGCAGAATGAAAGTAAATTAGCCAACACATGCTCAGCACCCTTTCAAAACTGTTGGGAAACCATTCTACCCTATGATGCTTTTTAAGTGCAAAGCCAACTTTCCCAATCACAGAAAATGTGGGGATCTTCAGCTTACACTAATTCTGCTACCAGAAATTATAGTGAATGTACAGTTGACACGCATCTGTTTTTGTAGCACTGTTCTTTTATAATTTGTGTAAATTGCACCATCATATTACACAGTGCTGTACAATGTTCATAGTCACATTACTAACTGTCCCTCAAAGGAGCTCATAATCTAATGTGCCTACTATAGTCATATGTCATTAATGTAGTCTAAGGTCAACTAACCTAACTGCATGTTTTTGGGATGTGGGAAGAAACCAGAGTACCCAGAGGAAACCCATGCAGACACGGGGAGAACCTGCAAACTCCATGCAGATAGTGTCCTGGCTGGGATTTGAACCTAGGACCTAGCACTGCAAAGGCTAGAGTGCTAACCCCTGAGCCACGGTGCTGCCCATATAACTGGGTACTAGGCCTGGGTCCAAATGAGAGGATTGTTTTGTTTTGTTGTTAACATACATAAGTAATTAGGAAAGTATGCAGATTTATTGAATTCAGTTATACAATGCATCTGTAAATTTTAGCAGAAATCTTTAAATCTTACATCAAGTACATATATATATATATATATATATATATATATATACATACACTATATAAATATATATTAGAGTTCATCTAAGCAACCAGGTGTAACGATATGGTTGAATTCATTCAAAAAGACTTAGTGTTCCAACGCGATTCACAAAAAGCTTTCTCAGGGCATATCAAGGAGATTTGGAATGTCATAAAATATACTGGAGGATATTAGACGTATTTCTAAGAAGGTAAGTGTAGGTGTACTTATTCAAGGGTAGTATGTATCAAGAAACTTATGTTTCAAGGGTGATTCCTTTCAGCAGAAGGGGAAAGATTTTTCAGCAGTGTCGGCACCATAGAGAGCTGTGTTATGTCAGGGTATAAAATATTTTGCACGTTACCTCAGTTTGCACTGATACCTCAGTGCTGGATACTATGGAGGGAATGGTCTGTGTATTTTTCCTTTGTGAGTACTAGCAGAGTATGTAGACATTACCCCACTAACAATTTTAACACATTACAACAGACAGAAAACATACATTACAATACTCCTCCCCCCAAAGTTTAAAACAAACCCCTCCTCAGGTATGCAGTCTAGTTCGCTGGAAAAACATAGGTTAGCAAGAGTGCACCTCCCTTCCCCTTACCGTTTCGAACCATAGCTACTTTAACGAGGTAATAAGTTATCTGCTGACTTGCAAATTCATATGTTGTGTTACCTGCATACCTAACTCCTCACTGTTACCAAACCACAACCCCTATACATGGCCAAAGAAAGAGTAAATATACATAAAACCCATAAAAACTCTGTTGATTGGCTGAGAAAAGGGAAATCCTGACCCATAGAGGTGAATGGGGAGACTTGTCCTCATTTGCCCTCTAATGCCTAGGGATCCCACACTGTCAGGAGTCCTACGGCTATGCTCATTTCATAAATTAAGCTGTTGGAATCATCCTTTCATTGCGGGATAACCTGTAAAAAAATATTAACAGTTAAACACATACATATAATAAAAAATACTTTACCATTAAAGTCTTGTCTCTTTTTTTTACATTTTTTTTAATCCTTTTAGGAAATGAGTAAGGGGTTTTATTTATGCCTGTACTCATTCCCCAGAGTAGGGCGGCAGAGATCTGGGAGTCCCCTTAATAAAGGGAGCTTCCAGATTCCAAATTCCTGCTAAACTGCTTATAAAAGCCTGCAATGTTTTCAATGTAAGCTTTTATAATAAGGTGTTAAAACACCTATAAACGTGTGAAAACCACTATAAACTCCTTTATTGACATCACTAGAGACTCTTATTGACGTTTTTTTTGAAAATTTAAAAAAGCACTTGAATTTGCTCATAAATGCACAAAAACTCCTCTATTGCTTTCAATAGAGGTGTTTTTGCACATTTATGAGCGTTTTCAAGTGTTTTTGCGCATTATAATTTTTAAAACACAGCAAGGAGCATTTTCTAAAAAGCTCAAAAATCTGCCTCAAGGTAAATGGTGTAGACTAGAATGGTGTAGACTAGCCCATTGGAATGCATGTGAATTTCAAACATGGGCTTTAAAACATTCAGGTTAAATGCTGGGGAAACATTCTGTGTAGACTTAGCCTTAGTGACTGTGGTTGTATTTTATTTTTTTAAGAACTCTTAAAAACACAGACTTTGTAGGGTCATATTTTAACAAGCTGGCAGGTAGGTGTCACCCTTCTGACCCTTTAGATGTGCGTGTGTGTCTATGTAAAACTTCAGCTTGAGCTATTGAGCTCTGTAAACAGGCAAGGACTTATTAAACATGCAAACATGCACAAAGCTCCAACTAATATTACAATACAAAATGGCTATGCAATTACTATAAACAATGCAATAAATAGTTTGTATCCAATCTTAATTTAGTTTTTTTTTAAGTATATATTCTAAACCTCTTTATATTTCCATTGAGTGTACTGGTCTTTTCAGACATTTGGATTTTCAAGTAATTTAAATATTCTTAATGCAATTATTCTCATTTACTTTCATATATTTTATATTATTTAGATATAGTTATGAGGCTGTATTTTTTAAAATGGATGCTTTAGAACTATTGGTTTGTTTTATATTCCATGCAGCGCTTTTGTAACTAGGTTTCAGGGCAATCATTTTCAAAGCAGTTAAATAGCTTCTGCATTATTATGAAGACAATTAACAGCACGTATGGTTATTGAAAGTCTATGGGTTTTATTATTGCTTTGTCTTTATACATCTGTTACCTGTGTTGATAGATGAGACGTTGTGCTCACACAACATTTGTTTTTATTTTGAAAAAACTTGCCCAAATCTTTACTACGGTATGCTCTGTAGAGCATTATTAATTGTAGCATAGCTGCTAATTGTTAAATGAATGTTTTATTTCATTAATGTAATTGAGCATTTACATTTGCAGTTTTGCCAACTAAACATAAATGTAACCGTACAAATTTCATAGAAGGTTTAATGTGTCAATTTTTGTTTTTCTTTTATAAATATACAGTGATCATCAACATAACACCTGCTGATTTTGCCATGAAGATCATTTGTAAGGACACTGTTATGGAGTGACATCTTCTCCACATCTAGTAAAAACTGCATTGTTACCCAGTCAAATGTGCTGTTAGTAGAGACATTAAGAGCTAATGTGATTCTTAGACATTTTTCACCATTATCACGATCAGAAAGTCCTGAACAAAAAGAGTAGAGTATGTACAAAGAATATACACAGAAAACATTTCACTTGTTGAAGAATAAACCTCGGACAGAAAGGCCCACAAACAAACAGCAACTGAAAGCCGCTGCAGTAAAGGCCTGGCAGAGCATTAAAAAGGAGGGAACCCAACATCTAGTGATGTCCAAAAGTTCAAGACTACAGGCTGTCTGAGCCCTTGAAATGAAGTGATTGTGTAAAAAAAAAAAAGGCTTTAATTCCTCAAATTTTTATGCAATCTTTTTGATCAACCCACTGAATTAAAACTTAAAGTCTGCAGTTCAACTGCATCTGAGTTGTTTCATTTAAAATGAATTGTGGTTTTGTACGGAATCAAAATTAGAAAAAAGTTGTCTCTGTCCAAATATTTATGGACCTAACTGTACATAGTAAGTCAGGTTGAAAAAAGACATAAGTCCATCCAGTTAACTCCTGGGGAAATAAACATATCCCAGATACAAAACCGTATGGACATAGTTGATCCACAAGAAGGCAAAAAAGAAACCCTGGACCATTTTGCTCCAACAGGGGAAAAAAATTCCCTCCTGATTCTTTGAGGCAATTGGATATTCCCTGGATCAACAGTCTGTTATTTTTATTTTAAATGTTTAATACCGAGTTATATAGGGTCCTTCAAGAAAAGCATCCAGCTTTTTCTTAAAGCAATCTATAGAACATGCTGGAACTACTTCCTGAGGGAACCTATTCCACATTTTCACAATTCCCACCGTGGCGAATCCCTTCCTTTTCCTGAGACTAAATTTCTTTTCCTCCAGATGCAAAGAGTGACCTCTGGTCCTTTGTAATGATCTTAAAGTGAATAGTTTGGAAGAAAGTTCTCTATATGGACCATTTATATATTTACACAGGGTTATCATATCCCCCCTTGAATGTCTCTTCTCAAGGGAGAATATATTCAGTTCAGCTAATCTCTCCTCATACCTGAGCTCCTCCATTCGTTTTATTAGTTTAGTTGCCCTTCTCTGCACTTTCTCCTTGGACAATATCCTTTTTGTGAACTGGTACCCAAAACTGGATTGCATATTCCAGATGTGGTCTGTCACGCTCGGGGAGACAGGGCCACTGGGCGGGGCTACGGCTTGCACAGAGGTGGTGTGAGCCCTGAGAAGGCTAAGGCGCAGAATCTAAACAGTAAACAGGTCTTATCCAGAGCCTCTGAGGGTGGGGATGTTGCGCCGCTGGGTACTTCCAGGTCGCGGTCCTTGGGTACACCAAGGTGGGCAATATAGTTAGGGCTAGGTTAGGGTGGTTGTAAGGGGTGACCATTCCCTTTTCCCTAGTCATTGGAGGCCTAGTACTGAAGTATAACCTTTCTGTTTCCCTCCCCTCCCTGTTATCCGTGACAGGTTTATACATGGGGATAATGACAGCAGCATGCACACAGCTTTCATGCTACTGCTGCACAAAGTAAAATTATCTCACAGTACAAGGTGGGTGGGGAGCAGCTCCCTCTCGTAGCAGCACAATCCCATAGAGAGATACATAGGAGATGCACCCACCAAATCCCCCGCAGGACAACGAATAGAGACAGTAGAGAGGGAATTTGCAGAGGGCCAGATCTGACAGCTCAGCAGGCCGGATGTGGCCCACGGATCTTAGGTTGGGCACCCCTGCCTTAGATCATTCAGAGTATGAATCAATAATCAATACTCTCTGGAAGCAGTCTTTAAGACAATTCTCTATCCATTTACAGATTGGCTTTTCTAAGCCTATTGACCCTACCTTACATAATAACCATCTGTGGTAGACTGTCCAAGTACACTATATCAACTGCTACTTCACTGTCTACTTGTTTGCAATGATTGTAGTATATGGCCATGCCTATTCAGTTATAATGGGACATGTAGACCAATAAAAAAAATACATTAAGGATCCCTGACTAGGTTAAATTAATTAAAGGTTAGTATTGTGCGTCTCTTGTCTGATGAGACTGGTGATACTATGTATAGGACAGAGTAATGAGTTCAATAGGTTATAAACAATAAACAGAGTATCTACTAATCAATTCTGGTAAGACATGATTTCAGTGAAGCACATATAATGAACAATATACAGAGTATCAGAACATGTTGTAGTTTATGTTATATAACAATCAATTAAGCAATCAATCCTTTCAAGAAATACCATAACAGAAATATATATATATATATATATATATATAGAGAGAGAGAGAGAGAGAGAGAGAGATGAGCGAATCGAAGCTGACGAAGTAGAATTTGATCCGAATTTCAGGAAAAATTTGATTCGCAACGAATGCGAATTTCCTCACTCTTCGTGGTAACGAATCGCAATTTTTTCTAAAATGGCTATATGTGTGAGGACATAGGGCAAGGATTTCTGGGAAGGCTGGATGACCCATAATGCCATGCATGCAGCCAATCAGCAGCCAGCCAGCCCT
>NC_092859.1:66343287-66347144 GCF_032062135.1 Pyxicephalus adspersus
GTGGCCTATTTCAGTGGAAAAAGAAAAATATATACGCACTTCACTGTTGCAGTTATTTGTGGTGAAAGCATTTAGTGGCCTATTTCAGTACAAAAAGAAAAATATATACGCACTTCACTTTTGCAGTTATTTGTGGTGAAAGCATTTAGTGGCCTATTTCAGTACAAAAAGAAAAATATATTTTCGTTTCACTTCTGCAGTTATATGTGGTGAAAGCGTTTAGTGATGTATTTGAGTACGAAAAAAAAAATATATACGCAGTTCACTGTTGCAGTTATTTGTGGTAAAAGCCTTTAGTGGCCTATTTCTGTACAAAAACAAAAATATATTCGTCGCTTTTAGGCGTGTTTTAATTTGCTTTGAATTTATTTAGTTAAGCTAAAAGTATGTCAGACAGAGAAGTGCCAGGCCATGCACAGAGGAGTGGCAGAGCCCTAAATTGCGAGCGGTCAGGCTCCCGACCCAGAGACCGTTGAGGAGGACATCAGTGACGTGTAGACACTACTCGATGATGATGAAGCCAATCGCACTTGGGAGCCAGGTGAAATAGGGGCTTCATCATCTACAGGAGAAGAGGGTGGCAGCTTTCCCGTGAGGCAGCGGCTGAGCCAGCAAGGTGGTAGCATGGCCCAGAGTCAGCAGGGTGGCAACACTGGGAGGTTGGGAGCCAAACGTGCCCGGGGTAGACCACCTGCTTCGCAACAGCCTACCTGCCCCGGAAGTAGTGGTGCAGGGGTTCATGGAGGCAGTGGCAGTAGCAGTCAGTCAGTGTGGAGTGTTGGTGGGAAAATCAGCTACTCGGTGGTGTAGCAGATTTTTGTTAAGCCGCCGGAGGAGGTTACCATGGCCATATGTAGAATATGTGGGCAGAAGTTGAAGTGTAGTCACAATGACAGAACTCTGTCATTGTGCCACTCTGTAGTCTCCTGATGCTGTCGCAACTCCAGACTCTGTCATTGTGCCACTCTGTGGTCTCCGCCTGATGCTGATGCTGCTGCTGCCGCCACCTCTAGACTCTGTCATTGTGCCACCCTGTGGCCTCCTGATGCTGCCGCCCCCTCCACACTATGTCATTGTGCCACTCTGTGGCCTCCTGATGCTGTCACCAACTCCACACTCTGTGGTTCTGCCACTCTGTGGCCTACTCATGCTGCTGTCACCTCCACACTCTGTCATTGTGCCACTCTGTAGCCTCCTTATGCTGTCGCCAACTCCACACTCTGTCATTGGGCCACTCTGTGGTCTCCTTATGCTGCTTCCACCTCACCACTATGTCATTGTGCCACTCTGTAGCCTCCTTATGCTGTCGCCAACTCCACACTCTGTCATTGGGCCACTCTGTGGTCCCCTTATGATGCTTCCACCTCACCACTATGTCATTGTGCCACTCTGTAGCCTCCTTATGCTGTCGCCAACTCCACACTCTGTCATTGGGCCACTCTGTGGTCTCCTTATGCTGCTTCCACCTCACCACTATGTCATTGTGCCACTCTGTGGACTTCTCAAGCTGTTCTCCCACCCTCGCGACTCCATGACTGGGCCACTATTTTGCCTTTTTGGCCTGGATGACATCACTATTTATTTGACCCTTCTTCTGATCTTTCAGAAGGAAGGAAAAAAGAGACGCACAAGGGATCCTGTCTGTGTAGCAGCTGTAAGGCCTGTATGGTCCCATCAGAATTGGCTTATGATTTGATAGCCAAAAGCAGAAGTGGGTACAAAACACAGAAGACATGCAAATATTCCATTCACATGTCATCTCTGTTTTGGATCCACTCCTTTTTTTTAAGCAATACTGATGGATTATTGAGCAAATGCTGACCAAGTGAAGGCATATGCTCGACAGACAGGATCCATTTTTTGTGGGTTATTGTTCTGATGGATCAGAGGAAGAGCAAAGTAATCAGTGACGTCAACACAAACTTACTGCTGACACCCTCTCTACTCTGTCGGGGGGGCTCTACTTGTATAAGCCGTTAATAGAACAGGTTCTGTAGACATCTATGTGGAATCAGCTGACGAGGGTGTAAAAGGAGTGCGCTTCTTCTGGACACTAACATGGACCTGTAAGGCTGAGTTAATACTTGAGTTGTCAGTTTTGGCCCCGTGACTGCCCAAATAAGTGAAGTGTGCAGTGATTCTAAAAGCAACGCCTGTCATCTGCATGTCATACTGACTCACAGTATTATTTCACTACCACAGCAGACTCCCTGTGTGTTACTGCAAGGCACAGTGTTCTACACCACTATCAAGGCGCTCTGCAGGCCAGAAATAGACGTTTTTTTAACGCAATTCACGGCAAATAAATTCGGATCGAAGCAAATCTTTTCGAAAAAAATTGGCGAAATAGCCAAATCAAATTTTTGAGAAATTAGCTCATCTCCACTATAAATATTTTTGTGTCATATATAAACAATATGGTGTATTGGTTGTCCAATAGGTGGATGTCTAAATGATTTACTTGTTTATGAGATGAACTGTTTTTAGTATGATGTTTCAACTTTAACATGTACTATAATATGGTTTAATGAAGCATGAGCGTATATTATTTGTAAAATTAGATGAATAAATGATATGGGTATAATGCCTAGGATAATGGTAATTGATTTAGAGTGGGAACATAAAAGTTGTTATGATGACTAACTGTTAACGCAGTGTAGCAAGTCGCCTCATTGATATTTGATCTCCATATTGATAAAAGGAAGTAAAAGGGATCCACGTGTTTCTAAAAAGGTTATTACATATGTGTTAGTAAATACATCTACATCTACATATACATATATATATTTATATATATGCATACATATGCACGTTTATTGCTTGAAAGGGTGAGTTATATGATAAGAGTTAATTTGCGAAGGGTTAAGTAAGTGATCTAGATTTATTAAATGTGGCTACATAAAGTGTGGTTTAGGTGAAAGCATGGAAAATGCCATGCATACGTTAGGTGAATATGTAGTAATTATACTTGAATAGTACTTACAAAGAGGCACTAGTGCTGTTGTAAATTTGTTATTTAACAAAAGGTATTTAAAAGAATTAAAGGTATTATGTTTATTTAAACTGAAAGTCAAATAAATTGGGTGAGGTTTTTACTTACCCATAAATAGTTAAAAAGTGTCCAAGTAAGCCTGCAGTGTTACCAAGAGTGAGCAAGTTCAAGGTGAGTTTACCCAGACCTTATATTTCCTGTGAATCCTTAACCACTCCCCCTCAATTAGAGTTCAAAAAGAGAAAAAAAAAACATTTAAAAACTGACAAAAAAAGAGAGGATTTAGAAAACACAAGAAAAAACAGTCACCCAACAGTCAATGTCCTCACAACACAACTCCTAAATACACAAAATCACAAAACAACTCCTGTGTTTTGATAACTTCACCTATTCAATCCACTTGTTTCACTAGCCAAGAGTGAGAAAGCCCAAGGGGAGTTTACCCAGACCTTTTATCACCTGTGAAACCTTGACCAGTCCCCCTCAATTAGAGGTCAGAAAGAGGGAAAAAAAAGCTATTAACATTGACATTGACTTAGCGGTAACCCTGAGTGTGACTCGGGGTAGAAAAAATCTGCTAAAAGCGGTACCTCCGAGTCACACTCAGGGTAGGTAAACCCATGGGAAGGTTAGAAAATACAGCGCTTACCTGATCCGCCGGCGTCCCGTGTCGTCCATCGCCGAGATCCCTGTCTTCTACCTTTTCCTCCGGCTTCCTCTGCACACAATGCCCCTGATTCATAAAGCAGAATCGGATGATCGCTCGCGCATTCGTATTCGCGATCCGAAATCGTACGCCGTCGCGCTATTCAGCAACTGAAAAAGCTCGCGGCCGGAGCCGCGCATCTCCGGCAGCTTTACACTG
>NC_092859.1:66350161-66359537 GCF_032062135.1 Pyxicephalus adspersus
TGAAGGCAGGAATCCGGCTGGCAGTGAGGAGGCGAGTGTACGAGCACACTCGAGTCCAGACCGCGGTAAACCGTGCTCGCTGGCCGCGCGTACTTTCGCGCTTCCAGCGAGCGCGGATTTTATTGTCGAATCAGGGGCAATGTGTCACCGGGAAGTTCCTGGTGATGTCCATTTGTATTGCATTCAATACAAAATAACTATATTGAATTAGATTTATATGTGTAAAAGCGGTACATTTTTCTATATAATATTATAGTATGAGTATAATATTTTTTTTTTTTTTAATTTTTAAAAATAAAAAATAATTTTATTTTATTTATTTATTTATTTTATTATTGAATTTATTATTTTTACATGATTTTGTGTTTCAAACTTTATTATACTCATACTATGTCGTTATACTGTAAAATAAATTTTCATGAAAAACAATGCACTGCTTTTAGACATATAAAACTTGACAGAAATGAACCACTAGGGAGGTTAAAAAAAGAGAGAAATAGGATTTAGAGGGAAAACACAGTCACACAACAGGTCCTCACAACACAACTCCCAAGTACACAATATCAAAAAACAACTCCTGCTTTGTAACTCCACCTGCCCCCCAACAGTTTGAATTGGTGGCTCTAGAAAAATGAGCCAACAGAAGACACTGCTCATTTTGTATGATACTTTATAAAACTCAAATCTGTTTTTGCAATTGATCTCTACATATAACATATGGTTTATTAAAATGACAGAACTTACTCAGTATGAAAGTAAAAAGATTAACGCTGATGTGCACAGTTATTAGTTTGCTGAACTTAGATCAGTAAAAGATGAATTATGATCGGTCACTGTAGTTTATTGCACCTCTTCATTGCTTTTATCACTCCCTTCTCAATTAACCCCCCAGAAGATTTAGCCCATTTTTGCATATCAGGAACTTTTAATGACACAAACAAACACTCATTTTATTTCTCTACAGCAATTATAACCTTTGCTAACATTTACAATGTGGAGAATATAAACAGCTTTATCATATTTGTTGTGGTTGGCGTTTTATGCTCACAATTTATGTGGCTCTAATATTTTTGAATAGGAAATGTTTTCACCTAATCATTGTGGCAAATCAAAAGTGTCATTTATATGTAAGCATGCATTTGCATTCTTCACTTTCCAGTAGTAGTTGTCAAACAAAGAATAACCCCCCTAGTGTTCTAATTCTGTCAGTTTTTTGATGCAAAAAGTGATCCTATTTTTTTTGCATAGAAAATTTTGTTTATATTGTTAGCCTGTAATTCTTAGGATGAACTCTTGGGTATAATAATTATATTTATTTATTATATTATAATCATAAACATAATTAATAAAACAAAGAAATATTAGACCACAACAATGTAATTTATCAAAAAAAACATTTTTATAAAAAAAAATCAGGTCTATTGCCACGGATGATGTTTGGTGGTTCTTGACTATGGATTCGGAAACTTGCAAAATAAAGTCTGAATGATTCACAGGCTCCTATTTTTTTTTTTTGTACAAAATGTAGGCATGCCATAGCTCAACTAGATGCCTGAAAATCTTCTTGTGGTACATTCTTTGCTGTTTCCTCATCGCTGGGTAGAATGTCATGGCTTGGTCAGCTCTGTCCCCGGAGGCTGCAAGCGTCACATTCTCCGGGTGATGCGAGCAGCTATAGCAAATTCCTGGGGTGATGCCAGCGGGAAATCGTCGCTGGCATCACCCCCGGAATTTACTGTTGGTGATCGCATCTACAGTTAGATGTGATGCACCATGTAGAAATCCTACATGGTGCATCGCATCTTACAGCAGAACAGCAGCGGCGCGGCTGGGACCCGGGCAGCATTTAAAAGCAGATTACTCAGTAATCTTTTAAATTTTCCGCCCGGCCACGCCCCCAGACGGACAGGCGCCCCGGCATCACAGCAGGATTGTCCAATCACCGCTGGAGCCTGGGGCACAGGTAAGAGGGGCTCCCAAAATTACCCTGAGTGTGACTTGGGGTTAGCATTTTCTGCAAGTTTTTTCCACCCCGAGTCTCACTCGGGATTACCGCTAGGGGGGTGAATGGTTATCCTGTTTATAGTAGTATGTTATCTGGAATAATTGTACCAGCCTTAACAGCCCTCAATGAGGTTTAAAGAGAAAGAATAAATAGAGACAACCTCTGCTCCCCTCTTGTTTTCAAAAAGCTTTAATGTAAAATAAAGATTTTATATACATCTTTACCGTTTAGATTGATGTAAGAGCAGTTTAGCTGTCACTTTGGAGAACTTTGTTATTGTATTGTAGAATTGTAGGCAAACACTTAAGCACACATCTGTGAAAATGTGTAAACTGTTTTTCCCATTTTAATTCTGTGTAGCTTTATATTTTATAGTAAAATCAAAATGCATTGCCAAGAAATGCCACTAAATCCCTGGCTTCAGTTTTCTTTAATACTATAAATGCGGAACAAAACCCATTATACCTACTTATACCTGTTACATCACAGGGCTCCACCATCTTTGTCCTTCTTTCTTTTTTCCGTCATCTTGATTGGCTGGGCCAGGATGATGTAACTCCCATTCATTCAGTCCTGACAAATGCATGAGAAGTCGGGATGTTCTGGATACCTTGGATGTTTTGGATAAATTTATAGCAAGTAAATAAGAGACAGATTTTGGTGGCAGCTGCATTTTATTTTTTAATGATTATTAAACTAGATTAAATATACAGATGCTTGCAGTTTTCTCATAGAATTAACAAGTGGTAACTAAGGCAACCTTGCATCAAGTTGCAAGCCAAGTGGTAATTTCATAACTTGGACAGTAAAATGAGACTTTATTTGACTTTATGGGAAACTTTACTTTTGGGAAATTATTTTTAACAAAAAAGTCCTGACAAACGCATGGGAAATTCCCTGACAAATAAAGCCTAGCTGTGTATATGCAGTTCAGTTCATTTTTTTTTTTAAATTTCACGGAGATCAATCAGGTAGAAGGGATTATTGCAGTCAACAACCTGCCTGGTCAAGAATTTTTAAAAGTGGAACTACCTTTAAAAATTCAAAAGTAGTCCCACTTTAAAGCACCATAACTTGGTCATAGACCATACCAGCCAAAGATTGAATAGCATCTAACTGATGAGGTCATCTTTGCACTCCTCCATTGAGCACCCCATGTTAGAAGGTAACTACCGTTCAGTGCAGTAGTTATGTATGGCAGAGTATGGCAGGTTTACTGTCCCTTCCTGTTTTTTTACAGTGTAGTGATGTACAGAAGCATGTTATCAAGACAGAATAAGGTAAAACTAAATAATGCATTAAAAAACATTATAAACACCTTTTTTAAATAACATACTTGGAAGATGATGTTTTATGATTTATTAAACACAAAAAAACACCAAAAACGGTTTTGGTTTTCATATAATTTTTTAACCAAGCTCTTGTTCGGGCATCCAATATGGGTGACCAGAAAGGTAAGTGTAGGTGAGATGAGATCCTCCTATTCCTCCAATATATCAGGCCAAATGCCTTTCAACATTGAGGGTTATCATGATGGGGGTCTTCCTATGTGTGTGTCCTAAAAAACAGGTAGAAGTAATTGAATTGTGGGGAAATTTGGAAGCATTTTTTTTAAGGAATGACCAAATCCTCACTGTCTCTCATGTGAATAAGTACAGGGTACATGGTCATTGTTTAAAAATAAAAATCTCAGAGCAAGTCAGTAAATAATTTGGCTGGAACCACAGCACCTTTGCCTTAAATGCAGCACCAAATCTGAACGTCATGGTTAATTTACTTTTAGTATAACATATGTCCTATTATGCAAAATATTTAAACTTATAGTAAGTATCTAAGAGCCAGATTTTAGTGGCAGCTGCATTTAATTTTTTAATCATTATGTAACTAGATTAAATATACAGATGCTTGCGGTTTTCTCATAGAAATAAAAAGTGGTAACTAAAGCAACCTTGCATCAAGTTTCCAGCTAAGTGGTTTTTTCGTAACTTGGACAGTAAAATGGTGCTTTATTTGGGAAACTTTACTTTTGGTAAAATATTTTTAACAAACAAAGTAATATTTTTGTTGTATATTTTTGTTGTATAAGGTGTTGATATTCCCAGAAATATGACAATCCTATCCATTGCATTACATTTATATTACCTATAATATTAATAAATGTGTACCTTGAAATAGAGTAAGTTGTAAAACCAGAAGAAAAGTTTGACTTGCTAACCGAAGAGACATATCATCAGTTTTACGACAAATGTGTAGCAGCTGTCACTGTTATTTTACTGGTATTTTCCAATGGAAGACCATTCATGTTGGATTATTACATGGTATCACAATCTTCTGTAATTCCGCACTTTGTGGAAACAATTTGGCTGGCAAGTGCAAAGAAACTGTATAATAGACACATGCTGCTTATAGCGATAAATACAAGCTCTATCCTAAATGCTCTGTACAGCTATCGTGCCTTCCCAACAGCAAATTAACACAATTTGTATGTATTACTTAAAACAGACTTTATTTTTCATAAGTGTGCAGGTATTATTGTTACAATATACACAGCTGAGTGGTTTTACTACTAGTTAGTTAGACCAGTTTGTCTGTGTCAAATTAAAATTTAGAGTAAAGAAATGTACAGCATTTTTTTATTTTTTCTTGATTTTTTGATATTTGGGAGTAAAAAAGTAAGTGTTTTAGTAAGGATAATTGAAAATCTTATTACATACTACCATTAGCCAGAGGTGGAAATGATGCTGTTCAAACAAGTTTGCCTATTTAATTTTAGCTACGCAGTTACAAAAGGCCTGTTCTTTGCAGAGCCTATTAACTCAAGACCAGCTAGGCTGTTGGATTATCACTGCCATTCGAATCCCTATGAATTGCTTGTTTCAATGCATATTAAAGCTAAGGCTATTTACACAGATGATTCCCACCCGATATGACGGTTGGGTAATATTCTGACATGTACAGAGGTTGGCCAACGCAGTTAACAGATCCGTCCTGACAGATTCATGACTGACGACGATTAATTACTGCAACACAAGTCAAAGAAGTAGAGCACAGCATTCCTTTTCCACTCTCCATAGAACAGAATGGTGTTGTGTGTACAGCTCCCGTTTGTTCAATCAAGTAGTTGCCAAATTAAGGCAATCCTACATACGGACGACTCCTAGATATGAACAGGGCTTCCCTGCTTGCTCCTGTGCAGGACATAGGCTTGATGTGGGGAGGGGGACGGTTTGCATGACTTGCAGAGGAAATCTTTTGCTAAACACAGCTGAGGTTGTGGGTGATCCTAAGGACTGAGCTCCTCTAAAAGCAAGACAAACTATGCAGTTGCTTCTTTTTAAATATCAAACCACAGCTTGCTCCAGAAGTTAATAAATGTCTAGGCTCCATAAAGTTTTTTTTTTTTTTTGCTTTGTTTGTGATTAACTTACAGTGAGGATTTTAAGTAACTGACACCATGCTGCCTAATAATATGTTGAGACAAACATATGTCCTAATTGCATTTATTAAAATAATGTACCTGTTCTGACTTACATACAGATTTAATTTATAAACAAACCTACAGTACCTATCTCATATGTAACCTGGGGACTCCCTGTATGTCATTTGTTTGTCTCTGGAAACGTCATGAAAGATTGTTTTCAGCAACAATAATTGAATCTATATACACAGCCTAAGACTCATTCTACCATCCAGTGGGCAATTATCAAAGGAGCACAGCAGTCACAGGAATAAATGCTATAGCTTTTTATGAATAAATAGACAAATTGAGGCCAAAATGACATTTAAAATAATTTAAAATTACAGTACATCCCACAGACCTAAAGTGGTTTAACCATGCCTTTCCCTTTCTGTAATTTAGGACTTTAGGACTGCTGCAGGGGTCTGTGGCTCTCAATACAATCACTGCTGATTCATAAGCCTGTAGCTTCCCAGTCAGCACATGGCCACGCCTAGTCCTGTTCGTGGCTTTCTGAACTGACAGCACTGCCTCAGTTGCAGAAACCAGACTGTGAGCTGCAATGTCTAGGAAGGAATATTTGGCTTGGTCTTGGAAAGTAAAGGGAGTTTTTCTTTTATGTATGAGGCTTGTGCATCACATAGTAACTGGATTTAGTATTTAATTAGACCGCCACCCAGGAGCAATGCTGTACTTTAACAGCAATGCTGTAAAAATAATATTTGAACTTTGCCTTAAAATTGTGTTCAGGGTATTTTAATAATAACTACAATTTTAATTATTGCTACAATTTGGTATATAGAGAGGAGAAAAGTCATAGTTCCTTCTTTTAAAATACACATTTCCATTATTTTTTATATATCAGAACAATATATTTATGTCTTTTTTTCAGTATGTGGACATTGGTGGTATGGCCAAATGAAAACTACAAAGCATAAAATGATTTTATACATTACTGTAATTGTAAAATTGCTTTTGTGCATCTGCCTGTTATGACTATATGAGTTTTAGATGATATTTCCTCCATATAATGATAGTAATCAAGTAGTTGTCACCCTTTAATCTTCAGAGACAAATAATCAGTATACATTAAAAAGCTGTAATGACTGAAAGGCAGTGCAAAGAAGAAAATGTGATACTGAAGAGAAAATGTGCATGTAGGATTCCGATCTATTGCCAACCTGCCATTTTATTTTCTTTGATGTTCTGGTAAAATGCCAATGTTGAGTTCATCGATTAAAAAAATGAACATGTGCGATACCTAACTATGACAAAGTTAAGCTTTTAGGGTAGGTTTTTATCATTTAACTCTATCATTTGAAATTTTTTATAATTGTACATACCAGATTGGGTTCCATATGCAATAAAACATTAAATATTTTGTAAAGGAAACAGGGTTAAAAAGAGAAAAACATTTAAAAACTGGTCTGTATTTGGGAATATTTGAACACATTTTAATACTTTTTTAACAATTCAAACTTGTTTATTGCAAAAATTAAAAGCTATATATGGCCAATATTGGGCAGATAGACATAGTTGGAGGAAAGCTACATACAACATTACAGGGACAGAGCATGGAAGTATCAGAGAAAGCAGGGCCAACTATGTTTATTTAGATATTTATGAGGTGTCTAAATGGGAAAATAATGTCAATCACCTACCCATGAGAGTGGTACAACATGCATGTAGATATAAGATAGCAATGTTGGAAAAAGTGCCATGCAACAGGTAGATTTGCAGTGCCTGAAAACTTTACTATGTGAATGGCAGGTTTGTGATGACCAGAAAGTGTTTTTTTTTTTGTTTTGTTTTTTGTGGTAGAGGTTGTGATCACCTTATATAAATTACACTGACATCCCATAAAATACTCTATAAGACATAATTTCTGGTATGGGTAAGTTGATAATATATTTGTATCTTCTTACCAGAATAAGGTTAAAGAAAAAAGAAACCAACAAGAAGATGGTTGCATGTTGAGCAATTAAAGGCTTTAGATAGATAGCCATGATCTTCTAGGAGTAGAAGCATTGTCCATGTTTTACTGTTTTGCTTGTTTAGGACTCCAGGTAAGTATGCTTATTCAGTGATCACTGTTTCCATCCATTTGTTTCTTAGTGATTACATAGTCCAAGTTGTATGTTTTTACTCAAAGCATTCGAACATAGGAAATAAGTAAATAAGTAAAGGGTGTGTACTTCTTTCATGGAAAGTGTCTCTATGTTGTATAGACCGTAGACCTAAAGGTCAAAGAAGTGGATTTCATGTTCTGAACACAAAAGGGTTAATTTTGCAAGTAACTGTAGACAATTAGGTTTCTCGACACTGCCAATTAGCTCCAGAATAAAACTAGACCACAAAAGCAAACAATTATCAATGTCGTGACAATACAGTAACACTTTAGACCAAATCCAAGGTAGATGCTCAAGCTAAAGCATATATAAATTTGCAAATGATGAAGTTACAATATAGCCTATGGTGGTCCCAGTAGATCCAACTACACTGTAGTCCAGTGTTTTTCAACCTTTTTTGAGCCACGGCACATTTTTTACATTGAAAAAATCCTGCAGCACACCACAATTCAGAAGTTTTACAAAACGACACTGTGTAGCTTATTCGTCACATTTTTTACATTGAAAATCCCTGCGGCACACCACATACCAAAAATGTTACAAAATGACACTCTGTAGCTAATTCTCTTGTCTACCTACTGCCAGCCACTGACATGGAAGAGACTCTGCCAGTCACTACAGCACAGACACTCGACAATGGTAATTGGATAATTTCCCACGGTACACCTGATGATCTCTCATGGCACACTAGTGTGCCGCAGCACAGTTTTGAAAATCATTGGTCTAGTCCATCAAGGAGAGAAGTGTCAAAAATCACAAGGATTACAAGGCAATTGTAGATAAGTTTCTATAAAAGACAGCAGAATAATTCTATGTCCATAATGAAGCCAAAATGACAATAGTGATTCCTTTATCGTCTGGTTGTATCACAATGGAATTGTTTCTTTGCCCTAGTGTTTTTATGCCTTATATTTGAATGCAGAGAATGAGCGTATTTCATAATTACTTAGTTGCAAAATGCCATAGAGTAGGTTTTGATATCCAAGAAGCATCCTGCGGGGTTGTGGGTGGTAAAATAGAGACACCGAAATAGAACTGTACAAGGTGGTGGTCAGTTCTATAATGGCGCACTTCGCGGTAAGTTATGCAATTGTGCATTTCACTCAGAGATCCCCTAACGTGTTGTTTGCAAATTGTTGCACCTCAAGATTGTTTATAGATATTTATAGATATATGTGGATAGATATAGATGTATATATATAATGTATATGTGTGGGGATGTTGGTGATCTGTTTCTCTTTGTCAGACCACCAAGAGTAAAGGTGGTTATTGGTTGATGCACCCCCCCCCCCTCGCCTGGACTGGGATTGGTTACTGTAATTTCAGGAATTTAATAGGCCTTCTAGCTAAGTTGATATGGGAAGCTGGAGGTGAAACTAGGCGGGGCCATTTAATTTTAGGTGTCACCAAAAGGTCTGGATGGGCCATCAACCCCACCCATCTGTCCAGCTATTCATCCAACAAATGCTGACTCAGGCTTCATTATTATGGGAACTGAATCAGTTTTCTGGCATCTGTTTGTCTAATGTTCCTAGTGTCATTGGAACTCCTTGAAAACTTTACTCTAGGTGGTCTGGCAAAGAGAAACAGATCACCAACTTCCCCACACATATACATTATATATATACATCTCTGACATGTGTTCTGTATCTGTAATACATGTCACAGCTCCTTTAGGGCTGCAGGAGTAATCAGGGGAGCAGAGCTGTCAGCATAGCAGAGCTCCACTGACTGCTCTGCTCCCTGATTGGCTGAGGAAAGGGAAATCCTGATGATGCTTGAGCT
>NC_092859.1:66360981-66417047 GCF_032062135.1 Pyxicephalus adspersus
TAATAATAATAATAATAATAAGTGCAAAGTTCCCACGGTCCGGGAATCCCACAATGACATTATGATTCATAATGTCATTGTCGGATACCCTGTAAAAAATAAAAAATAAAAACTAGTAAAATAAAAACACACCAATTAAATTCATTTAGAAATATTTTTTAAATTTTAAATTTAATTTTTAACACTTTTTTTCCCCGAATTTTTGCAGTCGAATCCCGTGTTTTTCGGGTTGGGTCTATCCGAATTCGAACAGCCATATTCGGGTCGAATATAAGGTTAACCTGAATTCGAACACCGACACTAGTAATTACTGTAATATGTACTAACCATTATTAGATTATTACAGGGGTTACCTACTAACAACCTTATTTTCATGAATTTTCTTGATATCATCCAATATCGCTGTGTACTTTATGTTTCACCTTGTTTTCCTAAATGAACTGTTTGACTAGCTATCATTTGTGCATTAACCTTTATTTAGTGAATATATATGTGCATTGATAGGGTGACATAATACCCATATTTTTGCAGATAATATTTCAAATCAACACAAATGACATCTCACATATCCTTTTGAGCTGGTTCTCAGTCTGAAACTCATCATTCTGCAGTATTTTCACAAGATTTTTGTAGACGGATTTTTGAACGGAGTATCCCAGGACAGCCACATATTTGTTGTGAAAAAGTCTCCGGACGTCTGCAGGGCTGAATAACTTCATGGATCAATGTGGTCATCCAGGACCTCTCGGTTCCCGTTACACATACCGGTGTGTCCCATCTCATCCCCCGACATATACAGAGGGCCTGCTGTCCCACTTCTCAGTTCCGGGGAATACACAGAAATTCAGTCCAATAAAGTGTGGTACCATTGGATGAAGCAGAAGAAGTGGCCTTCTAGGTTCAATCACAAATTTCACAGTACACATTTTCATTACATACTTCGGGGGGTCATTAAAGACGCAATACACCCAGCTCCAGATGCCAGTTACTAATGCCGTCCACACTCCGTCTCAGGGCCTACTATTTAGTGAAAGCACATGAAAGGGAACGGGCTTGGCGGAATCAGTGGGGAAAGAAGATTCTGTTGAGCTTGAGACTAGTCTGGCATCAATAGCTGGTTACTGGGCAGTGGGCAGGCGGCAGCAGTAAGAGAAGGAGGACTAGGCTGTGGGCCCTGAGAAGTGTGGATGGCACTGTTAACTGGCATCTAGAGCTGGGTACTGGGAGGAGGAGCCGGTGGGCCCTGAGACGGAGCAAGGACGGCATTAGAGGTTGATGCCATCACCTATATGGACAGTGTAGAAGCTGTAGCATTGGTAGCTGACATCTAGAGCTGGGAATTCGGCAGGCGGCAGCAGTAACAGCAAGAGGAGGAGGCGGTGGGCTCTGGGACCGGGTGTGGACGGCATTGATAACTGGCATCTAGAGCTGGGTACTGGGCAGGCGGCAGCAGTAACAGCCCGAGAAGGAGGCAGTGGGCTCTGGGACCGGGTGTGGACGGCATTGGTAACTGGCATCTAGAGCTTGGTACTGGGCAGGCAGCAGCAGTAACAGCAGAAGGAGTAGGCGGTGGGCCCTGAGACGGAGTGTGGATGGCATTGGTAACTGGCATGTATAGCTTGGTACTGGGGAGGCAGCTGCAGTAATAGCATGAGGAGGAGATGGTGGGCCCTGAGACGGGCCAAGGACCGAATTAGAAGTTGAGGCCATCATCTACATGGACAGTGTAGAAGCTGTAGCTACTGGAGACATTGTTGTGTAGGGGACTGTCTTTTCCTATCTGCTAGCTGTAACTTTGTAAAATGTGGCATGGACAGCAATGGTAGCTTGTATCTACAGCTGGGCACTGGGCAGGCAGCAGCAGTAACAGCATGAGGAGGAAGCGATAGGCACTGAGACGTAGTGTGGATTACATTAGTAACTGGCATCTAGAACTAGGTACTGGGCAGGCAGCAGCAGTAACAGCTTGAGGAGGAGAAGGTAAGCCCTGAGACAGATCAAGGAGGGCATTAAAGATTGAAGCCATCACCTACATGGACAGTGTAGAAGCTGTAGCTACTGGAGATATTGATGTGTAGGGGACTGCCTTTTCCTATCTGCTAGCTGTAACATTGTAAATACAGCATGGACAGCACGGGTAACGTGCATCTACAGCTGGGTATTGGGCAGGCAGCAGCAGTTTTAGCATGATGAGGAGGTGGTAGGCCCTGAGACTGAGTGTGGACGACATTAGTATCTGGCATCTAGAGTTGGGTACTGGGCAGGCAGCAACAGTAACAGCATGATTAGCAGGCGGTGGGCCCTGGGATGGAGTGTGGATGACACTAGTAACTGGCATCTGGATTTAGGTACTGGGCAGGCAGCAGCAGTATCAGCAGGAGGAGGAGGCGGTGAGCTTTGGGACCAAGTGTGGACGGCATTGGTATCTTGCATCTAGAGTTGGGTACTGGGCAGGCAGCAGCAGTAACAGCAGCAGGAGGAGGCGGTGAGCTCTAAAACCAAGTGTGGACGGCATTAGTATCTTGCATCTAGAGTTGGGTACTGGGCAGGCAGCAGCAGTAATAGCCCGAGGTAGAGGCGTTAGGCCCTGAGATGGAGTGTGGACAACATTAGTAACTGGCATGCAGAGTTGGGTACTGGGCAGGCAGCAGAAGTAACAGCAGGAGGAGGTGGTGGGCTCTGAGACGAAGTGTGGAAGGCATTGGTAACCGGCGTCTAGAGTTGGGTACTTGGCAGGCAGCAGAAGTAACAGCAGGAGGAGGCGGTGGGCTCTGAGACAAAGTGTGGAAGGCATTGGTAACCGGCGTCTAGAGATATATATATATATATATATTTATATTTATTTATACACACATATACATATATATCTATAGAAGCAAACAAGAACGTGTGTGTGCTTGTGACTTTTGTGGAAAAATCTAGTCCGATGGCAAAGCCGAGGTTTCGCCTGCGGAAAGTTGCAAGATTTACCCACTGGCGGCTCCACGGATCAGGTAGTGTACTGTATATTTATATATATGTATCTAAAAATAGATTTATATATATACATATAAAGAAAATACTTTTAACATTAAATCCTCCTCAACTTTATTTTAGTTTTAGAATATCTGTTTACCGGTGTACAATTCTAAAGGATCATATCAATCAATGATAATGAAATGTCCAATTGCAAAAAAAAACAAACAGCTAATTTTGACAGACTGCGCAAGTGCTATTTGCAAGTGAATTTCTATCACCTGTGCACTTAAATTTGAGCATATATAAAGGTGTGTGTTTTAACTTGCTTTTTCCTTTTTCTTTTCTTTTCTTTTTGGGGCTGTTGTTTGGTGTGTTATCCTAATTAATCTATGTTGCTGCATTTGATACTTTGCTTACTCTTTAGCACAATAGCTTCTTTATTTTTATTTACTTTGAATTCTTTAATGTCCATTTTGCAATTTTGAAGTCAGTTATAATGCTATGTTATTGTGTTTGTGGCCATATTGTTTGATAGCAAAATTCTGCCCTTATTACCAATTTGAAATGTTTGCCCTGCATAAATATTTTCTAATCCAGTTTTCCACCTTTGATAGGCTGAAATTGCATATTGGTTTGGTAAGTATTTTTTAAATGCAATATTTGTTGAGCCATTTTTTAACTATCTTGGTTTTACATGGACGTGTGGGTTTACGTGTGTTTTGTTTGTTCTTTTTAATTTTTTTGGCATTTAGTGTAAATTTTAGAGATATGTGTTTTTTTTTTTAATGTGTTTTTTTTTTGTGACCTTTTAGCAAATGTTTCCTTTGAATAAAGTTGTTTGTAAAATGTTGTCCTTTGTTTTTTGGGAGTTTGGAAAGGAGATCACATAACAACAATCTCCCAGGACACACAGTTTAACCTCCTGAGCGTTACACTGAGGTCTAGATTTCTGTACCAAAAGTGATCCACTGTTTTTCATGAAATTTTTTTTTTGTTACAATAAAGTTGGAGATTGCTTGATACCATACAAGTGTGTGTGTCAGTGATTCTTCCCGGGCGCCTGTTCTGATGCACTGAGGGATACTGGGACGTGAGAGATCTGAGAGGAATAGAGCCAAGAAACTTGCAGATTCTTTCAGAGGCCATCACCTCTATGGACAGTGTACAAACTGTAGCTATTGGAGACATGAATGGATGAATGAGATTCACACTATCCATACCTACTATCTGGTGAAACCACAAAAAAGAGAAAGGGCTTGGTGGAATAAGCAGAGAAATTCAGAATGAAATATCTGTATTATTTGAAAAAAAAAATTTCATGAAATTTTTATGGCCTTTTGGATAGATACCAAGTGCTATCAGAATTAAATATCTGTATTTTTTGGAGAGAAATACAGACATTTTTATGGCTTTGAGGATATATAGCAAAGTGGAATCAGAATAAAATATCTCTATTGTTTGGAGAGAAATACCGAAAATGTTATGGCTTTAAGGATAGATACCAAGTTTTATCATAATTAAATATCTGTATTTTTTATCGATAAATACAGAAATTTTTAGGGTTTTTGTGATAGATTGCAAGAGTATCTTAAATTATGATACCTCCTGCAATCTATCACAAAAGCCACAAGAAAATCTGTACTTATCCATAAAAAAACAGATATTTTATCCTGATAGCACTTATCTATCTAGTATCTATCCAGAAACACAGAAAGTTTTCTGTATTTCTCTAAATAAAATACAGATACTTAATTCTAATCCCACTTGCTATCTATCAAAATAGCCAGAAAAATTTCTGTATTTCTCTCCAAAAAATACAGATCTTTAATACCGATACCGCTTCCAATCTATCACAAAAGCCAGAAAAACTACTGTATTTTAAAAAAAAAAAAAATACAGATATTTCATTATGATACTACTTGCTATCTATCAAAAAAGACAGAAAAAAATTCTGTATTTATGTAAAAAAAACTACATATATTATATTCTGATACCACTTGCTATCTATCAAAAAAGTCAGAAAAAATTTGTATTTCTCTCCAAAAAATACAAATATTTATTATGATACCTCTTGCAATCTATCACAAAAGCCATAAAAATGTCTGTATTTATCTATAAAAAATAAAGATATTCATTTCTTATACCACTTACTATGTTTCAAAAAAGGCAAAACAATTTCTGTATTTCTCTCTATAAAAAAATACAGATATTTTATTCTGATCCCACTTGCTATCAAAAAAGCCAGAAAATGTCTCAGCTACCCCGCAGCCCAAGCCTATCCTCACCATCAGAGGCTCTAGCGAAGACCTGGTAGCTGCTTAGTCACGCCCCTCCGGAGTATAACCAGTCAGTGGCACAGTGGGTCCACACCTGCTTGCATAACACAAAAACTAGAAAAATTTTAGTATTTATCTATAAAAAATACAGATATTTAATTATGATACCTCTTACAATCTATCACAAAAGCCATAGAAATTTCTGTATTTATCTATAAAAAATTCAGATTTTTTAATTCTGATCACACTTGATATCTATCAAAATGATTGTATTTCTCTCCAAAAAATACTGATCTTAAATTCTAATACCTCTTCCAATCTGTCACAAAAGCCAGAACATTTTTTGTATTTCTGTAAAAAAAAATACAGATATTTCATTCTGATACCACTTGCTATCTATCCAAAAGGACAGAAAAATTTCTGTATTTCTCTACAAAAAATACAGATATTTAATTATGAATGGCAGCTCCATTACAAGTGATATAGGCCTCAAAGTAGATAAAGGCAGAGGGCTTTGAGGGAGGTCCTCCTTAAAAAAATTAGCAGGTTACACAGCTCTATTGCAAGTTATAGGCCTCAGAAACAGTAGTGGTAGAGGGCAATGAGGGGGAGGAGTAGAAGGAGATGCAGAAGGCTGTGAAAGTGCTCTTCCCATCAAGGTGTCAACTGGCCGTGCAGCAGTTGACAACTAATCAGTTCACTCTGCAAAAGGGGTGTTAAAGTAATTGCCGATCCAAGCCTTATTCATTTTAATAAAAGTGATTTGGTCGACATTTTCTGCAGAGAGGTGAATGCACTAGTTACTCACTTTGCCCCCAGTTGCACTGAATGCTCTTTCAGATAACACACTTGCAGCTGGGAAGGCAATTATCTGAATGGCATGTTCTGCCAGCTCCAGCCACTGCTTAAGCCTGGATACCCAGTAGCCCAGTGAGTCCTAGCTTTGCAGGTTGCAGATGTCCCAAGTAGAGCTCATGTATTCCTGAACTATGACTGAGTAGCACTGCTGAGTGTCATTGGCAATTGCTGCACGACTGACAGCTTGCTTCCGCTGAAACAAAGCCTGCATAGTTTGGCTTAGACGACCTCTACTGCTGCTGCCACCCATGCCGCTTAAGGTAGTTGTTTGGCTCCCATGGCTTGTGGAACTGCCATAGGGATCCCTGCTGCTGCGGCTGGCAGCTGGAAAGGCTGAGTACAAGTCCCTTACAAGAACTTCTTGGTAGTGCTGCATTTTAGGTCCCCTGTATTGGGGCAAGATGAGTTGTTTTATCTCAGGCTTGTAACATGGATCAAGTAATGTAGCAATCGAATAGTCATCAGTCTTTCTTTTTATGTGTTCTATGCGTGGATCTTTGGCTATGCACTCCTGCATGAAGGCTGTCATATGGCTTAAAGTTCCCACAGCTGAGGTAATTCTGGACCCACACTCCTGTGGGTCGAACAGCAGCACAGGGTCGTTCTCCTCCTTCGACTGGTCTTGCCATCCACGGAACATGCCGCCTTGTGTTTGGGTGGATGGATGCCATGTACCCTCAATATCCTCCTCTGCCCCATCCTCCCCTTCTCATATGCCTACAATGTCCTCCTCATCCTCTTCCACCTCCTCATCTTCCTGGATTTGCAGTACACTATGCCTAGTAGGCACGCATGTTCGAGATGATGTTTGAAACGTTATCTCTTGATGCAGCGTCCGCTCTGTGTTGTGTCCGAGATCCACCATCATCTGTTCCAACAGGCATATGATGGGGATGGTGTCACTGACACAGGCCTGATCCCTGCTGGTCATCCTTGTTGCCTCTTGAAAAGGTGATAATACAGTGCACAAGTCCTCAATTTGCAGCCACTCCGCTGGGCTGAAGAAAGGTAATGTAGGTATACGTCTGAAACAAACAGACTCTGCCACGTAATCCACCACCGCATTCTGTTGTTCAGCCAGCCGCTGCAGCATGTAAAAAGTGAAATTCCAACTAGTGACCACATCACAAATTAAACGGTGCACCAGAAGATTGCGATTTCGCTGTAAATCCACCAATCTGGTACTGGCTGTGTACGACCGGCGAAAATGCACTGACACCTTTCTGGCCTTCAGCAACAGCGTCTGGAGGCCTGGGTAATTCCAAAGAAGCACTGTACTATCAGGTTAATGACGTGAGCCAAGCAAGGTACGTGTGTGAGTTTCCCACAACGCAGGGCTGCCAGCAGATTGGCCCCGTTGACCTTGCCTGGCTGGAGTCTGTTGGGAGTTAGCCATATGTCCTCCTGCTTTTGCAGAGCACTTAGAATGGTTGCGCCCGTATGGCTGAGGGAACCCAGGCTTTGCAACCTCAGGACTGCGTGGCGATGTCTGAATTGTGCACCGAAAAAGCAAACTGCCAGTTGTTGCTGGCGGTGAACAGATGCTGCCGAATGGGAGGTGCTGGGTCTCTACGGCAAAGTGTTCCTGGAGGAAGAGGTTGAGGCACACGAGTCAAAGGAGGAGGTGGAAGTGAAGGTCGAGGAGGAGATAGCATGGCGATGTGCTCTGTGTGGAGGTAGGTATGCAGGCCTTGCTGCAGCTGCATCTTGCCCTGCTGCCACCAATGTTACCCAGTGAGCTGTATATAAAATATCCCACTCCATGCTTGCTCGACGAACTGTCAGGTGCACCTTGTCAGAAACTGATTGCTGCAGGGCCACGGACACATTGCTCTGCACGTGTTCCTGCAAAGCAGAACGCATTGGAGTCCACCAGCCAGTAAGGGAGTAGCTCTAACACAATCAGCTCTGCAGTTGCCACATTGATTAGCTTTGTTTTGGGTTCATTTGAGCTATATTTCCTCTTTGCGCTCCAGCATCTGGGGGGTGGAACGTTGGATGCTGCTAATGCTAACCACAGAAAGATTGGACGATGGATGATGCATGGTCTTGACTGCTAGCAATGCAACAAACAGCAGCCGATCTGCTTTGGAGCTCCTGCTCACCGCTGGTGAAGCCTGAAAACTGTTATGCTAAGCTACATGCCCCACTCAAATTGCTGGCCGCAGCACAGGTAACTTTAGTAGCAGAAGGAGGAAAGGCAGAGGAAGATCTAGCAGTTTGAGCTTGCTTCTTGGGCAGAGCTGGTGGCACAAAGCTCTGTGCTCTTACCAGGTATTCCCGCCAGGTTACCGGGTGGTGGCTTTTTAAATGTGTGCTCATGCAACTTGTACCAAGTTTGATTCGGTTTTTGCCTTGTTTCAAGTGTTGAGCACACAGTTTGCAGATGACCATAGTGTTGTCATTACTATCGACATTAAAAAATGCCCACACAGGCAAACATCGAACTGGGTGGAAAGGAGCTTTGGAGCTGATGCTCGTGGTGGCAGTCCGCGGTTGTTGGGGCACAGCTGTGGTGACAGCTTCTGACAATGGACGACTATGACTTGCCTCACTGGTATGTAAAGACTGCAGAGTGTGGGCAGCTTTTACCGTCTTCCTTCCTCTCCCCTTGTGAGGGCTCTCCGCAACCTCCTCCTCTTCTTCCTCCTCCTCTTCTTCCTCCTGCTCCTCCTCTTCTTCCTGCCTATGATGATCTCCTTGTTCGCCCCATGTCGGATCAAGAACAACATCATCATCATCATCATCATTAGAAGAGACAGTTTCCCTGTATGAGCCAAAAGGAAGCAGCAGCCTTTTGGAGCCAGTTTGAATTGGCTCGTCTGGCTCAGAGTGTTCAGTTGAAAAGTAAGTGGGAGGAAAGCTTGTGAACTGACTCTCTTCGTCAGATGACTGAAACAACTGAGCATCTTCAATGAATGCTTGTAGCTCTGCCTCTCCAACCCCTCGGTGAGACTCATCTACATACTGCTGTACAAGAGACTTTCCAGCCGAGGATGAAGAAGTAGGAAGAACAGGTGTATCATGGACTGTTTGGGACACCTGTGAGGCCTGTGTCTGGGACTGGGATGAAGAGGGGGTACAATTGCTTGACCCAGGCTGGGTCATGTACTCTACTACCTCTTGTTCATGCTGTGTGTGTTGTATGCAGCTCTTTCCTTCAGTAGTGACGCTTGTAATATGCAGCACAGTATAGTGTCTCTCAGTACAAGTGTTATATTGTGCACGCAGTCAGGGAGGATACCCTGGCTCTGGCTGTGTGTATTTAACAGACTATCTATCTATCTATCTATCTATCTATCTATCTATCTATCTATCTATCAATCTATCTATCTAACAGTGAAACACTCTACCTATCTGAGTACAGTAGATTTCAGGACTGCACCAATACAGTACAATCCAGCTATCTATCTGACTAATAGTGTAACACAGTCTAACTAAGTAAAGCACTTTTTTTTTACTTTGACAAAGCAGGCCAAGCAGCACAGAAAGGTTATGATGCTAGCAAATCTCTGTCAGGAGTGGTAAATGCAGGCACGCCTGACCTTATATAGGCCAATGGCTGCCTGTGTGGCATGCAGTGACACAATGCCAATCGGTTGCCACAACAAACATGGAAAAGAGAATCCCTGCTGTTATCGGAGGGCCCTAGGCATTATGGAGGGAGGTCCCTAGGCAATGTGGGAGGGCTGAATTCGGGGCTTTGAATCCAACAAAATTCGGGTCGGGTCGACCCGAATTCGAACAGCCATATTTGGGTCAACATTAGGACGACCCGAATTGGAACAACAACATTACTCGTTACATGATTATTGCTAGCTCATTTTGACCAATTCTCCTTGTAAGTTATAATAATAAAAAACTTGCAATTGTTAGTATGAGAATATATTTTGCATATTTCCAGTTGCTTTCTTTCTCATGACCCATCAGGGCATAACAGCATTAGCTTTCTAGCTTTCTTTTTACTAGGTCACTCCCATCCCAACCTAGTGTGGGAAGGAGGACACAAGATGTTGACAAGGGCACAGACCAGACAGTTTACACCATGTTTTTGTATTTGACTTGCAAAAATCCTCACTATTCCTGCTACAGCACATGATTTCAAACTTTCTGGTCATCTTGGCATTCATAAAACACTCACTTTTCTTTCCCATCTGTACTAGTGGCCCAACCTTCGTAAGGATGTGACGGACTATGTCAAAACCTGTGATGTCTGTGCTCATACGAAGTCATCTACCTGCACCCCAGCAGGTCTGCTCTTTCCTTTGCCCATTCCCAAAGAGCCTTGGTGTCACCTTTCCATGGATTTCATTACAGATCTTTAACCTTTTGATGGCTTTACTGTTATTTGGGTGGTCGTGAATCAAAGCTGCACTGGTGCCAATCTTCATCCGTGAAATCTGGCTGTGGGGTTCAGTTTACCTCCTGCTTTTGGAAGGGCTTCTGTAAATCCTAGACATTTCTGCATTACCCATAGACTAATGGGCAGACAGAAGGAGTCAACCAGGCCTTGGAGCAATATCTGCAAGCTCTTGTATCTGTCCACCATGACCACTGGATAACTCTAGCTAGCATGGGTGGAGTTTGCCTACAATAACCATGTCAGCACCAGCACGTTTTTGGTCCTGAGGAGAGATCGTGGATTCCAGCTACAGATGACCTGTGACCTGATTTCACTGCCCTGACTTAGTGATTTGGTATCGTGTATCTTCTTGCCCACCCTGGTGTGCCCAAGGACCACAACCTGGTGGTAACCAGCAGCACCACATCCTCTGGAGAAGACCTGGTTGCCACTTAGACTCTGCGTCTTGGCCCTTTTTAGGGCTCACAACACATTTGTGCAAGTGGTAGTGCCTGTTAGTGGTCCTGTCTCCCCTAGCGTAACACATGGAGGTAGGTAAGTATTTTCGAATTATGCCCCTGTTTACTGGGTTCTTACATGAAAGAAATGGCCATGCACCCCTTCTGTACTGCTCATGGATCAGAGAGAACTCTATAGATTATAGAGAGGCCAATAAATATGACAGGGAATGAATGTGTTTAAAAAATGCTGCAAATTGGTAACCTGTGGATTTATCTGTGTATTTGTTTAAAACTATCTATCTTAAAATATTTATCAGCTTCTTAGTAATATATTTAGGATTGTCATGAATGCATTGGCCTTTAATGAATCTTATGAACAAAAGTTTAACAACATAATCATAAATGTAATTACTTCTATAATCCATTTGTCATGTTTTTCTTGTATTTGTCTGCAATTATTTCAATTGCCATTAGTACATGTATCTATTACTTTGTGCACATCCTGAGAGTTGTCAAATATTTAACACATTTATCTCTTCAATCAAGAATAATTAGTGGATGTCCAAATTGTAATTGTTTTAATGAGAACAGATGGGTTTCTATGACAAGGCCAGACAATATAAATCCATGGAAATCAGTTTGTATTAAGGATTCTGTGAAAAAAGATTATCTTGTACCTGTTTCATATAATTGTTTGTGGCTGAAATGTTATCCAAATTTTTTTGATGGGGCAGATATGACCACACAGGCTCATACATCTCTAGTGGTAGCTTTTTGAAGAAAACCCAATGGCAGGAGAATGGGTTAAACTAAGCAGCATATCTGGTGTTAGCAGTTAGCAGACAGTCAAAATAAGCAGTAATCTCTAAATACTAATTCTCCAAACTTAAACTCAGCATCAATAGCAGGTAGTGATAAAAGTCTTTCCTTCAGAGTGAGTCTGCTTGTATGCAGGTATAATTCTTACATAAGCACAAATGGGCTCTTGTCATAGTAGTACCTTCCTGTAGGTGCCTTCTCTGGTAGTCTCTCTCCAGCAAGAGAAAAGAGACTTCTTATCACCCATGCTAAATTGAACTTTAAGAGCCTATTTAAACTTTCAGGCCGCAATATTTTTTAATTTTAAAAAGTGCAATGCATGTGCAACATATGTGTCAAGACAAGTGTGACTTGGGGTGGATTCCACTTGCAAAAAGCGGTAATCCTGAGTCACACTCGGGGTAAGGTTAGAAGCCCTCCTTACCTGCGCCCCTCTCTCCATCGGCGATCTAATGACCCCGCTCTGATATTGACAGGTAATCTGCTTTTAATACCACCCAGGGTCCCGGCCAGGCCACTGCTCGCTTCAGCAGTTAGATGCGAAGCACAATGCAGGACTTCTGCATTGTGCATCACATCTAACTGCAGATGCGAGCAGCAATAGTAAATTCTGGGGGTGGTGCCAGCGGGAAATCACCGCTGGCACCACCCCCATAATTTACTATTGCTGCTCCCTTAACCTGGAAGATGTGATGCACAATGCAGAAGTCCTGCATTGTGCTTCGCATCTCCCTGAAGATGTGAGCAGCAGCAGCGTTAGTGGATGCAGGGGGTGAGCCAGGGCGGGACATCGCCACTCGCATCACCAGGAAAATGTGACATCTTCCTGGTGTATTTAGTTGTAATGTATTTAGGGGGTGTGGCCGGGCAAGAAATTAAAAAGCAGATTACAATGTAATCTGCTTTTAAATGGTTTTTACAGTAAAAAACACTACACAATATATAATAAGAATAAAAGTTCATATTTTAGTGCACCAAACATCATTGCCCAATGCCCTGATTTATGTTTGGCCCACTATTATCCCTGTCTTTTTGAAATTTTTTGATAAATTAGTTTTTTTTGATAAATTAAATTGTTGTGGTCTATTATTTACTTATTTTTTATAATTGTTATTTATAATTATTTATTATAATTTATGTATATAATATAAAAAATAAATATAATTATCATACCCGGGAGTTAATCCTAAGAATTACAGGCCCACAAAGTTCTATGCAAAAAAAATAGGATCACTTTTTGAATCAAAAAACTGACAGAATTAGTATGGTAGGGGGGTTAATACACTGCAAATAAGTAAACACTAGAACAGTAGACACTGAAACCAACATTTTTGCTAGCCTAGTCCATGATTGTTTGGTTGAAGAGAACACTTCACCATATTCAGTAAGGGCAAACCTATCACCACATTTTTACATTATATAAATGGGTGAATAACCTCAGTAAAATACAGTTATCCTTTAAGAATCAAATCAAGAAGTGGAGTTGATTCCATCCTAGTAATATTGTTGTCTTAGGAAAACAAATCCAACAGAACTGCATGAAGCAGATCACATCAGCTTGTTAATACAGACATATTGGCAGAAAGCTAATGTACACACAATGATTTTTTTCAAGGTGTTCGAAGAATGAATTGTCTCAGGCAGTTGTTGTTACTTCAGAGCAACTGAAGACAGACACTTTATTACGGCTTTCTAACTTTCCTCTTAACATCATGCTGACAATTTATGATTCTATCACTTCTGCCAACACATTTGAAGTTCAAAAAGGTTCACTGGAGCATGGTCTGCATAAATAAATATTTTTTTTTGCTTGTAAAGATTTGTAATCTGTTGACATCCTCATAACCTTAAAATAAAAAATATCTTTCAGGAAAGACTGTAGAGTTCTTGATCAAGACCATTCTGTCTTCTGTTTTAACCTCTTAATAAACTGGCTATGGTTACCCTGCCTTTTATTGTGACCACCGTCCATAGGACAGAAATAAATAAAACATCCAAAACATTGTCACCTAAACAGAAATAGAAGGTACATTTACCAGTGGGGATTCCTGTTCAGATTACTATTGTTTAAAATAGCATTCTTGTTACAATTTTTATTGTGTTTTACACGGTTACAAGGTATAACAATAAATGATACAATGTTACAATAAAAATGAAGTTAACATGAAATGATACAATTTAAGTTATAACGTAAAAGAAAAATAAATGCATACAGTGTAATAAAGATAACTAATAAGAAAGAGATAATTAAAGAAATAAGTAAAAGAGAAGAGAAAAAAAAAATATTCTTTTAGGGGAGATATGTATAGCTGTATTATATAGAAAGAGTATCTACATTTAATTTAGTATAGTTTATCCATGGCTCCCTGATCTTTAGAAATTTATCGTGTATTTTGTGCAATAGAAGTTAATTTCTTATTTATCATAATAATATTACTATTTTATAATTGAGAAAGAATGTTTTTCAAGAGCTTTTCAAAAGCAATAGTCATTTTCGTAGCACAAAATATGAAGTTTATCAGTTTTTGTTTTGTTTTGGGTATGTTTGGAATAGATTTATTTAATAATGCTCCAAGTGGATTTCATTAAAGATTTATTTTTAATATAGTATGGATGAGGTTATAGACTCTAATCCATAGTATTTTTACTCTTGAACAAGACCACCAAATGTGGGTCATAGTACCTTCCTCAATACATTTTCTGAAACATTTAGAAGAATAGTCAGGAGAAAATGTATCTATTCAAGATGGTGTTAGATACCATGGGTATAAGATTTTGTATGAATTTTCCAGTGAGGTTCGTATAAAGTGATGAGTCCATTAGTCCATTTTCTTTGCATTTACATTCAAAGGTTGTTAGTTTTAATGGAGAAAATTTACTTCTAATAGGAGATGAAATGAAATGATGTACTTGTAAGTAGTTTTGTTTTTCGGATTTTGGGATTTCATGTGAGGATTTAAAGTATGAAAAGGGGCGTGGCTTGACCATGGCCGAGTGAGGAAGCTTACGGAGCAGGAGCTTCGTGCCTGACAGCTTGATTCCCGCATTTGCAGCCTCGATATGCCTACAAAACCCGGTCAGTCTGGCAAGGGGAAGAAGGGGGAAACACCCGGTGGCCACCGCGGACCCAAAGCACAACCAGGAGGGGATTTTCAGGGCTTTTTCCCGCACTCACAGCCAGCATCAAGCGATTCCAAGATGGCCGCCGCAACAGCAGGCTCCGCACAAAGCCATGAGGATCCTTCCTTCCAGCACCATGTGGTGCAAGATACCAGCAGTGACAGCCTTGTTTTATTAGGTGAGATTCCATCTTCATCTACTTTGGCAGAAATTAAAGCCTTTTTGAGCTCCTTACCTAACAGAGCAGTCCTGGAAGCCCATACCCACCACTTGGAGGCTTCTTTTAAACAAGTGGCAGAACTTAACCACCTGGCCGTTAAGCCCGAGCATGCTCGGGGTAAAAACTTTTGCAATTTTCGTTAACCCCGAGTTTTTCTCACCAGGTGGTTAAATGTAAACAAATGTTATATTGCAATCCGATTGTCATACATTGTATGACAAGGTACAGAAATCTAGACGTCAGTGTAACACCCAGGAGGTTAAAAAGAATCTTGAAGCCACTCAAGAAGCTGTCACTGTATTGTGTATAGACCATGCTACACTATCTACCAGGCTGAACTCCACTGAAAACCTGATCTAAGAACACAATCGCAAGTTTAATACTTTTTTTGGGTCTATTGATGATTTGGAAAATCGCTTTAGGCGAAATATTGTGAGAATCCGGGGTTTACCAGAAGCTACTACTGCTCCTGACCTCATGGCTACAGCTGAAGGTATTTTTAACATGCTGCTAGACAAAGATACCATTATTGACAGGGCACATAGAGCCTTAGGGTTAAAGCCATCTGATCCCGCTCGCCCAAGGGACGTGATATGCAGGATTCACTATTTTACTGGAAAGGAGGAAATAAAGGCAGCAGCGCGCCAAAAGGTTTACTTGGACTTTGATTTTGACTTTGATTACAATTCCTTCCACATTTATCCAGGGGAACCCTGGCCCTTCGCAGGGAACTTAAACCCGTTTTTGGATATACCATACCGCTGGGGATTCCCTTCCAACTACAGGTCCGGCAAATCTTGATATTTAAAGATGAGGAAGACCTCCCTAAGACGATATCTACTCTGAATCTTATGCCAACTGATCTACCTCAATGATCTCAAGTTCGATTGGGACTGAAATAGTGTATGCATACTTCTTTACTTACCTCCCTGGACTGAGAATTTCTTTGGTTATCATGAGGTACACTAGTTGATTGGTTGGACTCTCCAAGGTTGACATCCTCAAGGACTTGATTCATGTTACCCAGCTACTTATCTGCTTCACAATGGAACATTTGAGACTATGCTACATGAAACCTTCACCATATCCTTTTTCTACAGGGCTAGGCCCTATATAATACTCCGGTTATTCAGGAGGTCTCTCTATATTTATTTGCTGCTTAAATATAATGTACTATTGAAGGATGTATATGTACTAGTTAAATCTAGACAAGGTCACACTGTTGTTCTTCTAAAAGGCTGTAACAAGCACTTTCTATAGAGGCACTTATTTCTGTTTAAGGTTATAAGCAGGAACAGAGCCTTTGTATTTTTGTTACTTTCTTTGGTACTTTGCCCTCCACTCCCCCAAGTAGGGCTCTTACTTTGGTAAGATTTTTATTTGGACTTGTTCTCAAGTCCCTTGTACTTTTAGTGCAAGTGCGGGTATCTGCAAAACTCCCTTTTTCCTCCCCCTTATCCCTTATTTTTTGTATTTTTTAGAACTTCTTTCCCGACCTTAGTGAGAGGTCTTCTCCCCTTCCCTTTTACTCTTACAAGTGAAACAGCCTTGCATACACAGTATTAATGACATCATTGAAATTATGCACATATAATGTACGGGGCCTTAATACCCCTAATAAGCGATCCCAAATCCTATAAACTCTTCACAAACAAAAAGTGCAAATTAGTATGCTTCAAAAGACACACTTCCACACATCCAAATATGCGGAATAGATACTTTCCCACCTGGTATCCTAGCACATTTGTGGAATCGAAATCTAGAGGTGTATCAATAGGAATCCATAAGTCATTACCACATGTTTTATTAGCACAACAATCAGACCCTAATGGTAGATTCAGATTTTTGAAACTTTTGATTGAAGGGAGGAAATATACCATTGCTAATATTTATTTGCCTAACCAGGACCCATTACATGTGGTTCTCAAATAATACGTGTTCTTATGCGTTTTCAAGAAGGTGTAGAGATATTGAGTGGAGATTTTAATTTTGTTTTTGACCCGGTATTGGACTCCTCATCGAAAACCACACCCTGCTTGTCACGGTCCCTTCCGTGACTAAGGTTAGAAGATCTGTGAGACAAGCTGCACGTGAGGTTATCTGACAGTCTCTTTGTTTTCACTTGTTTCTGTGTTGTTGTTTGTAATGACCACACCCCTTGTCTCAGCTCCAGCTGGTGGTCATTACTGCTCATCTATTTAGTCTGGCCTCACACTTCATGCTATGCAGTTGATATTCACTACTTGGATGTGGAAGAGCTGGTGTGTTGTCCTCTTCAGAGTTCTTGCTCCTCCATTTGCTATTTAGGATAAGTTGTATTGCTCTTGGTGTTTTGTTGTTCTCTTGTGCTTGTGGTTACTAGGCCTCAGGGAGACGCTGATTCATTTATCAGGGAAGGATCCAGTGGTCTCAATCCCTGTCACTTTTCCTAGGGCAATTCAGGGCTACTAGGGCCTAGGTTCCAGTGTATGAATATTCCCACCTATTCATACTTACAGGAGTCAGGGCTAAGTTAGGGTGTCTGTAGGGTGTGACCGTTTCCCTCCCCCTAGCCTTTGAAGGCCTAGTCCCTTGTCTTATTCCTTCTATTTTCCTCCTGGTATTCCTCCCCTCCCCCAATATCCGTGACACTGCTCTCATGCAAAGCTCTCTAAATTCATGAAATTGTTCCAACAGTTTGCTTTGGTTGATGTATGACTTGCGACCGACTTGCCCAGATGAGAGAGATTACTCTTACTAATCACTGGCACATAATTCATACCATAGATTGGATGCCTTTTTAGTGTCCCAATATCTGCTAGCTATGCCAGATCTGGTGACTATTGGTAATTTCCTGTGGTCGGATCATGAACCTGTCTTTATAGTTGGATATTTCTCCAACCGGTAAATCCGGAAATAGCTGGAAATTGAATGATAACCTTCTTAAGGATCCGACATGTTTAAATAATGTAACCAAAACAATTAAGGATTTCTGGGAAATTCATGAAGCTGATTTGACAGCTATGCCATTCCAATGGGCAGCATTTAAATGTGTTTTAGGAGGTCAGTTCATTAAACATGCTTCTCGTTAAAAAAAAAGAAAAGGCAGCAACTATTAAGTGGCTACTTACTACATCTCACAATTAGAAGCTAAACACAAACAAAACCCTGACTCCTTAACCTCCTGGGCATTTCACTGATGTCTGGATTTCTGTTCCAAAAGCTGTACAGTGTTTTTCATGAAATTTTTTTTTTAATTGTAGACCTGTAACTTACAGAAATATGTCCAAACAAGGGTCTAGTAGGTATCCTGAACATAATAAAGTTTGAAACACACAATCATGTAAAAAAAAAATTAACTTTAACCACCTGGGCAGTTAGCCCGAGCCTGGTTCGGGGTAAGAAAACTTGCTACAATCGTTTACCCAGAACCAGGTTTAGGGTAGCTAAAAATAGAAACACGCCTTACAGAGCAATCTGATTGTCATACAACATTGTATGACAATCAGATTACAACTGAAAAAAAACACTTACTTTGTCCCCACAGCTCCTCCGGAGACGTCTTCTGTCTTCACCCGGCGTGTGCAGTGACGATCTCCGGGGTTTCTCGGTGACGTCGCTGCAAGAGTCGGTGCAGGTGGGAGGCAGGCCAGGAAATTCAAATCACTTTGTATCACACATCTTCTCAATGAATGTGGCCGAGGCATTCACCCAAACAGGAGGATTCCCTGCGAATCCTTCTGTTAAAATTTCCTAGATCTTCCTATGGTTTTTCGAAATCGGTTTGCCAAAATTTTGTGAAACCTTCTGAAGTTCAAAGTCATCCCTAATCAACAACAGAAAGGCTAGATTGAACTTTGCTTAAAAACATTTTAAAAAGCCAGCACAGTTCTGAACAAACATTCTTTGGACAGATGAAACCAAGATCAACCCTAACCAGAATGATGGCAAGAAAAAAGTATGCAGAAGGCATGGAACAGCTCATGATCCAAAGCATAGCATATCATCTGTAAAATATGGTGGAGGCAGTGTGATGGCTTGGGCATGCATGGCTGCCAGTGGCACTGGGACACTAGTGTTTATTGATGATGTGACACAGGACAGAGCAGCCGAATGAATTCTGAGGTGTTCAGAGATATACTGTCTGCTCAAATCCAGCTAAATGCAGTCAAATCACAGTCATAATACAGATGGACAATGACCCACAACATACAGCCAAAGCAACCCAGGAGTTTATTAAAGCAAAGAAGTGGAATATTCTTGAATGGCCAAGTAAGTCACCTGGTCTGAACCCAATTGAGCATGCATTTTACTTGTTCAAGACTAAATTTCGGACAGAAAGGCCCACAAACAAACAGCAACTGAAAGTGGCTGCAGTAAAGGCCTGGCAGAGCATTAAAAAGGAGGAAACCCAGCATCTGATGATGTCCATGAGTTAAAGACTACAGGCTGACATTGCCATCAAAAGGTTTTCAACCAAGTATTAGAAATGAACATTTTATTTTCAGCTTTTTAATTTGTCCAATTAATTTTGAGCCCCTGAAATGAAGTGATTGTGTAAAAAAAAAAAAAAAGACTTTAGTTGCTAACATTTTTATGCAATCTTTTTGTTCAACCCACTAAATTAAAGCTGAAAGTCTGCAGTTCAACTGCATCTGAGTTGTTCCATTTAAAATTTATTGTGGTAATGTACAGAACTAAAATTAGAAAAAAATTGTCTCTGTCCAAATATTTATGGACCTAACTGTATAATAAAATTATTGTGTCTTACATCACTGTGTTAAATTGTTTGTGAATGAAAAAGTACCAATTTGAATGGGAATGATTATGTATGTGATATTCATGGTTTAGTTGACATGATATATCTCTCGTCCAGCACCTGCCAAAATATAGAGAGGATTAATCCCCTTCTAAGCAGGTTCAGGGCATCGGGATTCACTTATTGCCCTAACAAGGGAGGAAAATCAGGCTGGAGACGGACCACAAAGTGATCGCTCCGTCCTACCTAATAGTCCCCAAACAGCCATGTGGGGACCTCCTGTCCCTCGTAGGGCTCTTTGTGGACCAGGAGAAAGAGTTGTCTATCATACTCTAAAAATGTAAACTTAAACGGGTATTGCAGATTTTGGAAAGCCATAATTCTTTTACATTGTCTCTAAACATTTGTATTATAACAGGTAAACAATCGAATGAAAAGTATGGTAGAGTAATAGACATAATGAAGATTATACAGATTACATATCGTTTTTAGGAGGTGAGTAGAGAGAAAACTTAGAAAGGGGCACATAATTTTACTGAACAGAGATTTTATCCAACATCACAGAAAAGGTTTAAATGACATCATGTAATTTAATCCTGGGTGGTCAACGCATTGAGTTCATAAATCCACTTAGTTTCAAGCCTTAAAAGTGCATTATTAATATCGCTTCCTCTTATTTATGGAAACTTTCTCTAGGACAGAAAAGGAAAATTACATTATTGTTAAATTTCTGAACAGTCCCTACGTGGTAACTGACTGGTGTAGTCATTTTACCGGTGTTGATCAGATAGAGATGCACGTATATGCGTTAGCGCAAAGCCCTTTTGGTCTTACCTATATAGAATTGACCACATGTACAGAAAATAATATAAATTACCCCATTTGTTGAACAGTTTATGTGATGTTTTATTTTCTGCCATCGATTATTTGGGAGTAGAAAATCCTGCTGTTAATTAAGCCATGAACACTACACATTTACCACACCTAAAGGTGCCTGGTTCTCTCTTTTGTTTGTGGGGGCATCGGAGTAGTGGCTACATACCAATGCATCCTTCAATGGTGGTGATTTCCTATATGTGATGTTAGGGTATTCATTAACAAATTAGGAAGTAGTTTGATCACTGAGTAAGATATTCCACTGTTTATGTAATATTTTTTTGATTTCTTGATGTTGATTATCAAAGGTGGTGATAAGTCTTACCACTCCTTCACAAGATGGAGGTTTTGTTTGGTTAATGAGTAACTGGCGGTTAGAACCCAGGGATTTTTTATATGCCTTTTTCAATAATTTTTTTTTTTTTTTTTTTAGGGGGGGAAGGGATACTCATTATGGAACACATAGAACATGGAAAACTAGGAGCACAGGGCAGAGAAAGAAGAAGAAGGAAACTAGAAAAAGGTAACTGTGACAGCACATTTGCTTGAGAAGATTTGTTACTCCCTCCACCTTTGTGGATGCTAAAATTATGCTGAACACTATATATATATATATATATATATATAGATATATATAGATATATATATATAGATATTTATATTTAGATACATTTAGATACATATATAATTATATCCTACAATAATATATATATATATATATATATATATATATATATGCAGGCAAGATGGTATATCTTTCATTATTTCATTGTCTTTACTGTAATATCCTAAATATGATTTTATCGCTGTTTAAAGAACAATATTTACCAGTAAAATAAATATAATTAGGCATGGACAAGATGTAAAGACACATAATGGCTTCAAGGAACATATATAGCAATTAACAGATTGGAGCAGGTATGGCTGGAGGTTGCCTCTTGTTTCAACTACCAGCCAATAGCAGGGCATCTATTGTTTACCTATCTATTGGTAAATGCACACAAAAATCAATATTTACCATAACAAAAAACAAACATTCTGATTCCCCAATAATCCTGTATAATTGAAATATACTGCATGCCCTGCACATCAATTACAATAAAAGTAACATTATTAGGTTAAATCTGCATAATTGTGTATGTAACGTAATCTCTACCACTTTGTCAGTATGTTTGCTAATGTCTTCCTAATACATTTTAAGTATATTGAAATACACTTGCCCATCTTTTGTTAATACCTTTTAAATGCAATTGAATCTGGTATGTTTGCCTACCAGCAAGGTTACACCCACCCACCCCCTTTTTTGTGATGGTTGGATTAGGTTTAAGGTTTTGTTAGGCTGGTGGTAAAATAGTAAGCAGTTGAGGTCCATGGAAGTTACTGGTCATTTGGTGAAATGTTGCGGTGGATTGCGGACGCATCTTTGGTGCAGAGTCCCCAATGGTTTGGTGAAATGGTGGTTCAGTAACATTTGGTGGTGGTCTGTGTTTAAGAAAAGGTTATTTTGTTCCCGAGCTGGGAGGTTTGGCGGCTGGGAGCAATTATATATACCTTTATTCTAGTGAAGCAGACCACCTGTGTAATTGGGTGCCTACAAGGACCAGCAACCTGTAAAGCTAAATGGTTAAACGTTGTGATACTTTTACTTAATGCCTAATAGGGTAAAATGATAATATTAGTTTAATGGTATATGTTGCTCATTGTATTTTTAAAACTTTATACAACTATTATACCCAGTACAGCTTTATAATCTTTCATACCTGCAGTTAGAATGGTTACTTTGTTATAGGTTAAATTAATTATAAGACCAACTACACCTTGATATTTATTATCCAAAAATTACAATCCTCAAATCATGTATCTTCAGGAGATACATCATAATAAGACATGAGCGAATTTTCCGAAAAGATTTGCTTCGAAATGAATTTATTCGCGGCGAATCGTGTTAAAAAACGTCTATTTCCGGCCTGCAGAGAGCCTTGACAGTGGTGTAGAACACTGTGCTTTGCAGTAACGCGCATCGGGAGTCTGCTGTGGTAGTGAAATAACACTTTGAGTCAGTATGACATGCAGATGACAGGCGTCACTATTAGAATCACTGCACACTTCACTTATTTGGGCAGTCACGGGGCCAAAACTGACCAAATAAATCAAGTATGAACTCAGCCTTACAGGTCCATGTTAGCGTCCAAAAGAAGCGCACTCCTTTTACACCCTTGTCCGCTGATTTCACAAAGATGCCTACAGAATCTGTTCTATTAACCGCTTATACAAGTAGAGCCTCCCCGACTGAGTGGAGAGGGTGTCAGCACTAAGTTTGTGTTGACGTCACTGATTATTTTGGCCTTCCTCAGATCCATCAGAACAATAACCAACAAAAAACAGATCCTGTCTGTGGAGCATCTGCCTGCACCCGGTCACCATTTGATCAATAATCCATCAGTATTGCTAATGCCAAAAAAAACAGGAGTGGATCCAAAACTGACGAGATGACTTGTGAATAGAATATTTGCATGTCTTCTGTGTTTTGTACCCACTCCTGCTTTTGGCTACCAAATCATAAGTCAGTTCTGATGGGACCATACAAGCCTTACAGCTGCTACACAGACAGGATCCGTTGTGCGTCTCTTTTTTCCTTCTTCCTGACAGATCAGAAGAAAGGTAAAAAAAAGGTGATGTCATCTAGGCCAAAAAGGCAAAATAGTGGCCCAGTCATGAAGTGGGGAGGGTGGGAGAAATGCTTGAGTGGCACAATGACATAGTGTGGAGGTGGAAGCAGCATGAAGAAACCACAGAGTGGCCCAATGACAGAGTCTGGAGGTGGTGGCAGCATCAGGAAGCCACAGAATGGCACAATGACATAGTGTGGAGGTGGCAGCAGCATCAGGAGGCCACAGAGTGGCACAATTACAGAGTCTGGAGTTGGCAACAGCATCAGGAGGCTACAGAGTGGCACAATGACAGAGTCTGGAGGTGGCGGCAACAGCAGCATCAGGCGGAGGCCACAGAGTAGCACAAGGACAGAGTGTGGAGGTAGCGGCAGCATCAGAAGGCCACAGAGTGGCAAAAGGATATAGTGTGGAAGTGGCGGCAGCATCAGAAGGCCACAGAGTGGCACAATTACAGAGTGTGGAGGTGGCGGCAGCATCAGTAGGCCACAGAGTGGCACAAGGACAGAGTGTGGAGGTGGCGGCAGCATCAGTAGGCCACAGAGTGGCACAAGGACATAGTGTGGAGGTGGCGGCAGCATCAGTAGGCCACAGAGTGGCACAAGGACATAGTGTGCAGGTGGCAGCAGCATCAGGAGGCCACAGAGTGGCACAAAGACATAGTGTGGAACACCCGCTCTGATGCCACACTACTGGCCGGGCAGGACAGCTTTTCCAGGGCAAACTCGGCCAATTGGGGCCATAAATCCAGTTTGGCTGCCGAGTAGTCCAGCGGGTCTTCAATGACGGCTGGCAGGGTGCACTCCGAGTATGCCACCACCTGCTGGTTCAGGTTCTGCTCTATGTCTAGCTGCTGGTTAGTAGTTTCTTCACTATGCAGGTGTAGAAAGCTGCTCATCAGCGACTCTAGACTCAGGCTGCTACTGATTGAGCTGGTACTGCTCCTGCCACCCCACCCCTCCACAGCAGCCATGGCAGTGGAACGTGAGTGCAGAGGGCCCCCTCGGTCAGACGTGCGAGACGATGGACGATGGCGCAGATAGGCAGCGGCCAACTGACTACATAGGATGTCTCTGGAGTAGTTCAGTTTGTCCTCCCTCTCTGCGGGTGTAAAAAAGGCCCCCATTTTGGACCGGTAGTGAGGGTCCAACAAGGTGGAAAGCCAGAAGTCATCCCTCTGCCGAATGGTGACAATTCGGCTGTCGCTGTGCAAACAAGTGAGCATGCAGCGGGCCATTTCTGCAAGCGACTTGGAGGGACTCCCCGCTTCCATCTCCACTGCATACTGCCACGGTGTGTCTTGGTCTTCTGCCTCGTCTTCCTCATCTCCCTCTTGCTCCTCTGGCTGCTCCTGCTCCTCCTTTCTTGTCACCTGAGTAGAAAAACCACCCATTTCGCTATACATTGCCTTTGATCCAATGTCCTCCTCCTCCTCCAGTTTAGCCACCACAGGGCTCATGTGGCCGTGAGATCTAGGCGCCACGTCTCCTGTCCCCTGACCAGCCAGATTTACTAGCATCTATTCCAGGACATGAAGTAGTGGAATGACGTTGTCCATCCCATAGTCCTGGCGACTGACAAATAACGTGGCCTCTTCAAAGGGCATGAGCAAACGGAAGGTGTCACGCATGAGCTGCCACTGGCTGACATCAAAGTTACACATGGGAGTACTCCCATCCGCTTGGATGAATTAGTTGATGGCCTTTCTCTGTTCATATAGTCGGTCCAACATATGGAGGGTTGAAATCCAACGGGGGGAAACGTCACATATCAGCCAATGTTGGGGGATGCCGTTCTGCAGCTCAAGGAGAGTGTGCTTTGCGGTGTACGAGTGACTGAAGTGCATGCAAAGTTTCCTGGCCATTTTTGTGATGTCTTGCAGATGGGTGGAAGACTTCAGGAACTGCTTGACAACCAGATTGAACACGTGTGCCATGCAGGCACAATGTTCTTCCCGTTGTCGGTCACCATGGTTCCGATTTTGAGTCGCGGAGAAAGCCATGATTTGATCTCCAGCATACATGTGGTATGCTGGAGGGGCACTGTGAATTGTCCCTGCAGTGCAGGCTGAGGACACGGTGGAGGATGAGGAGGCAGAGGCGGACATTGTCACAAGGATCAGCGGCGTGAGAACGGAGGCGGAAGCGGTGTCACCTGGCCAAGTTGCTAGTGTGGCTGTGCAGGAATCACTTTCACCCAGTGGGCCGTAAAGGACATGTATTGTCCCTGACCGTAGTTACAGCTCCACACGTCGGCGCTGCCGTGCACTTTGGCAGACACCGACAGGCTCAAGGATTGGCCCACCTTCTGTTCTGTGCCACTGGGTGATGCAGAGGTTGCTGCGCCAGGCTGGACCACCACATCAGAGCCACTGTTCTCCCAGGCCACTTTTTGGTGACGCTGCATATGTTGACGCAGGGCCATGGTGCCAACATTGGCACCCTGGCCAAGCTTCACCTTCTGCCCACAAATTTTACATATGGCCATGTTAACCTCCTCTGGCGGCTTAACAAAAAACTGCCACACTGCCGAGTAAGTGATTTTCCCCCCAACATTCCGCACTGACTGACTGATACCGCCGCTGCCTCAGTGAACCCCTGCACCACTACTTCCCGGGCAGGTAGGCTGCTGCGAAGCAGGTGGTCTACCCCAGGCACATTTGGCTCCCAACCTCCCACTGCTGCCACCCTGATCACTACCAGCCATGCCACCACCTTTCTGGCTCAGCCGCTGCCTCACGGGCAAGCTGCCACCCTCTTCTCCTGATGATGATGAAGCCCTTTCTTCACCCGGCTCCCAAGTGCAATTGGCTTCATCATCATCGAGTAGTGTATGGACGTCACTGATGTCCTCCTTAACGGTCTCTTCGTCAGTAGCCTGACCGCTCGCAACACCACCTTCCACGTCACTCTCCTCATCACTACTTGCCTGCCTAGTGAAGAAAGCGGCGGATGTCTCCTCCAGATCTTGCCTGGGAAGTAGCTGCTGACTGTCTTCTACTAGCTCGTCCTCGCTGTATAGTGGAGCTGAGCCCACAGCATACAATACTTCTGTGGCGGAGGGAACAGCAAAGGACAGAGGCAAGATGAGGACAGGTGAGGGCACAGGGTGTGCTCCAAGGCCATGTCAACTAAGGGTTGTGTCTGACGAACCCAACGACTGTTGGCTGGGGGTGTCTGATGTCACTTGGGATGAAGTGGATGAACGAGTTAACCAATCAAGAATAGCTGGGTTGCTGGTCAAGACTGCTAGATGTCACCGGGAGCTCAGGCCTCTCGCTGCGACTCCTGCTGACAAGCCCCCTTACTCCGCTGCGACCCCGCCTGCACCAGAAACATTTAGGCCTCTGCCACTCCTCTGCATGGCTACCACTTCTCTGTCTGACATACTTTTACTTAAACTAAATAAATTTAAAGCAAATTAAAACACAACTAACAGTGAACTGCGTATATATTTTTCTTTTTGTACCCAAATACGTCACTAAATGCTTTCACCACTTATAACTGCAGAAGTGAACTGGGAATATATTTGTATTTTTGTACTGAGATACGTCACTATATATATCACATCAAATTTACACATGCGTGTATATTTTTCTGTATAAAAAAAATTGATGGAATGACAGAGCTGTATAATGGCTATTTGGATCCCCAAATAATCTTTCCCTGCACTTGTAAATTGCTTTTCTAGCACTGTCCCTAGCACCATCTGACGTCTCTCCCTGCACTAAGATGCTGTGAAATGATGACTCCCTATCCTTTTTGCCTGCACTTATAAATCGTTTTTTTTTTTAACACAATCAGGTTTCTCCTGCACACGTCTCTCCCTGTACTCAGAACGCTGTAAAATGCCCTAATCCAAGATGGCTCAGGCTTTTTAAGGGGATGTGACATCACAGGGCTGGCTGGCTGCTGATTGGCTGTATGCATGGCATTATGGGTCATCCTGCCTTCCCAGAGTTCCTTGCCCCATGTCCTCACACGTGTAGCTGCCATTTTGAAAAAAATTGTAAAAAGGATTCGTTGCAAAACGATTTTTTTCTGAAATTCGGATTGAATTCCACTTCGTCAGCTTCAATTCGCACATTTCCCATCCTTTTATAAATTCTTATACAATTAATTTATTTTATACCAACTATTCAAGTAAGGTGTCTATTCTGGTTTGTAAACAACTTTCTACAGAGATTTAAACAGCCAGGACATTTGCTGTGCCACTCTGACTTACATGAAACATTATTTCATGTGAGGCTAATATTTTACTTCCTTCTCCACCCTGCCAATACATTAACATACATTACATAAACATTACAAAACACCTGTTAGGGTTAGAAATTATAGAAAATATACTTATCTTTCTCCTGTCTTACAAAGTATATTGGGTAACTTCTTTCTCCTAGAAAAGATACTGAGATCCCTGGGAATGGTGAGTACTCTAAATCTAAACAGACACTGCAGCACAGTGCTTGGAGCATACTCTCATGAAGATTTAAAATATTCTACATATCATGGAATTGCTGGGGGAAATGTATGTATATTTTAGGTAGGTAGGTAGGTAATTATCTATGCTACACAGATTGCAAAAAAAGAAAATATGAGATATCATGTCTTTCAAGTTTGTTAACTAATCAGAACCTATTGTCACGGTCCCTTCCGTGACAGAAGTTTGAGGATCTGTCAGACTAGCTGCATGTGTGATTATCTGACAGCCTCTTTGGTTTTACTTGTTGCTGTGTTGTTGTTTGTAATGGACCACTCCCCTTGTATCGGGTGCAGCTGGTGGTCATTACTGCTCCTCCATTTAGTCTGGCCTCACACTTCATGCTGTGTGGTTAATATTCACTACTGGGATGTGAATAGCTGGCGTGTCCTGCCATTCTGCGTTCCTGTTGATTTCTTCTTATAAGATAAGTTGCTGTTCTTTTGGTGTATTGGTGTTTTGTTTAGGTATTTGTTGTTTACTAGGCCTCAGGGAGACACTGGGTCCTTCATAGGGGAAGGGACCAGCTGTCTCAATCCAGACCCTACTGCTAGGGATGTGCAGGGCTAGCAGGGCCTAGGTTCCTGGGTATGAGTATCCCTACCTTCAGGGGATGCTCATATGGTTAGGAGTCAGGGCTGGATTAGGGTTTTGCAAGGGGTGACCATTCCCTTTTCCCTAGGTATTTGAGGCCTAGTAGTTTATACACCTACCTGTTACCCTCCCCTCCCTGTCATTCGTGACACCTATGTCCCTAAACCAGATTACTTTCAAAGATTTTTTTTACAAATGTATTTTACTTCACTTTATTTTATGTGAAAATATACACTGCCACTGTAATGTAAACTGATAAATTTACAAAATTATGACTATAGGTTCTTACAGAACTAGAAACATTAATTATAGGGGAAGATGTTTCTTGCGGACCTTAGCAGTTTGCAAGACACTGAAATCTGTGGACAGATGCATTCAGTGTTGAATGATATTGGAAATGTTCTGACCTTCTTGTACCCAGACTTTCCAACACAGTTAATGAGATACTAAGATCAGGTTACATTCTGTATCAATGAGGAAAGTTTTATTAGTGCTCTTCTGAAACCAGATAAGGATCATATTAGATGTTAGTCTTATAGACATCTCTTAATAATTAACAGAGATGTTAAGATTGCAGTAAAAAATCTGGATAAAAACACCCTAACCATTATACACATATGAAATGCCTTAAAAATATATGTGATTTTAACTAAACTATATAGTATCGGCAAAACTAGCAAAACTAACAAAAAATGCAAAGTTTGCTTCTGTGACTGCTGCCCCCCCCCCCCCCCAATACCCCCCACATGACTACTGCCACACTACTGTTGCATAAAAGAAATAAAGAAAAAAAATGTTCAAATGGAATGTTCAGAATCTTATTCAAACTGTACAACCTATGCTTGGATTATAATAATGATAAAAAAAAAACAATATTAGGTTATTATTACTATTACTTTACATATACATTCACATATATTTTATAGTATGTCAGTACGTTTACTCATGTCTACCTAACAAAAATCAGCCTAAACAGGAATGCTTAAACAAATCAAAAATACTGAAAATGTAATAATTCGGTATACTGTATAGTAATATATTTTTCTAAAACACCTCTCTAGTGTGGCAAATTTTAAAGTCCAATGTCACATAACTATAGACAAAACCACATAAAAATATTTTGTATTATTTTGGATACAGGAGTTTGTATCCAATACAAAATATTTGAATTTCCCGCTACGACCCCCGTCGACGGGCGCACGCACTGACATCATCAGGAATCGCCGAGGGACGCGTACACAAACACTCAGTATTCTAAATCTTTCCGCACTTCCATGCAAAAAGCGTTACATTTTTTGCATGGAAATTTATTTTAGATTGTAGGCTATAATTCTTAGGCATAACTCACAGAAATATGTCCAGAATTTTATTAATTTAATAACAAACTTTAAAAAAAATTATAAAACATTAAAAAAATCTTTAAAAACTTTAAAAAAAGAGTGTATAATGTAATGTAACTGTACAGTAGCTTATATAATATATATATATATATATATATTACAAAAATATATATATTATATATATATATATATTTCTTTGTATTTGACTCAATACAGCTTTTTTGTATTGAATCCAATACAAAATGATTTGAATTTCCTGCCCTGCCTCCTGCCCGCACCGACGCATGCACCAACGTCACCGGGAAACCCCGGAGATTGTCACTGCACATGCAGGAGAAGACAGAAGAGGACCGATGTCTCTGGAGGAGCTGCGGGGACAAGGTAAGTATTTTTTTTCAGTTGTAATCTGATTGTCATACAATGTTGTATGACAATCGGATTGCACTGTAACGCTTGTTTCTATTTTTAGCTACCCCAAACCTGATTCGAGGTAAATGCTTTCAGCAAGTTTTCTTACCTCCAACCAGGCTTGGGGTAACCGCCCAGGTGGTTAAAAAAGGGACAGTGTTTAGACTTTTATGTTATTGTTTGAACACAGACTGAACGTACAAGCATGCGTCACATCCACAGATGCCCTTTTATGTACTTGGTATAGAAGTATTTTGTAAAGTTTTTGTTATATTCTAGCAACAGTAACTACTAGTATAATTTTAATCAGAATGTTTTGTGATTTCACAATTGTGGAATGAAATGCTTGTTTATCTTTTGTATTTTGATTAGTAATTTTTTCATAACAGTTGAAAATTAGGGGAACATTACAGAGAAAATCACAAAAGGAAGAAACATGAAATATAAAACAACAAAAACAATCAATACACAAACTTCTAATAAATATCTATTGACCAAAGCACTGGGACAAAGTAGTCCCTTGTCAGGACCAGACTAGTGTCTTTTTTTTTAATAAACTCACATTAAAGTGCAGAAGTTATATTAGGTCATTTATGAAATGTGCGAAAACTCCATACAGTATATACAATAGAATATACTGTTAAAAAATAGGAGCAGGCTAGTTCACGGCTTGGAGGAACTTTACATACTAGGGGGCTTACATAAAGGAATGTGGGGAGCTGTTATTACTACTGTAGCTTTCGTTTATACATTACTGTTTGGGCAAGTTCACCCTTGCTCAAACAGGCTCAAGCAGTCCAGCATAGCTCCTAATAGGTGGCACCTTGTCAGTATCTGGTTCTTTAAGGGGGTCTCCAAACGGACCATCAGAGATGAGACAGTGGGCCTAATTTATCAATGAAATCCGCGCTCACTGGTCGCGCGTACTTTCGCGCCGTTATATCGAGCCGGTTTACCGCGGGCTGGAGTTATGCGCTCGTTCATTCGCATCTCACTGCTTGCCTTCATAACAAAATGGGCAATAGGGGTTGCGCATCCGCCAATTAAGGCGATTAGATTTCCGAGCGAGCTTCCGATTTTGCTTGATGAATCAGCCTCCCCAGATCCTAGTTAAGAAGACTTATTCTTGCAACAGAGTAAATCAAATGCTTAGCAGTTTAATCACAGAGTTTTCTAACTAGAACAAGAAAATACATCAATCTATATAGGTATACAGAATCACTCCTGTTTAGGAGGGCTTAATCTGTTATTTGTCATTAAGCAGATTGTCCAATACAGTATAATGGGAATTCAATATAAGCATAAAATTTCACAAACAGTTAATGGGGTGGATAAACCACAAGTCTAACATTTTTGACACAGAAATGACTGTCCACCATCTTGAATTCTTGTTCAAGCTGGTATTAACCGCAAGGGGCTATTATCACACTTCAAGGTAATCCTGTGTTCAGTTTTCAGGGTCATCTCACTGACTGTTTCTGTTGCAGGTGCTGCTCTCCAAAAACAATTAAACAAAGCAGTAACTATTTTTTATATAAGCAGAGTATATTTTATAATATATATACAGACCCCCTATATTTTTATCACACTAGCTGCTTAGCCATTTGCACCACAGCATTAGTTCATAAGGACTAGTTCCTAAAGACTTGTGCAGTATTTACAACTGGTGGCAGTAAGCAGTACTGAAAAGTTTACTGCCCCCCATTAGTTGTCTATGGGGCTGCTGCAGAAAGTCATATTTAAACACATTTATTTAGGGCCCTAAATTTCAGGGCACATGTGCGGAGCTGAATGGCAAGACGCTAGTTCAGCTCTGTGACTCACTGGGAATGCTGGGGTGATACACAGACACAAGTGGGTGGAGCAAGGCAGGAGTGTACTTGGGATTGCAGGTGCGCAGGCAACTTGTTACAATGTCAGCGCGAGGCAAGATGAAGCGAGAGCACAGGCATGCAGGAAAGCTGGCTCCAGCATCTTCAGCACAGGCTGCTATCAAGATGACACATCTCCATTCCCCTGAACACCAAGGGCTGGGTGAGAGTGAAGGAAAGAATGTGAGTGAGCGTGATCTAAGCTGTCCATCTGCAGGTGGTTCACCCCTCCTAACAACACAAATCTTTGCAGATTTAGCTCCAGCAACTATTTTGATGCGCAGAGATTTAAGGACTTATTTACAAATACTTCCAGAAAAACATATTAATTATCAGTGGGGCCATCCATTTAGGGTAATATTCTTAGAGAATGGTGGAAATCAGATTGTAACTTCACTGTCTGAGGCGTTAGCATGTTTTCAAACATTGGGGTTACCCCTACCAACGCAATCTATTGGTGATAAGGATGGGAAATCTTCATCATCTCCATTGAAATTAATTCAGCAACGTTTGAAACAGAACCGCTACAAGAACATCTGTCCCACTAAGTTGAGACAATTTGAGTCGTCAACTGGAAAGACAACTTTTTATGCTCCAACTGATATAAAACTTATATTTAGAAATAAAGTGGTCAGATTGTCTCATTTTGTCTCAAATGCAAATCTTCCATTGGTGTCCTCATGTTCAATTGTGGCAATTCCTTGGTCAGACCATGATGCTGTTCCGGTTGAAATTTCTTAACTATATTCTAGATACCTTTTTTTTTTAAATGGACACTCAATGACTCCCTAATTAGCAATAGACAGGTAGAGCAGCAAAGAAGAGAGGCGATGCGAGAATACTTTAGATTGAACAATGAGTCAGGGGTATCTGCAGCAGTTTTAACAGCGGCCCATAAAACGGTAATAAGAGGCCAGTTTATTCAAGTTGCATCTGGTCTTAAAAAAACGCTTAACGCAAATACGCAGATGGAACAAGAATATAAATCTCTTTGAACACAATTCCAGGCCTTGCCTAGTCGAGACCTGGGAAAGCGTCTAGAGCTAGTGAAGACACAGTTGAACTTGAGTACTGCAGCCATAGTTGAAAAACAGTTTAGATGGCCAAAAAATAAATCTTATATTTATGGTAATAAGCCCTTATGCACTTTTAGCAAATAGACTTAAATATTTTGAAAAACGCTCCAATCTATATCGGTTACGGATTGATGGAGTTGGATTACCAAGCAACCCAGAATATATCTTAAAAGAATTTTATGATAAGTTACAATTTCTTTATCATCTACCTCGAGATTTTGATGTAGTGAGTATGGAACAGTTTTTTTCTAAGTTGGCTTTGCCTGAAATACCAACTTCATTAAAGAATGTTTAGAAGCGATTATTTCACCATAGGAGATAATGCAAGCAATAAAACAACTGAAACCAAATAAACAACTGGGGCCAGATGGTTTTAAAGCAAATTACTATAAGAAATTTGCAGAAGAACTAACCCCCTATTTGACACACACATTTAACAGGGTACTGGAGGGGGACTGTTTGGACCTCAGTATGCTGGAGGCAGCGGTTTGTATGTTACCGAAACCCAACACCTATACTACAATGTGGTCTAACTATAGGCTTGTTTCCCTACTTAACCTTGACGACAATTTATTAGCAATGGTACTGGCGGCATGAGTAAAACAGGGAATTGAATCTCTGATTTCACCAGACCAAACAAGCTTCATTCCACGGAGGCAAGCAGGAGATAAAATCCCCAGGATGATGTATTTATTGTTTTGCCCGTAAATTTAAATTACCCACAATGTTTTTGAATTTGGACATAAAAAAAGCTTTTGATTCAGTACTTTGGCCATATTTAATGCGTTTATTGGAGCAATGGGGATTTGGCCCTCATTTTAGGGCATGGGTTTCATCCTTATATAGGGTACCGAAGGCCTATATTCAGTATATGGGCGATCGTTCTCGTTATTATAGGCAGACATACTAGGCAAGATTGTCCGTTGTCACCATTAATATTTGCTTTAACCCCCCTAGCGCTAATCCCGAGTGTGACTCGGGGTGGTTTTTACATGCAAAAAGCGGTAATCCGGAGTCACACTTGGGGTAACTTTAGAAGCCCCCTTACCTTTTTCCCGCGCTCCAGCGGCGATCAGATGGTCCCGCTGTGATGCCGGGGCACTGGTCCGTCGGGGGGCGTGGCCGGGCGGAAAATTTAAAAGCAGATTACTGAGTAATCTGCTTTTAAATACCACCCGAGTCCCGGCCATGCTGCTGCTCTGCATCTCCAGAGAGATGCGAAGCACAATGCAGGACTTCTGCATTGTGCTTCACATCTCAATGCAGATGCGAGCAGCAATAGCAAATTCCGGGGGTGGTAACCGATGTTCCTACCAGGTTATGAGAACTCTGACAGGTTCCAGTTATGGAAGGATAAGGGACAAGTAGTAGGACCCAGAAATGTTTTTTTTTTTAAAAATTCACTATTTTTATGGAAGTAAAGGAAGTGGTGTTGAATATAGTAGAGAAGTTTATTGTCACTATAGAAATAATATATTATAATAAGAATGAGATATTCACTATTATGAGGATCACTATATTTTTTTAATTATTACACTATTGTTATATTTACAATCACGAGAATACAATGGTATAATAAAATGGATTTTTCTTTTTATTATTTTTATGGAAGCAAAGGAAGCAGTGTGGAATATAGTAGAGAAGTTTGTTTTAATTATAGAAGTAATATATTATAACAAGAATGAGATATTCACTATCATGAGGATCACTAATTTTTTTTTTTTTTTTTGACACTTGCGATTTTTACAATAAAAATAATAAAAGGGGTTTTTTTTTTTCATTTTTTCTATCTCTGAGGTTTGTATAGAGTAAACTTAGGTGAGGTAAATGGTAAAGGACACCAAAGGGTTGTAGAAGGGCTTAATCTGTATATCTCTAAGATTTGAAGTGTAATATTGTAATACTGAATGTTAATATTATGAGTGTTTTTTGTAAGACATGTTATTTTTCTTTTTTTTTCTTTTTTCTTCTTTTGTTTAAAAGTAAAATTAAATAAAAGATATTGAAACTAAAAAAACATTAATTGCAGAACAAACTTTGAATTTAACCCTATATATATAGATGAATACATCTATTCATATTAGGCTGTTTGAGACGATAGTTATACCATGCTAATCCTGTGCAGCTATTACCGTGTTTCCCTGAAAATAAGACATACCCATAAAATAAGCCGTAGCAGGATTTCTAAGCAATTGCGCAATATAAGCCATACCCCGGAAATAAGACATAGTGATAGGCGTGTCGTTCTGTGCCTGCTGCAAGCTGAGGCATAGAGGGACGATGGAAAGTGAAAATAAAAGTCTCCTCAGTGAAGTGAGGAGCAGGATGCTCTGTTTTAGGTATTGTGTGTTCTCAGGGTGAAGAAGTAAAGCTGTGGCTGCCGTTTTTCTCAGCACTGTGGGTCTCTATCCCCCAGCACCAACCAGCAACAGTCTGTGGGTCTCTCTCACCCCCCACAAACACCAGGGGATAGGGGAAAAGCATCAGCAAGCAGTCTGCTACTGAGCCCAGAGAGATCATCCCAGCTCCACTGTGCAGATTGGACCCAGTTCTCACTGGATCCTTGATAAATAATACTGAATAAAAATAAAATACTTAAATTCTTAATAAAAATAGGACACCCCTATTAGGACACGCCATATTGTGTCTTCTTGAGGAAAAATAAATATAAGACAGTGTCTTATTTTCGGGGAAACACGGTATATGTACAAAAGGTAGTTTCCTGCCATTAATGTTGTAGGTCTGCATGATAAGTCCAACATTCAACTTTTGTCCACTGTACAATTGCAATATAAAGCACATTATTATACAGTACACATCATTAAAAAACACTTTGTATTTCCAACAGGAATACAAACACACAGGATAAGCAATGCATAAGAAGAAAATTAAAGCCTGATTGTTTTATGCGGTTTGGGAAACCTGCTGCGATAATACAATATCAAAGAACATAGAGCCACAGGGAGCCAGCCAGGTATTGCCCTGATGATTAACATTTTACTAGTTAAGTCAATGTAGTTCTTAAGATTCTTTCATATTGAGCAAAAACTCATTGAGGTTTCACTGACAGGGAAAAATATATATATTCCACACGACGGCTCGGCAGAATATAAAATGGCATTCATGTATTCATCCACTCGGGTACATCCAGTCCAGTCGGGTATATAACCATCATGAAATGTATGTGTGAGAGAGAGAGGTTTCAGTGGCCATCAAAGTGGTCATTTCCTGATTGGATTATCAGGTATAGTTTGACCAGTGTATAATAGACCTATATTAGATATCCTATATATATAAAATGGCTAGGTTAAAATCGCTGTAGCCAGTATTGAATTAAAGACTAGAAAAAAAACATGTAACACCCTTTTTTCCCATTGCGTTTCACCTTATGGCTTCTTCAGGGGTAATAACGAGGATGATTACATTCTATACAGGTAAGTAGATATATACATAAAAAAATTACATATGTTATTTTCAATTGCATACAGTATTTTTTTGTATAAAGTATAACACTTTGAGGTGTATCCAGTTATGAAATAAAACGATAATGTAGATAATACATATAATGTGTGGATAAATTATTATTGTGTAACTTGTATCTATTAATAAAATCTTAAAGAGAGAGTGAAGTGTGGATTGGGGGTACATAGTAACAGAAAAAAGAAAAGGACTTACATTTGGACTAGACTATAAGTATATGTGGAGGATCCAGCAGGTAAGTCCTAATCTTACACTTTCCCTAGAATGGGGGTATTGATGGATTAGTTAATATATGAGAGTTAAGTAAAGTATAATAAAATTATTATATATCTTATGTAGAGTGTGAAAATATGGGGTATGGAACCTACTTGGCCCAGAAGTTTTAGACTGGTTCACTTGGTGTCCAGAAGGGAGGTTCCAAACCAGTATTTCTGGAGGGAAATAGCCTGTATTATTATTATTATTATTATTATTATTAAACAGGATTTATATAGCGCCAACATATTACGCAGCGCTGTACATTAAATAGGGATTGCAAATGACAGACTAATACAGACAGTGATACAGGAGGAGAGGACCCTGCCCCGAAGAGCTTACAATCTAGTAAGATTTACAATCTAGTAAGACTTTACATATTAGACCTGTAGGGTCTAATATGTAAAGTCCAATCATTTAGGGAAAATCTTTCTCTTATATTCATATCTCATTGTTTGAACATAGTAATCAATTGTTTAATTATGGGTTTATATATGGATTATAAAAGTAAGGATTTGTAATAAATTGCAGGTAAAAATAAGCCTACGCATGAATAGGAAAGAGAATTGGACATATCAGCTAACACATAAAGGAAGTGAGAAAATGTACCTGAGAGTGGGGAAACAGCGTTTCCACTGTGGTATGACAGCAGCACAAGCAGAGGCTTTGCACCCCGTTGAGGGGGTGTTGAGGGGGAGGGTAAGGAGGGAGTGAACAAAAGGCATGTGACTGAGAGGGGGGAAGGGGAATGAGAAGTGAGTGATAGAGTGTGTGACTGAGTATGAATTAAAGATGAATAGGGAGGAGGGGAGGGAGGGGAGAGGGAAATTATGGGGGTATGTATGTAAACAAAAGGCCATGTGTAGGAGAGGAGTAGAAAGATCAATATGTGATAAATCGTACAAATGTTCAAAAGTACCAATAAATCACACAGTATGTCTGAAGTTGATTTTACATGTAATGTACCACCAAAATGGGAAATAATTTAACAGGCTTTTACAGAAAAAAAAAATGGGCAATGATTTAATATCCAGAAGAAAATGAAAAGAGTTCTTTTTGTAATGGTTGCCCCCCAAGAGAGTAATCAGCTGTGACTGCAGGTGATTTCAACAGGAAAGCAAACACACAGGATAAGCAATGCATGACAAGAAAATTCCATGGTGAAGAGAAACCCCTTCACAACAGCCAACCAAGTGAACAACATTCTCTACGAAGTAGGCATAGACTGCATGAAAGTAAATACAAAGGGTGCACTGCAAGGTGCAAGCCACTCATAAGCCTCAAGAATAGAAAGGCTAGGATGGATTTTCCTCAAAAACATCTAAAAAAGCCAGCACAGTTCTGGAAAAACATTGTTTGGACAGATGAAACCAAGATCAACCTTTACCAGAATGATGGCAAGAAAAAAGTATGGAGAAGGCGTGGAACAGCTCATGATCCAAAGCATAGCACATCATTTGAAAAAACATGGTGGAGGCAGTGTGATGGCTTGGGCGTGCATGGCTGCCAGTGGCATTGGGACACTAGTGTTTAGCGATGATGTGACACAGGACAGACGCAGCTGAATGAATTCAGAGGAGTTCAGAGACATACTGTCTGCTCAAATCCAGCTAAATGCAGTCACATTGATTGGGAGGCGTTTCCTATTACAGATGGACAATGACCCAAAGCATACAGCCAAAGCAACCCAGGAGTTTATTAAAGCAAAGAAGTGGAATGTTATTGAATAGCCAAGTCAGTCACCTGATCTGAACCCAATTGAGCATGCATTTCACTTGCTGAAGACTAAACACTGGACAGAAAGGCCCACAAACAAACAGCAACTTAAAGCCGCTGCAGTAAAGGCCTGGCAGAGAAATAAAAAGAAGGAAACCCAGCATCTGGTGATGTCCATGAGTTCAAGACTACAGGCTGTCATTGCCAGCAAATGGTTTTCAACCAAGTATTAGAAATGAACATTTTATTTTCAGCTTTTTAATTTGCCAATGACTTTTGAGCCCCTGAAATGAAGTGATTGTGTAAAAAAAAGGCTTTAGTTGCTCACATTTTTATGCAATCTTTTTGTTCAACCCACTAAATTAAAGCTGAAAGTCTGCAGTTCAGCTGCATCTGAGTTGTTTCATTTAAAATTAATTGTGGTAATGTACAGAACCATAATTATAAAAAAGTTGTCTCTGTCCAAATATTTATGGACCTAATTGTAATTAAATACAAGCACCCACACATTCATGCAATGCATTGTAATTATACCTAAGGACTGGGAATATAGCATATAATATATACATATAGCAACTGGGGAATAAGTATTTTTTTTATGTGCCCTGTAACAACACAGACTCAGTAGAAGTAGGTTAAATAATGATAATTTATATGAGTAATACGTGTGTAAATGCATTTATAAGTTTTCACCCAAAAATGTTTTGGTAAAAGGTGAAATAAAATGTTTTAATAATATTACCTATACAGGCTTCTGTGACCTCAATGAATGTATTATGTGTTCATAGTAGGGGTGACCAGACCTTCCAAAGATGGTATAGGAAGGAAGGGTTATACTGCTTTGCTTGTGAATGAGAAAGAATATGGCTATATTTTTTGAGGCATGGCCCATTGATAATCTGCACAGTACAAAAGTAGATGCTGAGCAGATGTGAAAAATTTTATAGTTCACTTAGAATCTTTAAAAGAACAGGTGGCAAGATTTAGTGCAGAATGCAAAAGTAGAGATACTATACATTGTAATTAGCAGATGCTGAGCATTACATGTACAGCATATAGCACTTAAAATGGTATAGGGCAGTGTCAATGCCTGAAGAATAAGTAAAGGTATCAAAAAATACATTGACCAAATACGAGGAGAGTGGTAATCTCCAGACTTCATTGTCTATCAATTCTATTTAAAGACCATCAACTTTTCAAAGCAATTATGTTGATCGTTGTAAATTTATAAGTTTTTCAGATTCAAAATTCCATTTTGTTCTGTCCATGTTGTAAGACAGAGACTGGAAAAGTAGTAGAAAATTGTTATATTTTGCCTAGGTTTCTTTCATATACAATGTACTAGGCTACAGGAAGTGGATATCTCAACTTGGAAAGGCTGGGTGAAATATCAGAAATTCAGGAAAGATGGGTTGCCTAGGCAAAACATTGTTTGCTGGGGACTTTGTTAAATGGTGTTGTCGGGTCTGGATTTTTATGGAATGCTGAGCAGGTCGGTAGTAGGGCTCTTCATTCCCTTCCTGTCCAAAACAGGTTTCCTATATAGCTCTCAGCCGGGTGATGGAGATCAGCTCATTTCTGGGCTATAAAGGTCTGCACTATGAGCATGTGTATGTGGGGGGACTGGTTGAACAGACTATCTTTCACCATTGCGGCTGAGGTCTGAAAAGGACAAAAAGGACACTGTAAGTTTCCCTTGAGTTGTGTTGTGTGGCTGGTAGTAGAAAGGGTGATCTTGTGTTTAGTTAGTGCTCAGCTGAGCAGGAATTTTTGTGTTTTTGCCTGTATGTAAAGGTGTTATATTTTGCTTGTGGATGAAAATAAAGAAAACAGGCAAATCCCTTTGTGAACTGTGTCATTGTCTCCGACTGCTGTGCCTACCACTATTTAGCTGGCCCCCCACAATGTCTATACAGACTTTTACCTCTCCCAATTCCCAACAGTCTTTTCCCTATGACTTTACCTTATGTGTGCATTGAGATCATGTCAAACCCCAGCATAATATGAAAGTAATGTCAATCATTTAGCCATCCAATGCAGCTATTTTTATTATGCCTTAGGTAAGCGAGATGAATGATACCAAGGCACATCCTGCAAATAATTAGCAAGCTGCTTTTAGTCATTTTGAGTCCTCCACTTGGGAACATACCCGCTAATATTAAACTAAATTGACTTAACTAAGTTATCAAACTTCTTTAATTGTGTTTATAGACAGTATTTTTAAACCAAATTTAATTATGGTAAAATAAAATTAGCAAACTAGCTCCTTTGTCAATTCTCTCTGGATTTTCTATGTACATATTAACTTAATTTCTGCTGCGTGGCAAGCCTAAATCAAGAAGCAGCAAAATGTTTTATTGCACTGCCTGCTGTTATTGTATCTTGTTCAAGAACTAGGTGTGATACACTTGCTGGTTTTAGTTATGTACAAGACAACAGGTGCAAGTGGCGATAATGCAACTGTATATCAGTGTGTTCCAAGCAGTTAGCCACATGCTGATCACTTTAGGACAGATGTTTCCTGGCTTCAAAATTTACACAGTGCATTGTTGAAACAGGTGCAATCTTGTAAAAGAAACATTTCAGTGTAAAGCAATATAATAAGAAGGATTGGGTTATTTTACAGTAAAAAGTAGATCTTTCTAAAATAAACCTTTAATGAAAGACATATGGGAGCTGCAAATCCTTCTATGAAATCTAGTTGTTTGCTGTTATGCCTGTTGACTATAGACATTTATTCCTACTTTAAGAGATCCTGTCACCACCTTTAATACTATGAGATAAATATAGTGTTGTGTTTAGTTGGTAAAACATTTACAGACACTGCGGGTCAGATTTATTAAAGCTCTCCACGACTGGAGAGAATAGACTATCATGGGAGATTCTCCCAATCATGGAGAGCTTTATTAAATCATGTCCTATGTGTGTTACTGCATGATGTCCCCTCTTTGCAGACCTAAGTGCTTTTAATTTGAGTAGGGTGTTTGAGACTTCTAAGAAATTCAAAACTTTAGCATTCCTGTTCCTTCACTGCAACTTCGTCATCATCCCACTGTCAGTAACTCCAGACATGGCCTTGTAGGAGCTCCTCTTACCTGTACTGTGAGGAGCCATCTGTCCTCATAGCTGCCATGTTGTTATGCTAAAAGAGCAAAGGTTAATTTGGGCCGATTCAGCAAATACAGAAAATACATGTGTCATTGTCCTCCTTAGTCTAAAATCACAATGGAGTATCTCAAGGTCATATTTTACTTTGCTAAATGGAAAACCTGAACCCATTTAATGAAACACCCCAATTGTTTTTTGTTTCTGTAAATTAGTAATCTTTCTTTATTCAATAAAGACATGAAGAGAAAAAAAAGCTTGTGTGACAACCATTGCTCCCTCTATAACAATCGTATAACCATTAACATTGTCACCCTAGGATAAAAAGGGACTGATTTATCAAAATTCTCAAATTATCAAAGTACTTGTTTTACTTGTTACTCTACTATTTCGCCCTAAGGAAAAGGCTTGCTGGATCACCTAGGTTCACCTATAATAGTCAATCTTTCCCAGGCCAGAGTTTTAATAAATCAGGGCTAAAGTGTGCTATTCTCAGAATCACCTAGTGAATATAAAGCAAAAAGCCAGAAAAGCAAAATGAATACATCTGGAACAAGGATTGGTAAGCTGCAATAGTTTCCACAGACACACTTACATTTTTGACTCCTCCATAGAATTTGGGTCTCCTGACCTTTTGACAAAATTTAGGACAGTAAATATTTCAATTTCACTCATGCTGATAAAAAATCTAGGAGATCTGTAAATAGATTATAAAATATATGTTACTTATATGAAAAACCTATACTACTATGCTTGCTTTACAGTGAATTAAAACTTGATGTACTGTCATTGCACTTACACAATCTAACCTGTATCTATGACCTAAACACCATTTAAAACTCTACAGATAATGTGATTGACAAGAGGAACTTGTGGTAAAACACTGCAGATGAACTGGAGAGATGGCAACCAACTGCGAATATATAGAAAGAGATAAAGATTTACATCTTTTCATGTCTAAAGGACACTGCCACCCCATTAACTGTTTATGGACTATTGTACTTATTTGGACTTCCAAGGATATGTTATTGGATCTTTCTACTTGATGACGACATAGGCCTTTCCTTAGGGGATTGACACTCAATTCCTATAAAGACTGATGTATTTCCCTGTTTTAATCAGAATATCTATACTTTAGCTGCTAAGCATTAGATTTTCTCTGTTGCAACATTAAACCTTTATTTGATTAGGATCTACTGTCTCATCTCTGATGGTCCGTTTGTAGACCCCTTAAAAGAACCAGACAATGCCTAGTGACTTGATCTTAATGTTTGAAGAGAACACACATTCACAGCACTTCCCAGGAACAATGTCCAAATACTGGTAACTGGAGTGAAGAATGTGTCAGGATCCAACAATCTGATTACTATAGCAAATCTTTGTGCTCCCCCAATGTCATAATGATAACCTCTTCCAGGTTTTCATTCCTGTCTGTGGCTGGGAAGATTTTCCTACTTACTGCAAAGAACTCGAATTAGGTAAACTAGTAGTCTTTCATTCCTAAGCACATTTACAATATTTCCTGGATAAAATTAACGGTTCATTGATTAATGTCACTTGTCCTTTAAATATTCATTATGATGTGATTAAAAGAAACCAGTGCAGTGAAACATGATTCAAACAGCTGTACAATGTAACAATTAATAATCATAGACCAAAAAGGTTGTCAGCATGATATAGTAAAGGAAACATATTATATGCTCATAATTACAAATAGAGTCCACGGGGTTATTAACCTCCATCATTTTCCATGGATTTTACAATCAACACATGATTTACCAAATTGGTAAGTTCATCTCTGTCACCAAATCTGTAGCAGATACTTCTTTTATATAGAAAACATTACCATAATAATAACTTTAATAATAAATAATATAATATAGAACTGTGGAAGGTATCCATACTAAAACAGTAGAGGTGATTCATTTTGCAAAGTTTATGTATAGGGAAAGATATTTAATTCTGTAGATAAATATCAGCCTTACCAAGAGCTTGTGTTCTTATACTTACCATAGTCCTAAATCAATGTTGAAAGGCAAAGCCATATTAACATTTATTAGGCCATACCCAAGTAGTTACCCATACAGATCAAAGTACACATCCTTTTCCTTGTTTCCATGCTACACCGATTCACTGTCAACCATAAACATGGGAGGACATGTGATATGCCACTTACTTCTCCAAAATACAATGCTTTGGGCCTGATTTAAATAAAGAGCAAGACTGGAGACAATAGACAATATTAGGAGAACCTGGGTGATCCAAAAAACCTAGAATGGATCTGTTCCTAGATTGAAAACATTCGCCAACTAATAGCAAATGGTTTCAGGAACTCTATTCCATGTTTTCTGGATTACCCAGGTTCTCCCAAGATAGATTAGCTTATCTAGTCTGAGGGCTTTGAAAAATCAAGTTCTTTATGTCTATGTTTCTCCTTCAAGTGGAGGGCAGTGCACATAACCCTTTTTTACATGTATTCCCCTATAGAATTTGTTTAATGCTATTTTTTTACTTTAAATAAAATCAGAGATTAATAAAGCGATTTTAAGGCTAGGTTTAGACTAGTGGTATTTTACCATAGTGCTTACTTACCTGGTACCTATTCTCAATCACTAGGTGTTCAGGAGCTCTCAGTTGGTAACAGACTGCCACTGCAAAGCTTTTTCAAGCACTTCCAAACACCTGTGCAAGCATTTGAAAGCAACTGAAAAAGCCTAGCAGTGCAGTTCCTTTTTTTGACTTTCTTCCATTTTTAGAACTACATGTAGTGTCCAAAATGTGCACAAGACTGCAGCCTACTGTCTGTCAAATGAAGAATAATAAACTATTCAATTCAATGTCAACCTTTCTTTTTTTTGCTAGCGGTTTTGAGCAGTTTTACTTTGCAGCTGTGACAATGTTTAGTGTCAATGTCTGTGACAATCATGAAATGTCTGGTATCTGCTGACTTAAGCCGCATACACATGTGCAATAATAGTCGTTGGAAAGGATCATTCACGATCCTTTCCAACGTCTAGCATTGCATGATGCATCAACGAGTGCAGTACATACAGCACCGTTCTACTCTAAGGAGAGGGGAGGGGGAGAACAACATAACGCCACCCTGCTGCGTGCCCTCCCCCTTTACTTCTATTAGGCTAGTTAGTCGTCCATTATCTGTGGATCCACCAGGACAGTCTTTCGGAGGATGGACGACTGGCGCTGTACACGCGATAGATTCTCGCCCAATATCAGCCCTGAGTTTATTATCGGGCGAGAAACGTTGGACGTGTGTACGTAGCTTAAGTTCCACCAACTTTCCTTGAGTTTAGCATTCCTGAATGTTTTATGTTCAGGTACTGCAGCTAGTGTTAAGTTGGCTGTAAAAATATGTATGCATCTAAAAAAGTTACCAAATTAATTATTTCTAGCTTCAGAACTGACGTGTTATGAACAAGATTTATGTAATCCTTTTAAGAAAATTAATTTTTGGTCTAATACTAGGAAAACAGTAATTGAATGCTTAAGAATTCCTACTTTCCTAAGTTCTTTTTCATTTTGGAATGATTAGTGTTTAAAATAGTCAGTGTGCATTATTTTAAAGGTAGTGCATCTTAATCTAAAGATAATGTATTTGTGACATTTTAAAACCAATGTGCTTTGTTATATGCATTTACAGATCTGTTAATGATAGTGCTTACTAGAGAGAAGTTGTACTTTATGACATTTTAACAACATAATATATAAAGGGATTCAACATACAGAATAAATGGTAGAATGCTTTGAAAGCAGGCCCACCTACTCTACAGAATTAATTTATACATAAAAAAAAGAAATATGTTTTCATTGTTGGCATCAAAGCACCAGGTCCATTGTCGATATTTGTAATTTTGCTGCCAATGCCTGCCAGTTCTCTTGGATTTAAATAGATGGATAATGTAGGATTAGAACAGGGTTTCTGAACAAGTATCCCATGAATCCTTAGGGTTCCTCCAGAGGTTGCTAGGGCTTCCTTAAACAATAAGCAATTTGAGTTTTTCAGGTCGTTTTAAATGACACCAATAATCTTTTTGGCTATCTGCAAGGGAGGCATTCCTCCTATTGGCCAACAATGTAAGAGGCGTTCGACCCACTGATCACCTCAATAATATACTGTAACCTGTTGATACTGTGAGTCTTTGGGTCACTTTATGTACTGTATCACCAATGAGAATAGAGAGGATATTTTTCTAATATGAAGTTGTCTTGGAAATGTGTCTGCATTTCAAGTTTTTACCTCCTATTCCTGTTCTAGTGGCACTTATCACAATTTTTGATTTACTCACTCTTATATTCCCAGTGGTATGGTGATCTGGCTAGGGAGTGCGAATCTCCCTCAATAGGGTCATAGACACCAATAATAAAAATGACACCAGTTCTAACCTAGAGTTTACTACTCTATTGAAAAAAGTTTTCTCTTTAATTACACTTAAAATATGATAAATAATATATATGCAGAAGTTATCTGTCTGCATGTCAAAAAAACTACACGTCGGCAGATTTGAAATACGGGCAGCTCAATTCTAAGTAAATCCTTACTCCCGTAAACCTTATGGTTCTACCCCTTTTGGCACTATTGTTTTCCTTACCGAGTCATAAATCTGATGACATTATTGGCCTATTAGCAGGTGACAATGGCTTTTACACAGTGCCTTCAATTTTTCTGTGCAGGTGAAGATCTGCAGTCTATATGATAGAGATACCAGTTCAGTTAACACTGTTAGTAAAGTGCTTTTTCACACAACACAAAGGCTGTGATGAATAAAAAAACTTAAAGTGCTATGTTATATATAGCCCTTGGTATTTTGTACTGCCTGAAAATAAAATTGACTTGCTTGTTGCATATTGTTTGTGGCAGACCCCTTTTTTTCTGATACAACAGAGATAAAATGAATGTTAAAAATACGCTTTTAGAGGGTAAAAATGATGTAACAAAAAGATCAATAAACTGGCAGCTTAAGCATATGCATTTGAAGAAAAATGTGGATTTAGTTTAGAATTACCTTGCTGTAGCATTCACCAGATTTTTTTTTTTTTAACTAATGGAACCCTGTTGTATGTGTCATTTAACACATTTATTAATTCACCACATGTAGTTTAGATTTATATTATTATTATTTTATATTTTTTTTGGACAATGGCCATTTGAGCAATGTGTGACTGAATAGGTTGTCTTTCTCCATGTGATGTTAAATGCTAAAGTGGCCTAAGAAGCCGAAAGTCACACAAATCCACTGTACTTTAAGGAGTGGTGCTTTTACTGCACAGTTTGCGTCATTAGAGAATATCATGTGCTCCACGCTTCGGGCTGCAATTTATTTTTAATTGGAGGCCCTCCAGTTATTTCCAGTAGGGTGACACAAGTTTATTTTTCCTTGCTGGTTTTCCTGCTCCTCCTCGTCTTTTTTTGCCTGTCTGTTGCCTGCATTGTAATTGAAGAGATGTGCCCTGAAGCAAGAAGACTTTCTGTTCTGTGCATCCTGCACTGTAAAAAAAAATGAGCAGTAAGCAGACCTGCCACAACAGTTTGTTAATAGTACTTATGCTCTGTCCTACAGGGGAAATTCAAGATTAGCTTAATATATTTGAGAAGAACACTTACAAAAAAAAGCAATGAGCACATCTAAAGTTCTAAGCTCTACTTCTTTTTAAAAGACAGAATATAGCTGTAAACATACTATCAATAAAAAGCTGACAGCTTTGCAGTTTAACATTATCTTAACATAGACAACAGATAAAACACAAATGTAATTTTGTTTAAACATTTTTTGCTGGCTACTTTCAATAATGTTTACCTATTGTTGTGATTCACTTGCCTCTTTTACATTTTATCAAGAAAGGTGACAAAATTGTACAAAGTCTGCAAGAGCTTTCTGTGTACCTTACAGCTTGCCTATTGTGTAGGACAACTAAACCCAAAAACAGAAAGAAATCTATACTGCAACCTATTATTCATTGAATGTGCTGGCTTCATCATTTTTTTGAAGCACAGAAAATAAAAAGAAAATGAGTGCACCACCTCCATTTACATTTTGGTAAAATTCCAAGGACATAACATGCTGCCAGACACAGAAAGGGGATATTTGCCAGTAACTAGAGATGAGCGAATCGAAGCTGATGAAGTGGAATTCGATCCGAATTTCAGGAAAAATTTGACTTGCAACGAATGCGAATTTCCTCGCACTTTGTGGTAACGAATCGCAATTTTTCCTAAAATGGCGGCTACATGTGAGGACATGGGGTAAGGAACTCTGGGGAGGCAGGATGACCCATAATGCCATGCATGCAGCCAATCAGCAGCCAGCCAGCCAGCCCTGTGATGTCACAGCCCTATAAATAGCCTCGGCCATCTTGGATTAAGACATTTTACAGCGTTCTGAGTGCAGGGAGGGACATCTGCAGGTGCTAGGGAGAGTGATAGAAAAGTAACAGCGAGGGACATCTGCAGGTGCTAGGGAGAGTGATAGAAAAGCGATTTACAAGTGCAGAAGTGCAGGGAAAGATTATTTGGGGATCCACCAACTCCACACTCTGTCATTGTGCCACTCTCTAGCCTCCTGATGCTGTCGCCAACTCCACACTCTGTTATTGTGCCACTCTGTGGCTTCCTCATGCTGCTGCTACCTCCACACAATGTCGTTGTGCCACTCTGTGGCCTCCTGATGCAGTCACCACCTCCACGCTCTGTCATTCTGCCACTCTGTGGCCTACTCATGCTGCTGCCACCTCCACACTCTGTCATTGTGCCACTCTGTTGCTTCCTCATGCTGGTGCGACCTCCACACTCGGTCATTGTGCCACTCTGTGGCCTCCTGATTCTGCTGCCACCTCCACACTCTGTCATTGTGCCACTCTGTGGCCTCCATCTGATGCTGCTGCTGCCGCCACCTCCAGAATCTGTCAATGTGCCACTCTGTAGCCTCCTGATGCTGTCGCCAACTCCACACTGTCATTGTGCCATTCTGTGGCTTCCTGATGCTGCTGCCACCTCCACACTCTGTCATTGGGCCACTATGTGGTCTCCTCATGCTGCTTCCACCTCACCACTATGTCATTGTGCCACTCTGTGGACTTCTCAAGCTGTTCTCCCACCCTCGCGACTCCATGACTGGGCCACTATTTTGCCTTTTTGGCCTGGATGACATCACTATTTATTTGACCATTCTTCTGATCTGTCAGAAAGAAGGAAAAATGAGACTCACAACGGATCCTGTCTGTGTAGCAGCTGTAAGGCCTGTATGGTCCCATCAGATTTGGCTTATGATTTAGTAGCCAAAAGCAGGAGTGGGTACAAAACACAGAAGACATGCAAATTCCATTCACGTGTCATCTCTGTTTTGGATCCACTCCTGTTTTTTTTGGCATTAGCAATACTGATGGATTATTGAGCAAATGCTGACCGAATGAAGGCATATACTCCACAGACAGGATCCATTTTTTGTGGGTTATTGTTGGTCAGGTTTGGCCCCGTGACTGCCCAAATAAGTGAAGTGTGCAGTGATTCTAATAGCGACGCCTGTCATGTGCATGTCATACTGACTCACAGTAATATTTCACTACCACAGCAGACTCCCTATGCGTGTTACTGCAAGGCACAGTGTTCTACACCACTATCAAGGCTCTCTGCAGGCTGGAAATAGACGCAATTGCCGCAAATTAATTTGGATCGAAGCTAATCTTTTCAAAAAATTTGGCGAACCGGCTGAATCTAATTTTTGAGAAATTCGCTCATCTCTACCAGTAACCGGTCCCTTAGTGACAGTCGCCAGTTGCAGGACCCTTAGTGTCATTCATCAGTAACAGGTCCTTTAAAACAGTGACATTCATCAATACAAGTAATCACCAGAATGATGTCCCTTAGAAACTGCCACATTCAAAAGAAGCATGCCCCTTAGTGACATACATCAGTACAAAAACAGTGTAATTCACTGGTAACTGGTCCCTTAGTCACAGTGATACTCACCAGTAACAGGTCCCTTAAAGGCATTGACATTCACTAGTAACAGATCCTGCAGTGACAGTGACATTCACCAGTAACAGGTCCCTTAGGACTGTGACATTCACCAGCAGCAGGTCCCACAGTTACAGTGACATTCACCAGTAGTTGGTCCCACAGTGACTTTAACCAGTAACAGGTTTCTTAATGACAGTCACCAGTAATTGTGCCCGGTCCCTCGGGGGCAATGACAGAAATATTTACCAGTAATAGGTCCCTTGAAGAACTGCAAATCGTACAAATGAACAGTTCTAAAAAGGAGGCATTTCACAATGAAGTGAATTACCAATGTCCCATTAGTGACCTAAAAGGTTATTGCAGGGACAGCAGATAAATGCAGTCCACAGAAATCATGTATGTTTTAATCTAGTGACAGCCACAGCAACACAGTCAAGGTTAACAGGAAGCAACAGCAGGGACAGCAGGCAGGTTATCACCCCAAAAGAGGTTTTTTTGTTAACAGTAAAATGCCCATTTATAATTTTGATTATTTTGAGTTTTGAAGTCTAGTATTGTGAGGAATGTGTTAACCATATGATGTGACTTTAGATCTCTTTAAACTTTAACCTGGCAGTAAAGAGATGGTTTATAGTGTGGTCTCTACTCAAAGTTACCCTGTGTAATTACATTGCTTTTTTGTGTGTAATTAAAAGCTAATTAAAAGCTAAAATTGTCCCAGGTAAGTAATATGACTTAGCTGATCCTTTATCACAATTTCACTTTAAGACATTCAGGATTTTGGCTCCAAGAGCAGATATGGAGGGAGATAGATGCTTCCAGCATTTATGGGATCTTATTTAATCATGATAAAAAGTTAATTAGCTGTTGCGATTTGAGAGGCTTATTCTGCTACCTGCAACTTAGAATAGTTGGATGTTTTTTGTTGCTCATTGTGGCTATAATCTATGTTCCAAAGAGCTTACATATTCCTTTGTATCACAGTCTGCAAGAAATTAGTTTTCTTTTCTTAGAATATATAAATCTCTTTTCTTACTGTGTATTGTTAAAGAGAAGAGTAAAGATGTAAACGCCTTTGGAAGCTTTTGGAATCCTCTACTTTGCCGCAATGCTAAGCCATTTTGACAAAAAAAGCTCCAACAATTTCTCTATTGCTGATCCTTATGATGGGCTGCATTAGGGATAACTGCGTAACTTTCTTGCCCCCCCAGTTTTATTTCTTTCCCATTGACCCCACTTTATTTATCAAACATGCCTATCACCCCATATCTTTTCCCTACCTCTACTATCAAATAACTCCATACTACCCATGAGTTCCCCCCTCACCCTGTCATGAGGCCCTCTGCTTCTCATCTTACTCCGGGCCCACTTGCCCGGGGTGAAGGTGACAAAGTCATCCTGCCCCCCCTGCTACCAGCTTACCCTTACAATGCTCCAACCAAATTTTCTTGATGAGTTCCACCCCCTGCTGCCTTTTCAGAGTTAACCCCCCTTTAATGGACCCACCAAACACCACCAAGCCGCAAGCATGACCCCTAATGCTTGCGTGCACTAAACCCTCAAGGCTTTCTGTAAACCTTCTTGCAGGCTTAAAAACCATAACTCCGTACCCCAGCGTTCAAATGAGCTTTGTCCCCCCTGAAAAAGAAGACAGGATCTGTTTCCAACTTCCTGTATCTTCCCACCTCCTTGTTGATTATAATATGAGCCTTATTAAGCCGTTCCACAGATCTCACCTGCCAAGTGTGCCACAATCTCAGGAACACTGTGTTTAAAAAAGCGGTTCGTAACCTAAGAAAATCAAATTTGATGTATGTCACGAATCAAGTCACGCGTGGACCTTAATCCCACATCATTACCGCCAGCATGGAGAATTACAATGTCCAGGTGTCTGTCCAAACGAGCGTACAGATGTTTCTTAGGAACCACACATCTCCACTGCATACCCAGAATCCCTATCCAACGATTTTGTGCCTAGCTGCCTCCCGTTCAGCCAAACGTCAGCCCGCCTGGTGCCCTAATAGACATAGGAGTGCCCTATGATCCAAACCAAACATTCAGGAGTACCTGTAATGCAAATAAAACATATATACAGTGAATAATCAGTAAAACTGGCCCCAACCCCCCACCCTGTCTTACAGCAATTCTGGTTGCACATACAACTGAAAGCGGTTGGACTCCCACCACCCCAGGCGCATAATGACCTCGCGCCTCCACCAGACTGCCCCTGTCATCGCCCCAATTTAGAATGAATGTGAAGACTACTCAGATACCTTCTTACCAACAGCCGAAATGCATTATTTAAAGGTCGCTCTGAACTGAAAGCCAGACAGATAGGCGCTCTCATGTACAAAAAGGGGGCCTGACACTTGTGGACGAACTTGTAAATAACTCCTCAGCGCCGCTATTGGGCCAACCCCGGAATTTGGCACAGGGTACAAAAATAAACAAACTCCCCTTTCCTGGTCCATTTTGGGTCTCCTGACCACCACCTCCAGCCACCCCTGGTCCCACTGCACATCCTCCTGGCATAGTCCCCCCAGACTTGACCTGCGTGGACTAACCACCTTCCCAATGTGAAGGGCCACAAAATATGTAATTATATATATTGAATTATATATTGTATATTGTATGTATAAACAAGCTGGACCATTACCTCACTCAATAAGGCAAATTACATGAGCCTCCTAGTATCCCTATGCTTGTTGTGTTTTTTGAACCCCTTCAATGCATGTCGCATTACAAAGTGCTTAGTAACATCCTCCCATCTCCGAAGTTGGAAAAGAAAAGCCGACAAAAGGCAGACAAATTCTTACTCATAGCGGCCCCAGGTACACCAAGTTTGAAGTTGCTCACCATATAGGGGGCCCGTATCCCCGAAGTTGCTGGTGAAAGGCTAATAATAAAAACCTTCCCCATAGGCATGATCCTGCAAGCAAAATTTAGTTTGCCAAGGAGGGTTTGCAGCTCCCGGAAACGCAGCTTCTTCACCTAGCATGCCTGATGAACCTCCCCCAACAAATCATCCAACTTATTTCTAGGGAGACTTGACTCCATTGCAACTGATTCCAACACAATTCTGTAGTGGACAACTTAGTCTTGTCCTCTGCTGGTAGTACTCCAAAATTCGCTGATGTGTACCCAGCAAATTTGCACACACCAGCAGGCCTGATGCACAAAAAATCATCCAGGTAGTGGATGACAGAAGACTCACCGAAAACCTCCCTGACCACCCACTCCAAAAAACGAACTTCAATTTCAAATGATGCACAAGAAACATAGCATCCCATGAGAAGGCACTTGTCTATGAAATATTCACCCTGCCACTTACATCCCAACAAATGAAAACTATTCGGGTAAACTGGCAGCAACCTAATGGCAGATTTGATATCTGCCCATGCCATCAAACAACCCCTGCCCGCCTTCCAAACCATGGCTATGGCAATGTCAAAAGGGGTGTACACCACCCGATACTGCTCAGGATTGATGGCTTTGTTAACTGAACCCCCTTTCAGATACGATAAGTGATAAATCATCTGCATTTTTTGGGGTTCCCACCCCCAGTGGAGATACCACCAAGTTGCTCAATGGAGGTTCCGTAAACCGACCAACACCCTGAACAACTTGGCTGTGACAACCCCCTAATTCCTAACGCGGAGCGTAAATTGAGTGCATGTGACGGTACTACCTCTAAACTACAAGGTATGAGAAATCCCCCCAGGAACCTCAACTCCAATAAACATGCCACCGCTCTGTCGGGATACTTATGGAGGAAAGGTAACATTTTTTCCAGTCTCACCAGCATTATCCCTTTTTGATACAGACTCCGCTACAGGCATCCAATTTTTGCCAGACAAAGAACAGCCCCATGCATGCCCCTGCAGCTGGAGCATTCATGCTTGAATCTGCAAGTATTGCCAAATTTGCAAGTTCTCTAGTTAAATAACCAGCAGAAACCTTTTCTTTTGTTCGCAGAGGATCCCGTAAAGCCAGCACCCCCCGCTCCTCCAAGAAATCACTGGTCATTAGGGGCATCCACAAGCTGATGTCCTTGTGGTCCAATCAAATCCGTATCACCTTCCACTGTCTGAACTGTTTATCATATCTGAGCCACTCCATACACCCAGTGCACCTCACTGATTGCATATAAATAACAAAAGAGCACCGAGCAATGCTCAGGCGCCTTCTCACCCATGATACTCGCCAGAATAGCAAAGGCCTGCAGACAATTGTGAAAAATCTGTGGAATCAATTGAGATGCAACCTTCTCATCACCCGTACGCCTATGCTCACCTGGTTTTGTCTCACGTATCCCAAAAAGCTCCAACGCCAAAAGTGAAAAGATGTCCACATACTCACCCCTCCATTTGCAGAACCTCCTGTGGCAGGTGGGCCCCCTGCAGACCTTCAAAACAGACATTTACTTCACCTTTAGCAGAGTCCGCTACTTCATGTCCCTGGTTTGGCAAACCCTTCTCATCGTGGCTGTCCACCTCCCGTGCTGGCCCACACTCCAGTCCACCTAACCCAGGCACTGAAGGGCCTTCTCCCCTGCACCCCTCCAGTATAGATGTCTCTAACAAGGCATTTGTTGCCTGCAAATCAATTTCCCGATGCTGACCCCACACACCAACAGGGGAAGGCGGGGCAAAAGTCCAACAAAAAAACTTTAGCATCCCGTCTCCAACCAGCCACACCTGGGCCCATGTCATCTGACTCCATGTCTGCACCTGCATCCAAGCTCCTATGTCCCTCTAAAACACCACTACCCATACCCTCTGTACACCCAGATGCACCCAAACCACAGCCAACAAGTAAACCCTTAGCAGACTCAGCTGCAGTTGCCACCTGGGATTGGGATACCTCTTCCTCTATGTCTGAAGCCGATAACTCCCTCTCTGATCACAAGTCCTGTTTCAAAAACCTCATGTTGATTTCCTGCTTCTGGGTGGGCCCTTGACCCTGTGCGCTTGTGAAGTCACTTCTGCGCGCCTACTGTAACCCGACCGACCTTAAAGTACTGGCACTTCTGCCCACATGACTAGGTCTTCGCCTGCTCTGCAATCTTCTGTGGGCAGGGGAAATGTACACTGCACATCTGCCACCTTGCCCCAGATCACAGACCGCACCATCACTATGGTCCTGCTCCGCTGATCACACTCTCTCCCGGCAGGCTGCCCCCCGACTGGAGCATGGCCAGGTAGGGCAGCCACTTTCTCCTGATCCAGATAACGAGCGGAATGGGCATTTGTGGAAAGCCCCGTGAGTGCTTCCGCTCTGGGATCCCGCCGAAGATGAGAATTCCTCCTGAGCTTAGTGCCTGCCACAGTAGCAGTCCTCTTTGCAGGCGGCTCGGAGTGTTCCTCACGGAGCTCCTAAGTTGGCACTGGACCCCAGTTGCCATACTGGGACCAAGGCAATCTGGCAGCCTAGACCTCCGAGACCATGCTGCAAACGGCTGCACAGAGAATACAGCCTGCTCGGCCCCTCGTCACCAAAGCTGCCACTTGTGATTGCAGCCATGACACTGCAGTCTCTACAATAATTCCTCAACAGACGCCATGGTATATCACAAAGCTTCACTTTGTCCTCTCAAGTGACAATGACCACCCCCTTTCTTGCCCCCAGTCTTATCTCTTTTTCATTGGCCCCACCTTATTTATCAAACACCCCTATCACCCCATATCTTTCCCCCTCCTCTCCTATCAATTAATTCTTTACTACCAATGACTTCTTCTCTCACCCTGTCAGGATGCCCTCTGCCTATGCTTCTCATATTGCTTCGGGCCCACTTTTTGTTTTCTGTTGCCCACAGTCTTTTCTGTTGCCCACAGAGGACAAAAACATTAGGGGTGGCACAAAAAAGAAAGAAAGACAAAAAGCAGGGGGTTTGTTGGCAATAAGTAGATATATGTTGTGAGTAGTTTATATATGATTCATATAACTACAATAAAAACATAGAAGGTACATGTATACATAAGACAGAGTTACAGGCGATTTTGTCCCAGTCCCCCCACAACTAGTGGGGGGAGTGCAGAGTAAGTTAGGGACTGATAATCTATACACTGATAGTTCTAGGATAAGGAGTGCTTGAGTAATTGTGATATAATACATTGTCCTGACACGTTTCGCCCTTATTGGTTTCTTCAGGAGACTTAAGGATCACTGGGAGTTACTGTAGACATAATACATATATGCTGGTCAATACAATAATAACATGCTGTGGGGTATCAAGGTGATTTATAGACCATAAAAAACCAAAGGGTAAGAGTCATATGGCTGTACATATAAACAATTATAGGACGAGTCACAGACTGATTAGTTTAAATTACTGATTATTTTAACATGATAGTAAAGTCCTAAAGCATTACATTTGTACCGTGTTTCCCCGAAAGTAAGACCTACCCCGAAAATAAGACCTAGCACTTTTCCCCCA
>NC_092859.1:66417529-66423647 GCF_032062135.1 Pyxicephalus adspersus
ATATAAGACCTACCCTGAAAATAAGACCTAGTGTGTTTTTGGAAGCCCAAAAAAATATAAGACAGTGTCTTATTTTCGGGGAAACACGGTATGTATATGGCACTATACAGCATATATATGGCACCCTATATGGTGTGTACACGTATCGCATATATTGTACGCATATACATATAGTAGTATAGTGTATATACTGTTTAATGTAAAAAATTATCTAGTAAATAAGTGATTAAATATTATTCACGTCTGGGAAGGTGGTTTGGATCAAAAATGTCAAATATCTCTGTGTGGTTTGAGAGGTATGCAATAGCTTTGAAGTTAGTGCAGTGTCAAATAGATAGACAGTTTAGAGTAAGTTGATATATAAAATGCAGACATGTGACAATCAATTCAAATCAATTTAATTCCGGATATATAAAAATGCAAACATGTGATAATCAATTCAAATCATATAAATACACCATATGATAAAATGATGTGCAATAACACATATGTTGCTATAGAAAGATAAATAGAAAAGTACTCAAAATGCACTCAATATGTAAAAAGAGGGAACGAGGAGGATCAGAAGTGGTAAACTTCTTGTCTGGGGATGGAAGCAAAGTTTGGGGTAAAAGAGGTAACACTGGGATAATGCTGGTGGTGGGGAAAATGAATAGGTACAACTTACCCCGTAGATATATGAAAGAGGGGGAAGGAAAATGAAGAAAATCCCCAGACGATGGTGCTGTATTAAAAATGCAGCTGAAGTGAGGCTGTAGGTATGGCACATTAAAAAGGGGGAAGGCTGTGATGGTTGGCATCCAAATCTAAGGACTGCGCATGCACGGTAGATCGCGCATGCGCATTCTTGGGCAGGAGGCTATTTCTGCCCTGGGAGGATTCCAGGGAGGATTAGGGATGGATACAGCGCACATGCGCTGTGAGGGATGTGGTGATTTTCGCCCTTATAGATGCCCTTAATTAGATGCTAAGTGCTATTAATTGAGGGGGGCGTTAAATGAAGAGTATTTAAATGAAGGGAGGGATGAAAACGGAGGAAGCTGACAGTTGAGACTGTGGATTAATGTATGATGATTGTAAGGGGCTAGATTTAATCAGGTGTAAGGAACAGAAGGAATGATGGACTACGTAAAAAACTAAAAGAATAAATAGGGAACTAGTGATAATGCTGACTTGAATGGTGTATTAAGTAGATGTGAGGTAAAGAGTAGATGTATGTATACCAAGATAAGGGTAATGATGGGAAATGTAAAATTGTAATGTTGCCAACACATTGAAAACGGTGGTACTTATTCTACAATGGTAAATTTTAAAATAATAAAGATAATAAAAGTAACAAAATTAGTCCTAAAGGAATATAATATTAGATATACCTGAAGTATGGTAATGGTGGTAATTTAATATTATTATTGAGATTTGTGATATTAATAACATATCTTTGTAATGACGACAACAACAATGGTACGCAGACCAGACATTGCAATGGTAGTATCAGATATCAGTGAATAAAAATAAATAAAAATATGTTAACGGAGATATAACCCAGTGTATAACAATGTACGGTAGTGTAATACGATACAATGTAAATTTCAAAATCGCCTGTAACTCTATCTTATGTATACATACACCTTCCATGCTTTTATTGTAGTTTTATGAAACTAATATAACCTACTCACAATATATATCTACTTATTGCCAAAAAAACCATGTGTAATAATAATAAAAATAACCCCTGCTTTTTGTCTTCCTTTCTTTTTTTTACGTATTGCATAATTGGGGTTGGCACCACTAAATATCTATATTGTTACCATTTGAGGTTGGCTGATTCCCACATCAACTGATCTCTAACCATTAGGGGTGGCACACTTAAAAGTGAGGTAACTATGATTTATAGTGCATTATGATGCTATTGTGGGTTATTAACTAGAGTCCATGTAGCATGTAGCTTTCTTGTAATGTAGTTAGAGGGCCCTAGGACATGTATGGTTATCATCAGATTTTATGTCCCTATTTAAGAGAAGAATTTATTAATTATACTAACTGCAGAATGGGAGCAGATTGAATGAGTTTATTTATCCCCTCTCAAAAGCAATACCAGCACTTGCAAAACCGTATGCAAATAGCAATCCCGCAACTTTCTCTGAAGTTACAAAAAGCAAGGAAATCCATTCCGGAAAAAAATGAAAACTGTTTTGCAGCTTATAATGATAAATGAGTTCTAACGCCTAAGCATAAGTCTTGGAGTAAAACAGAGGGAGCAAAAGCGTCTTATTCATCTAGCGCCAATTAAAGTTCAAAGCCAAGGATATATGAGAACCATCTGCGCTAACAGTCAACAATTTGCATTTTAACATAAATACTTATAAGCCTTTTGAGTAAGCCAGAAAAACATATTTCCAAAAATGCTAGGCATAACATTAAAATTTCCATACTGGAGATATATATATATATATATATATATATATATATATATACACACACACACATACACACAAATGCACAAAATGTTTTTGAATTAAAACAGAAAGAACTCAAAGTAAATTTACCCATTTTTTTGAGAATGCACCTTCACATGCATTAAAATATATATATATATATAAATATATATATTATCTTCGTTCACCAAGCTGAGGTATTTGTCCCTTGCAGAGTGGTAATTCACTTCACTAGGTGAACTGTGTAACATCCTTTAGTAAATCAACCTTAGTGTCACATTGCTCTTTCAGATTTGTAAAGCTCCCCCCACTTAACCTACCAGTTACTCTAACAATTACCTGCCACTTTACTCTCACATTACAGTTGTACAGAACTTTTTGGTACCCCAACCAGTGATAGAATCTGGTAGTGCTTCTAAAAGTTTGCATATTGTGATTTTTTTTTTTGTGTCATTTTTTATTTGTTTTTTGTGATTAGTCATCTGCCTCTTTTTGAAATGAAATGGAATAATAGATGTATAGTGAGTGTTGCTTTAAATAAATCCTTCAATCTACCTAATAAACAAATCTAGTATCTGTAGAATTTTGGTGTTTATCAATAACAATTTTTTATTTGTTTTATTTTTTAGTGACACTTATTAGGCTCATGCATGTTGTCATGCAGCCTTCTCACTCTTTTCTATTTGATATTACTTGTGAGTAAACTGAATAAAGTGTTATTACCTGTATATTATTAACTGGAAGTGGGCAATTTATGTTACTTTGCTTTATACTAGTTCTAATTAGTGTTCTACATCAGTGGTCGCCAACCTTTTGGGACTGGCTGACCTCTAAATTTACCAGCTGACCACTAATATTATAGGCTCCAGGCCATGCATACACAAAGAGGCAGGTGTCATTCTAAGGCGATGAAACTTCCCTTTTAGTGACATCATGATGCCAAAACCTGCCCACTCTCCCATCGCAGGTCTGAGCCTGTGATGGGAGAGTGGACAGGTTGTTTCCAGAGACAACCTGCCCACTTCCCTGAGCCTGTGATCTGTACGGGGGACGTTGTCCGAGGCTCTGTCCAGTGCACCATCCCCAGTGGGGTCCTTCTCCTGACTCCCCTCTGGAGCGCACCGGCCAGTGCCATGGACCACCAAAATTTTCTTGCAGACCATCGGTTGGCGACTTCTGTTCTACCTGATTTCTTAGGTTGAACTTGATAAGGCTTTTCTGCTGGAAATTGACCTTCCTTTCAACCTTTGCTCAGTCTTTAGGCATATAAAATGCTTTAAAATGCTTTCTGAGTTCTTGCCATACCTTGACAAGCTTCATAATGGAGAAGAGAGGAACCTTAAGTATTGTATGAATGCTTGAGGATTAGTGTACAGAGATTCAACCCATGAAATAAAATTTGGTCCAAATCCCCATTTTTTTAAGTACATATAGTAGATAAGGCAAAAGTACTGTATCAAATGCTTTTTTAATGTCTAAGGCCAGTAGAAAAACTGGACATTGTCTGATTTTAGCTAGATGTATGAGATTTGGGATGAAGCCCACCTGATCTCTGCCAATCAATCCATTTATCTCCATTTATCTTTATCTCTCTTTATAGGCAGGGTGCCGGTATTTTAGCCAATATTTTTGCGTCTAAATTAGGAAGGGATATGGGTCTATAATTTGACTATATAGTATAATCTGCATTAGATTTGGGCAGCATGCAAATTGTCGCTATCAGTTTGTCTCCTCCCATGTTTCTGCCTGATAATAAGTAATTATAAAATTTGGTTAATTGAGGAGCTAGGGTATCACTTAATTTAAAGTAGTAGTCGGCGGAAAACCCATCAGGTCCTGTTTTTTTTCTGTAGATTAGGAGATTTTATAGCTGCCTTAATCTCTGACTCCATGATAGGTTCCTCCAAGGAAGAATATAAAGTATGAGGTAATTCAGATAATATAATTGTGGAGAAAAATGTTTCATCTTCAGATGAGAAAATGATTTGGTATCTTTGAAAAGTTGGGCTAAATGTTTACAAAATTATTCCACAATAGTTTGGGGTTTGCTTGTCAATTTATTGGGGCCCTTTTTTATGTTTAATTGGTTGAAACAAAGGGTTTACTGTTTTGCGCCTATTTGTTAATAAGGAGTTAGGTTTATTGCCTTTAATATAAAATTTGTGTTTAGTGCATCTCAATTGTTTCTCTGCTCTATGAGTTAAGCATAGATCCAATTGAATTCTTTTGTTTTATCATTTTTTTATTATGTTTTGGTGTTGGAGTTGATTTATATGAATCCAACAGGGTTTCATTTTCTTGGTATAGTTGTATGAACACCTTGAACACCATTATCTTCATTTTTTTAATAATGAAGACTTAAAGTTGACTCAAACTAAACATTTTACTTTACATAAAAGGTAATGACAACCCTTGTTGTTCTTTTTTTTTTTTTCCTGCAACACCCATTAAAAAAAAAACAATAAATTGCGCAATTAAGACAGAATGGGAGCACAGAGCCTTCTGGGATACCAACGCTACGCTTTCCAGGAGGCTCCTGGCTGCATTCTTGAGCACGCGCAGAAGGAACATTCACAAAAGGAGGATAAGTAAGTAAGTTTGATTTCATTTAATTTTAGTTTAGTTTCTCTTTAACTTTATACTTTTTATATGATATAAAGAAAGAATGTTGTAAAAAAAATGAATAAGCATTAGGGGTGCAGCATCTCTGTAAAGTAGTAAATGATTTTATTGAATTATTCTGCTCAGAAATCTCTTCCTGGAGTGAAAGCTTTTTGCTCGAGTGGGGACTTGGTATTTAAGAATTAAAGTGCCAAAACAGAAAGTATAAAGCTTATATTTAACCTTATTCCAATTGTATCAACAAGTTTTGTGGATTTAAGCAATCTCCCTTCCTCAGAACTTCCTATTGTTAAAATGTGATGGGTACATAAAATGAAACGTCTTAATTAAAATTAAATATCTTAAATAACTAAATAACTTAAAATTCACCATTCAATATCAAACCAAGGAACTACCATTTCTGGACTTCTATTGCCTATCAATGAAGACAACACTATTTCTACAACCCTATACCACAAAACCACTGCGGGAAACACTATATTGCATGCCACCAGTGGTCATCTTCAACCCCTCAAAAGGAGCATCCCATATAGCCAATATGTGAGACTAGAAATTGCTCTAGTAATGAGGATTTCAAGATTGAAGGCAAAGCACTACAAACGAGACTTCTAGCTAGAGGATACTCAGGGAAACTCCTAAAGAAATCCTTTCAAAGAGCATATAACAAGTCCAGGACAGAGCTTGTGTCCTGGACTTGTGACATGTGTTCTGTCTCTGTAACACATACTACAGCTCCTCTAGGGTTGTGGGAGCAATCAGGGGAGCAGAGCTGTCAGCATAGCAGAGCTCCGCTGAATGCTCCGTTCCCTGATTGGCAGAGGAAAGGGAAATCCTGATGATGCTTGAGCTGTCATCTGGGTTTCCTATTTCTCAGCCAATCACAGAGCACTAGAGGTAAATTGGCACAAGTCTCCCCATTGAAGTCTAGTGCTGAATGGCAAAATGAGAAACGTAAAACCTCAGCCAATCACAGAGCACTAGAGGTGAATGGAGAGCCTTGTCCTCATTTAACCCCTAGTCCCCTGCCATCCCTCACTGTCAGCAAGAGTCCCATGGCTGTG
>NC_092859.1:66424135-66428495 GCF_032062135.1 Pyxicephalus adspersus
ACTCATTCCCCAGGGTGGGGTGGTGGAGATCTGGGAGTCTCCTTATTAAAGGGGGCTTCCAAATTCCAAAGACCTGCTAAAAACGTTTTTAAAAGCCCCCATTGTTTTCAATGGAAGCTTTCATGAAAAGCTTAAAAACGCTTGTAAAAGCCACCCTTGAGTTCAATGGGAGCGTTTTCAAGCATTTTTATGCATTTTCCCGCGTTTATCCTGCGGTTTAGTTTTTTAAACGTTGCAAGCAACGTTTAAGATAAAGTTCATAAACGTGCCTGAAGGAAACGTCCTGGTGTAGATTAGCCCATTGGAATGCATAGGGACTTCAAACATGGACTTTAAAAGCCTCAGGTGAAACGTTGGGGAAACAGTCCGTGTAGACTAAGCCTTAGCAATTTTCTTCTGCTGTACATGCAGTCTGCATGTATTTCCTCTGCCCCATAGTTGTACCTCTAAGTGAACCTCCCTGGAGCCATTTTGATGCATCAGATCTGGGCCACTCTGTCTGGCCACCGTATGCTTTCCTTCATCAGTAGATAACGCCAATTATGTATGTTTATTTGTCATTCCAATAATCCAGTATGTTAAAGTTTGATTCTATCACCACTAATGCATGTATCATAAAGCTTAGAACTACTCATACTATTAATGAATACACCTTTATTTGATCATTTAAACTTTTAATATTATTGCTGAATACCAAATAGTAAAATTAAATCAGACAATGTTCACTTTACACCATATCTTGTTTCTATGCATGTTACTACACATGTATATTACCACACAAGACCCTATATGTATACATATCACATAATACAAGTGAATGAGGAATCTTGAGTCATTATCTATTTATATTTATAACTATATCATGCTGGGTTACTCAATCTGCATCACCTACTTATATGTTTCTCCTTTGACTATCTATTGCTATTTTGTAAAGCATATTAATGTAAATGATATACTTATGATTACTTTTGTTCATATCTTATTGTACAGTTGCTCTGACTCTCTCGGTTCATCCCCTGATGAAGCCTTCTGGAGAAACATGTCAGGATAGAGATCTTTGAGCCCCTTGTACATCTGTTGCAACATTTAGTCATACAAGAAAAGGAAAAGGATAGAGAGATAGTGGCTCTTTACGGCAAATAAAGGTCTAGCATAGCTTAAAATGCTTTATTCAATTCACTAAAATATAGTTTTAGAAACAACATTGGTAAAATGAGAATTTTGGCCATGACTTAATAAAACACGAAAAAAAAATGGCACAATTGGAAATTTTAGACGGTTATTTGATTAAAGTGATGATAATTATCGATCAGCTATTAATAGATAGAAGTGACATCATCAATATCCTGAATTCTTTGATTGATTGCGTTTAAGAGTAGATGAATGATTGTGGAGATGGAGAAAGAGGGGTATGATTTATGATATCTGTAGTTTGCAATAGGACAAAACTGGCTGAAATATTGTTCTTTAATTCTATGATAGAATCTTCAAGAAAAACTTATAGGTTTAATAAATGATCTAGGAAATGCTTCCCAGTGTTCAGAAAGATATCTCATATGGATCAAGATGTTATACAGGGGAGTTTAAAGAAGAGCTGGTGGCAGCCATCTTTATATACTACATCAATGAATTTTGTGTTAATTAAACTGCATCTACTTTAAAAATACACTTAAGCTTTTTGGCTCAAAAAAAAAAAACGGTCTCTTCTTTACTTTTTTCATGCTTTGATTTACTACCGCTTTGGCAGCCAAATCAATTATACCATAGGTGGGGTCACCTCCTTTAATCGTATATATCTGTGTTCCCTTTTTCCACATCTGTAAACCCTCGACACACTGTTTGCACATCTTATGAGGGGCCCAAGACTTATCTTGTTTACCAAGCTTACCTTTGAAATATGCCAAATAGGCTTGGTCTACAAATGTGCTGATGTTCGCCCTTTGACTGGGAATGGTGAAACTGCCACAGATATAACAAAATTAAGGGGTTGTTTAGACACTTATGACGAGAGACAGCAGAGCCAGACATGATCTGAAAGGAATGATATACGTGTGTAAGTAGAAAAATAAATTTTGCTTATTCACTAAGTTGAGCAGCGCACAACCTCTGACCACACTTGCGTGTAAATGAATAGCCTATACAAATCCATGCTACAGTACTCTCATTAATATAAGCGGTAGAGAAAAAACCTGAGGTGATAGAAGAAAACTAACTGCACTTTCAGAATCAGCATACCTATTTTTGTGTAAATAAGCTTAAAAATTTAAGTCAACAAAAAAAAAAATATTCAAAATTGTTCCCCAGTCTGTTGCGTTGCAATGGTTTTTCCCTAATTGTATAATTTTTCTTTCTTTCATTTAAACTTAACAATGTTGTCCTTATCCAAAATACTGATTTGATACCAAACTTAAAACTCAGTTTCTTTTTAGTAGTACATTCATTATTTTGCATTAGTGGAAAAACATAGTTGGGATTTTGTTTAGTTTTTTTGTGTGTTTATATGTAGAGTACACTCATATCTTGACATGGATTTATGGAAAGTATGGTAAGTTTACAGGGTAACAAATAGTAGTGTGAGATCACCCGTAGCAACGAGGGGTGTTTCAAACAGGAAACAGGGCCAGCAGGTTATCCCTGCAACAAGGATTTTTTTTCACTAAACTATTTACACACAAAAACAGGCAAAATAAAACAAACACCAAAAATAAAGCCTGGCCACTTGGCCTCTAACTCACTGTTAGATCCCTTTACTAACAATCCAACCCATTCTAGTACTGTGTAGGACTCTAAGGCCCTAACCATACAGCTTTTCTAACAAAGTTTGTGTCTTTATTCACAGTTCACCTTGGACCTCCTCCCAGCTCACCAGCCAAGAACAGAGACACAGGAATAGGCAGGCTGGGAGTTTATATCCCCAGACTAATTTCCAGGGTGAATTTCAGCTGGGACAGTTACACCTGTTCATACCCAGGCCTCTTTAGCTCCCTCACCTGGCCAAAAAGCTAATTGTCATTCAGCCTGGTACTTCAACCCCACATTTAGGTCAAAAAGAACACTGTCTGACTAGATAGAAAAGTACTCTGCGTTTAACCTGTATCCGGGGCAAATGTACCTGTCATCCTGGAAGAAACCGTGTGATATCTTTGGCCAGCTGTTACATATTCCCCCCTTCTGTTTCAACCTTAGGGTTGGGACACAGGCTGCCAAGTAGGTATGAACCCGAGATAAAGCATCAGCATTCCCCAACTGTACACCACGATGATGCTTGACAGTAAAACTAAATTCTTGAAGGGCTAAGAACCATTTATTAACCCTCCTGTTAGTCTCCTTGTTTTGGGCCATCCACTTTAATGGGGCATGATCGGTTATTAGCAGAAACTGTCTGCCCCGCAGGTAGTACTGCAAGGAATCAAGAGCCTACTTCACAGCCAAACATTCTTTTTCAATCATAGCATAATTTATCTCATTGGCCTTTAAATTCTGACTGAGGTAAACAATGGGGTGTTCTTCCCCATTTTGAACCTGGGATAGCACTGCTCCTAGTCTAACATCGAATGCATCCGTCTGCACCAAAAACTTCTTAGAAAAGTCCAGAAAATATAGCACTGGCTCGCTACACAAAGCCTTTTTTAATGCTCCAAAGGCAGCTTCTGCTTCTGGGAACCATTTAACCATTACTGATTCCTTCCCCTTTGTAAATTTTGTCAGGGGAATGGCCTGGGATGCACAGTGAGGAATAAAGCGTCTATAGTAGCCAGCGATCCCCAAGAAAGCCTGAACCTGCTTTTTATTAATAGTGCATGGCCAATTCCTTAGGCTTTATTATTCCTCTTCCAATGGTGTAGCGCACTTTTTAGGGTTTGCAACAAACCTTTACTAAATGCGAGGCCCAATTTGCACCAAGAATAATTACATCATCCAGGTAGGCCGCAGCATATTTTTGATGCAGTCGGATTACCTTATACATCACCTGCTGGAACGTAGCTTGAGCATTCTGTAGTCCGAAGGGCATATTTCGATACTGGAATGCTCCCTATTATTATTATTATTATTATTATTAAACAGGATTTATAAAGCGCCAACATATTACGCAGCGCTGTACAAACCCTATGGGGTCACAAAAGCAGTTTTCCCCCTAGCTGATTCGTATAGGGCAGGGGTCTACAACCTGCAGCTCCGGAGCCCCATGCGGCTCTTCAGCCTCCTTGTTGTGGCTCCCTTCAGCTGCCGCGGGGAGATCTCTGATGGGGGATCCCCTTCCTCCCAAGACGCTGCGAAGGGGGGGGATTCCCTATCCGATGTTCTAATGAAAAAAATCTACCAGTGAAATAAATCTACCATGGGGCATGTACAAATGGGT
>NC_092859.1:66429123-66430744 GCF_032062135.1 Pyxicephalus adspersus
TGTGATCTGATTCAGCTTACGGTAATTGTTGCAGAATCTCCAGCTCCCATCTGGTTTGTGAACTAACACAACTGGGCATTTTTTTAACTTCCAGATGTATTATCTTTCGTCTAGCTTCAGGAATTCGATAGGGTTTTAATCTTACCCTTTCATCTGGAGTGGTGATAATATCATGTGTAGCCATGGATGTTTGTCCAGGCAAGTTGGAGAACATATCCCTATTTTGAAGCACAAAATCTCTGGATTCCTGTTGTTGACTCTTTGACAAGGTGTCTGGTATCCAGACTTCTGACCAAGCAGGTAACTCTGTGGTCCTCATGGTTAATGCTTCCCTTTCTTTCCATGGTTCAACAAATTTACATGATAAATTTGTTCTGGTTTCTGCCTACCAGGTTGGCTAATCTTATAATTTATGTCAATTTAGGTTTTTCCATTAACTCATAGGGGCCCTGCCATTTGGCTAGGAATTTACTTTCCATCGTGGGAACTAGTACCAAAACTCTATCCCCAGGGGCAAAAGTACAGTTACGGGTACCCTGGTTATGAATTTTCTGCTGTGCCAACTGCGCTTTGGCCAGATGCTCTTTCACCAAGGGCATTACCTGCACGATTCTGTTCTGCATTTGCGCCACATGCTCGATGAAACTTCTATGAAGGGAACTTTCACTTTCCCATGTTTCCTTAGCAATATCTAACAGTCCCCTGGGGTGCCTCTCATATAATAATTCAAAGGGAGAGAATCCTGTTCAGGATTGGGGTACCTCCCAGATAGCAAACCTTTAAATAGGGGAGTAGACAGTCCCAATTTTTCCAGTCTTTATCTACTACCTTCCGCAGCATCTTTTTAAAGTTTTGTTAAATCGTTCTACTAAGCCATCTGTTTGAGGGTGATACACCAATGTGCATAGCTGGGTCACCTTTAAGAGTTTACAAAGATCTTTAGTCACCAGAACATAAACAGGGTTCCTTGATCAGTGAGTACCTCTTTGGCCACTCTTACTTGGCTGAAAACTTGGATTAGCTCCCGGGCTATGGTTTCAGCTGAGGTATTTCTGGGAGGAATTGCTGCAGCATATCGATATCGATGGCCCCTAGCTGACTTTAGCAATGGGTCAACTATATCCAGAAAGTAACTTAAAGAACTAAAGGAGGTCTACTATGGGCAGTATGTCCTGATGGAATGATGTGCTGGAAAGAGCTTGATGATGGAAAGAGAGGAAATGAACCAGATATAGATACTAACGCCAATAACCTTGGACCATTCACAGTATGAATCATTAATCACTACTCTCTGGATGCAGTTCTTAAGCTAGTTCTCGCACTAACTTGCATAATAACCTTCTGTGGGGTACTGTCAAATGCTTTTGCAAAGTCCAAGTACACTTACCCTGATTCATCAATGAAATGCGTGCACGCACGTGCCGGTCAGCAAGCTCTATTAGCACCCTCCGGTCAGCAAGTCGGGCCCAAGTTCTAGTGAACTCGCCTGCCAGATTCCTGCAAAGATGAGCAAAGATCTCGAATATGCCAATTAAGGCGATAAATTTTCAGCTGTGCGATTTAGGAGTAGATGTTAACCTCAATGGTGAGGTGATAGCAATTGATTAGCGCCCTGTTCTGT
>NC_092859.1:66435429-66458638 GCF_032062135.1 Pyxicephalus adspersus
AACATTTTTTTAGGGCTAAGGGTAATATGTGTGCCATTAGAAAGAATGCTTTTTTAGGGGAACAGTGACTTTTAATGCAAGCTCGCCAGTGTCAAACTGCCGGGGATGATCGGCTCCAGCAGCGAGATCATTTCTGTTACTAACTTCCACGCGATTACGCCAGTTCCTGAAATTTAGTTGATGAATTTATTGAAGGCTTCCGATTTTGGATCGCGAATACGAATGCGTGAGCGAGCCTCCGATTTTGCTTGGTGAATCAGGGCCACTATATCAACTGCTACTTCAATGTCTACCTGTTTACTTACTTCCTCAAAAGAGGGTAAATTTGTTTGACAACTTCAGTCGTTCTTCCATGCTGGCTATTACTTATAATAATATTTTCTAGCTGAAATCCTCTATGTGGTTCTGTACCACACTATATATAAGATATACTTACTGGTCTGTAGTTACTTGGTAATGACTTTGCTCCCTTTTTAGGTAGGAGCTACACTGTCCTTTTATGCCAATCTATTGATACCACCCTAGTGCCTAAAGAGTTTCTAAAATTAGAAACAATGGCTTTGAGGTCACATGGGTGTGATCCATCAGGTCCTGGTGCTTTATCACCCTAAATTTTATCCAATTGTTTCTGAATCATATCAATTTTGAGCTATTGTGGCTCATTTAAGGCAGTGACATTGCTATTAGCAATTTGGACTTAAGCTCTGCCATTTTCCTTTGTGTACACAGAGCTAAAAACCAACCCTGATATATCTATTAAGGGGCTTACATGCTTGGATCTGATCTTTTTGCTATTATGATATTAAAAAAATGTATTTTTACATATTTTCTCATATTCTGTTGAAAAAGATTAGTTGACCCAATGCTTTGCTTGTGTAATCTTCATTTTTACTTCAACCTATTTTAATGTGACTCTGCTAACAAAAAAAAAAAAACTTGACCTTGCAAATAAAATTATGGTTACCTTTTCTTTTACCCACATTGCTAAACTGCACAGTTGCTCAAAATTTTTTCATCCAACTTTTCCTGAAGTGCTTGTGTTAGGAAATGCTTATTTGGCCGGATTCCTAGACATTAACCTTCAACTTGTCTGAGGGGGACCCAGTTCTCCCCTCAGTGGATACTTTTAAAGCTTTTTAAGGCTGTTGGGATTTGAAGCTTTGTGGTCTTCGGCAAGGTCACAAGCCAGTGAAGGAGTATGCTGTAGAGTTTTGCAGCTGGGATGTCAGTTTGCAATGGAAGGATCCAGCACTCTGTAGTCATTGCTGTTAGGAATATATATAAATCACCCATTGCAAGATTCTTTGGATGAGACCATCCAATTGGCCATTAGGATTGATCGCATGCTTTGTAAACACTTTTATCCCCTGTAATCTTAGGAATATATATATATATATATATATATCCAACGTACGCGCATTTCATTGATGAATCAGGGCTATTGTCTTTATAGTTTTTGTTTTCTTATGTTCCTGTTATCTAACCATTTATTCATCATATTTTATTATTAAACACAAAATACTGGATTAGTACAAGTGTTATATAACAGGTTTTTAACTGCGTGAATTATGCAGATCGTGGGATCTGATTCATTTCCTCAGCTGTTCATTTTTGCTGGTTAAAATGGCTTCTTAATGTCATTCAAGACTATTTTGGATTTCCTTTATTTGTATCAGTAGCTGACAGGATTTGCAAGATTACCAAAGATGAACGTTGTAATGAATACTTGCCACATTATGATTTATTACTTTCTAATTGAAAATGTACCTTTAGTCTGCTAAATGTAACTCAATTTTTAATTAAAATGTATGTAAAAAACGATAGGTGAATTGTTAATTTATTGTCTCTGATTTTTATTTTTGGATATCTAGTTAGCAAGAAAATAATCCACACATTTGTGGTCTTGAACAGGTAAAGGGTCAAACAAAGTGCTATCAGTTGGGGTTATTGAACTGCTGTTAATATCATACACAATGTAAAAAATTCTAGTAGAGAACCCCAACAAAAATTAAAGACCTGCTATAGGTTCTGGATAGATGATCTAAAGATTTCAATAACCTTTTTAATTGTACATATACAGCACACACAATTTAATCATGTCAATTGTTTTAAGTGCAGTTTTTCTGCTAGAATAATTGAGCCCACCATCTGCCAACTAATAGTTTGCTGTGTGCTCGGGTATTTTCCTATACAGGAAGAACTGATGAAGCTGCTCAGAAAGCTGAGAACAAGCACAATTGATTGTGACTACTACTAGCGATATAACAAGCTAGATAAATAGGAACCTTCACAGACAGCTGCTGTAAACCACTTCACAAAACAGATCACTGAATTTTGCCAGCATATCAAAGACTTGGAACAGAAGACTAAACACATCTCTGATGCACTGAAGACTCTAAAAATAAGACAATGAAAGATACAACTGAAGAAGAAATAAGAAAACAGATCTCTGTGGTTGAATCTTCACTTTACTTATTACTGATACTAATAACAGCCCCCAAGGTTATTGCACCACGTATTTTTGCACCCTTTTTAATAGGTAACATAGCTTTGGAACAGCATTTTAAGAATAGGCTCTCATAGTACTAATTGTGACTTCCCAAGGGAAGTAATTCTCAAACTGAATAGTGAAATTTTATTATCCATTGGTCAAAATCTTGCCAATATTTTGGATGCTTCTCTCTATTCTCTCACACATTGGTCATAGCGTTAGAAGATATCCTACCAAAGCATGTCCTTTATGTATATTCCTATCCACCTAGATCCTCATTGACCAGAAATAACATGAACACATTTGAATTGTCAAAGTAGTTCCAAGGCATCAAACTACATAAAAAATGTAGCCTAACCTTTCCAAAACATATAAATGTTGTTGTTTTAATGGCAAATATACTAATCAGTGGTTCTAAAGATACGTTAGATGATTGTTGCCCAAGACGAGCACAACTGTCCACCTGTGGCATGACGTATACAAAGGTGGATTGATGGACAACCTGTCGTGAATGACTTCTGTGCTTTGTTAGTAAGAGCACAGCAGGGTGCTGCTTGCTCATAACCCCCCTCACTTTTCCATAGAACAGGACAGCATTAATTCATACTGTGTACAGTACTCATTATTACATCTGTTACTGGAAATGATCACAAAAGCTTGTTTCCATTCCCGACCAGTTGTCCAGCAATCCACCACTGTATACATGTCCTGTCATAATCACAAAAGCTTGTTTCCAGTAGCAGTGACCCGATGTCTGTAAGGGGCTTTACCCTTCTAACCTTTCTTAAAGAAAAAGTGTTTTATTGCAATCTGTGTTCATTTTCCTTAGTTCCTATCCCAGGTGATACCAGTCACCAGAAAAGAAAAATAAGGAAAACCCTACCAATAGGGACAAAGAATGCAATAACCAACAAACAAATAATTATTTACTGTTCTCCACTTGAAAAAAATTCAAAATAGTTTGGTATTGACTTCTTCTTTAGGAATAAAATTTTCATTTGGGAGTATGCACTAAACATGTAAAATTATGTAATCTATAAAAGTCATTGATGAATCATTGATAAAAATCACAAAAGACACAGAAGACAGATCAAGTTCTAAACTGTTTTTTTTTTTTGCTGCATCACAGACATGGCAAATGTTACCAAACCAGGATATCCCATTGAAAAATAAGTCGTTTAGATGTGTAACATCTATATCAGAACTAGATCCATGAATGGCTGATGTGATTTATACTTACAACATTACATCTGATATCATACATATCTGGTATTTAATACATACTATAATGGGTAGGTTATTAGGGAACTAATTATTTGCTATTTACACTACCTTTTCTTGTATGGCTGATTGTAAGACAGATTTTATCAACAGTTTGCTAGTTGGTAGTATCTCTAAGATGTTTGCAGGACCTGCTGATGTGGTTGTACATGTTATGTTGGAAAAATGGTAAGGTATAAAAGTCCAATTATTTGTCAAACAAAAAACAGCTGATAACCAAACAGAGCCATCCTGTAAAATATAAAATTTACTGTAAAGCCTATAGAGATTTTTAATGACTGCATTTACACAAGAAGGATCAATCTATTTGAAAAAAGAGGTACTCGTCAGCTATGTGCCTAATACAAGTTTTCAACACCCTGAAAATACTACTTTTTCAATTATATCTGTCAGTCATTCCCAAGAAACACCAATTATGGCAGTACTATCAAATAGATTCCAAGGGCTCCATTCATCAGCTTTGGATGCACCTGTTAGGTTTCTTTTTTCCTATTATTTTGTACTGGGGAGAATGCATTACACAAATACATAATTCATTCTGGAGGCATGAAAACATATCAGAGATTAATGACTTTGTCCTACAGTCCCTGCCTGAGTTGTATACCTGACTACATTTCTCTCGTTGCCAGCATTTGTCTTATAATTAATTACCATGGTGGGGGACTTGGACAGGGTAACAAGACAAACATGATTTTTCTGAAGCAGAAATTTCACGTGGGGTTAAAGCTTGTCTGCACAAAGTGTGCAATGAAATACACCTTCATATTCCTGAGAAATGAGGCCCTGGAGACACAGCTCTTGGACATTGTACGGATATAGTTTTAGACATTGAATCCCTATTGTTATTGTATGTGTAAACCTGGTGAGTCAAGAACTCACACATGACAGTACAAAGGAAATAGCTTTTTTCTTTGTGGAGAAAGAGCACTTGTTCTTGACATAAAGATATATTGAAAGGTCATGAAACACAAACTGTTTTTTTAATAGATCTACTGATGACAGATGGAGTGCAGTCTACAAGGCAGAAAGCACATGAGAACATATTTAGCGCATAAGGGTATATTTATTAATTTAAAGAACAATGCATAAATTATTTGGACCAATAAAAACCAATTAGGTGTCATTTTGAGTGTTCTGATTGGTCTCTATGTGATAGAGGATTTTTGCATGTCATTATTGCATTTTGCAAAAAATAAAAAAAAACCTTTTGGGATTATTATGACATTGAAGCAATATACCACGTATAGTATTCTTTAAGAAACTAATTTCATCCAATATCACTATTTTTTGAAATGTTGTAGAAGAGCTTTGATCAATAATGTTAGGTTTTTGTTTTTTACAAAAATGTGTGCCAATCTTGGTTGGGCAGACTGCATCCAGAGTAAAGGAAAAGATGCTCAAGTTGAATTTAAGGTGAATCTAGGTGAATGAAAACTAAGCTATATGCTTTCTTAGAAAAGTTATTGTGAAATAATAAAAAGTAGGGTTCCTTAGGTCCCATTAGTTTCATAAACTTAAGAATAAATCCGTAGGCAAAAAAAAAATTGCCTGAACAGTTTTAGCTCTTATGCTATCTTCCCCATAGCAGTAATTTAGCCAAGTAAGGATATGTTAATAGCATTGTTTCTAATATTTAGGCACAGAAAAAATATGCAAGAGTCTTTAGAATCCTCTAGTGTCATAAACTACAGGATTTCTGATATCCCACCAACAACAGTTTTAGGTTTTCTGCTATGTTCGTATAGCAGTTTTGTAGCTAAGTAAGAATGACATAATGACATTGTGTCTAATAATTTAGGACATTTTCCACCTTTAAAATGAGTAATAAAGTGCCATTTACAGTGAAACTTTTATGAATTTCTGAATCTGCAAACATCATTGAAACCTTAGGAGTCAAAGTAGATGTAAACCCCACTTAAATAAAATGCAATAAATAATCTGTTCTTTCATTTTTAGCAGGGGTTTGTAGACATTTGAAAATTACTTAAAGGGTTGTTTGGATGTAAAAATATGAAAACGGGTGCTGTGGGGATTGGCTAAAAATATTCTTGTTTTTTAACTGCTCGGGTTTCTGTGTGGGAATGTCCTATCACTTCCTTCCATCAATGGATCAAGAGGAAAGAGGAAATCTATCCAATTATACATTAATCTCTGTCCTGGTGACAAAAACACAGGCAAAATAACAACATCACAGATATTCTTATCAATCACCGTTGTATTATATATATAAGCTTTGGCTTTTGAATCTTTTTTCTAGAATCCCATTCAAATCAAATAAACATCTAATAATAGTGTTCATTAGCAAATTTACAGTTATTAGTCTTTTTTTAAATTTAATATATTACTTTTTACTTAAAACATATGCGCATCACAAAAAAAAAAAAAAATTGCAACGCACCTACCTACGCACCCTGACATATCATCAAAAATAAATGTAATATTGCTTCCCAACTGGCAGATGGGATCATAATGCATCTCAACCTGCTTAAACTACGGTATCAGATCACCCAGGAAGAATTTTGCTATTCACCTCCAGCTGTGACAGGAACTCCGAAAAGCAATTAACCATAACTTGTTAGAGGGTTTATACACTATTTACGCAATTATCTTTCTTAATTTCTACACGGAGATTTGAGCAACAGAAAAAAATAATACAGCAAAAATTCACATTCAATTTGTTTTTCTATTTGTTCTCTGCTTTCAAAAAGCTTCAGAAAATATAATTGCTTTGCTTTCTCGTTTCTGATATTTTTTAAAGATAAATTATTATTGCTTTGCCCATAATCCCATTTATTTAGTTTTCAGCTTTTATTTTCACTTATGGATAAATATTCTATCTGCAAATTTACCAGAGTGTACAAAGGAAGAAATAAAATTATACCATGTAAATTTTATTTACATTAATTTTTGAAATACTAATATAATCCTAGCTTGTGTTCTGTGATTTTTCTGGAATTCATTCAAGCAGAAAGCTGAAATGTTCTTCTTTTGTTTAAATATGTTATATCTTCCAGCATGCAAGAACAGCACAGCACGTTAATAGGAATTTTTGTACTGTCCTGCAAGTAATTGAAAGAAACGCAATTAAGTTTTATACAAATGCACAATTCTTAATGAAAAAAGGGTTTCTTTGTGGTAATCACATGCTAATAAACGCCACTGGTTATAGTAGAAGATTTCATTGTTTTCTTTGTGTTATTCTGGTAAACAACAAGAATGCTTGTTTCATAGACTTAGTGACTCTATTCATTATTTTTTTGTTTATTTTTACATAAAAATCAGCCTTTTTTCCTTAATTTGCTTTTTATCACTTGTTTTTATTGCAACTAGCATTTATGTAATGAACAAACATCATTTATGCTATTTTACAGACAGGCCTGATGTATGCGAGACAAGGGAGCTTAGTGGAAGGCCTGCATGACTGGGTGGACAGGGAGTAGATAGGAATGTATTAAAAAGTTGTTTTGGGGTGAATAAAAGGTCACTGTGGTGATTGGTAGGGGACAGAGTTGAGGGCAGAATGTGTTTTGCTGGTTCAGGTATCAGTGGGGTTGGGGACCCATCTTTGGTGTGGAGTCTCCTGATGTGATGGGGGGGGGGTGAATTGAAATTATGTGTGGGTTATTTTTCAATTACTGGTGATATTGTTCCTAAACTAGGTAAATAGGCAGCTAGGAGCAATCATATCAGGTTAGCGCAGAAGTGGTGGTGGGGCCTTGAGGACCGGCATCCAGGAAAAGATTTAAGAGACAGTGTTGGGTAGTATGCTGTGATTGTTATTGTGTTTGTAATTATTCTGATTTTAAAATTTATTAATAATTTAATAATTAATTAATTAATTAATTAATAATTTAATAAAAGGCATACAGGCCATTTCACCCAAAAAAGTAGTGTTGTGTTCTTGAATGGGGAGTTGGGAGGTTGTTGGTTAATAAAGTTCTGTGGGACTCGGGACAGTCATGGCAAGTTCACACTGATTGTGATATTGGGATGCTCTCTTTTTCATTCCTAGTACCCTCTCTGACCCATGAAGTAAGCTTTCCTATTACCTTTAACAGTCAATCTTCCCAAACTCTTGTACATAGGCACCCTTCTTCTATAAAATCTTAGAACACAGGAGCAGGCTTTTTATATTTATGTGCAAGTAGTTTATACATAATAAACAACTAAGTAGGCAACTTACCATCATGTGCAGTCTTTTGGATTTAGACAAGATATGTGGTATGTGGCTAAGGTAGTGCTAGACCTTGTTAATAGTAGGTATGTCTGTGGTAAATTCACTCAAGGATGGTCCTCACAATGATTGGTTGGAGAATAATAATCACTTAATTGGCATATTGACATTGTGGCTCCCTTTCCTTGAGGACCATTAAAGTGTTACAACTGTTAACTGTGGGGACCGATGTCAGTATCTTGGTATTTTTTATTCAAACAATTTGTTGTGGCCACTGCAGGTGGGAAAAGATGTTTTTGAATAACTAAAAATATCAGGAATCCAGACATTATGCCTGACCTATCAACAAAATGCGCGTACCCTGGTCGCGAGTGAATACACACTGGTCGTCAAGTTCTGGGACCACGTCGGGGCCGAGTTCTAGTAAACTCGCCTGCCGGATTCCTGCAAAAATGAGCAAAGATCTCAAATACACCAATTAAGGAAAAACATTTTCAGCTGCGCGATTGAGAGGGAGATGTTAAACTCAATAGTGAGGTAATAGCAATTAAATAGTGCACACTTGCTCCCTGTTCTGTGCGCATCTCCAGTCGATTACAGGTCAGTTTGAATCTTTAGTGCTTGATGGGTTTTTTTGTGTAAGTGCTACTTTTTATGTTACATTCTACTAAATGACAAACTTGCTTCATTTATAGTTACATTTGTTGCACTTGTTGTTTTGATACTTTTTCTTTTGGTAGCAACACTGCAAACTAATTTCTATCAAGATGGATATATACTAAGTGGCACTTTCAAATATGTCATCACACAATAGTATGAGTGTAAAAAAAATGTGAACAAACATTTGTGACCTGATTAAAATTTCATTCTAGTTTGGCTTTAGAGAAATCAAATATTTCAGTAAAGGATTATAGGCAAACATGGTATAATACATGTGTTAAGGAACATTTAGTCATTTCATTTGTGTCTGTATGTCAAAAGACATTTAAATGTATATAAATACATATGCATTTTCATTAGTACTATTTTACCTTGACTGGTTTGTGGGGGAGGGGGGGGGAGGTTAATCAAGTAAGTTTGCTTGGATGGTATGCATTGGTGTGATTTTTTGTAATCCTCAATATTGTTAGTTTCATCTGTTGCTGCAATGTTTTTGTGCCTGGTTTGTAATTACAGTTTATGTTGTTTAGCAATTCTTCAGCAATGTTTTGTCATTTTTTCCACAAGTATTGAGTACAAATGTCTGCATGGTTTCCACTCCAAACTCCTACTTGTCCAGCTGAGTTGCGTTTTTATTCTAACACACCTGATAGTAATGGAAGCACAAGTCCAAGCACAATATCAAACCACATTAATTGCCAAGGTCACAAGCAGGGTCAAGCACTCTTAGAAATGAAGCGATGTTCTGTTGTTGCTCCACTTAATTGTGCTCAATAAATACTGGATTGTATGAATTATTTAGGTGTTTACATAAAACAAACAGTACTTTTTGTTCCAGGGACAAATCCACTTTATTGAGAGTTCACCTGCAGTTCCACTGCGATCCCTGCGCACTGGAGGTTAAATATTCTCTAGTGTCCCGGGATCGCAGTGGATTCTCAGGGCTGCATTTAGTCTTGCACCCCTAGGAATCCTGTGTGCGATCCTTGGCACTAGAGGTTAGAGAGGACTTTGGGAAATGAGCTTTCCTCAGCCAGTCAGTAAGCGCTACAGGTTTTGAATGGGGAAACCTGTTCCCATTTAACCTCTCATGCCAGGGATCGTACACTGAGCTGATCAATGAATGAATCAATCATTGATCAGCACAGGTGGCAATTTTTTTTTTTTGTAATTTTTTTTTTTATTGGATTTTAATTTGTAGCATGTTAAGCAATATGCCTAAAAAATTCTTTTTGCATATTTCTTCCTATAATTGTAATTAATTAAAAGAAAAACTTACCAGAATGAGGAACCTTTTTCCGTAAAATTTTTCAACTGATAGAACACAGTTCACACAGTTCGGGCGCATATAGCGGTTATTCCTTGATGCACAACAATGCGCATCACACTCCTAAGGTTTGGCGCACAACTATGCACGTTAAACTGAGTTTTAGAAAAGCTATTTGTGCTGTTTTTAGCCAGTAAAACAAATCCTAGAAAGGGAACTGCTTAAAAACAAGCATAATTGAATTTTTAAATTGTAGGTCCTGGGACATTGTAAAGGAGATCACACAAAAACAAACCCCCCAAAAACTACAAAATTTTTCAAAAACTTTATTTAAAATAATCCTATTAGGTTTTATGCGTTTCATTTGGACTTACAAAAGACATAGAGTGATTAAAAATATTGTTTGTACACCCAGGGAATGTGGAGGCCTGGGTGCCCCTGATGTTCACAAATATTATCTTGCAGCCCATCTACGACACCTACAGTTGTGGACCCCCCCGTACCCCCCAAGTGTTTGTGTTGAACTGGAGGAAGCATGGCTGGCCCCCATACATCCCAATGTTATGTTGTGGAGTTCTTCCTTAATACTGATGGAATCGGACTTAACGGCACCTATGACATTCACGAGAAACATATGGAGGGCTTGTAAAACTAAATTTAGTCTTACATCCTCAGCATCGAGACTAACCTCCATAATACTCACCCCACAAATACCTGATAGCCTATTGGACTTTATGTCTGGCCCTTGGAAGGACAGAGGCCTTTTTCAAATCCGGCATGTCCTGCATCCAACGGAGAGAAGGCTGCTTTCCTTTGCCGAATTAGGTGAAAAGGTAGACCTACCTCGTACCTCTTTCTATGCTTATCTACAGATACGGCATTATATTTTCTCTATTCAGCCCACGGCCACCTTTCAGGCCCCCACTGCCTTTGAGAGGCTATGCATGGAGGGTCCACATATTAAAGGAGCAGTCTCATCTATCTACCGCCTTCTACATGCTTCCACACAGGGAACCTCTCATAAATTTAACTATATGCTTAAATGGGAGGAGGTCTTGGGTCGGTCTCTGTCCTCTGATGAATGGCTTGACATCTGGGAGGCAGCACACTGAGGTTCTATTTGTGCATTGTATAAAGAGAACCTATATAAAATTGTCCTCAGATGGTATCACACACCGGTGGTTCTTCACGTTTTTTTCCTAGTGTGGATCCCATGTGTTGGAGATGCGGTACTCACCGAGGTACCATAGAGCACATATTCTGGTTCTGTCCCGTTATTCAACCATATTGGTCACGTGTTAATGATTTAATATTGGAGGTGATTCAGCAGCCTATAACTCTAGACCTCCTCACCCATCTCCTGGGTCAACCATGCCTAACCCTCCCGAGGGTCTCTCGCAAACTGGTCTCCCATATACTGGTAGCAGTACAGGTACGCTGATCCCCTCCAGATGGAAGACAGTGTTGCCTCCCTCCATGGAGAATCTATATGCGCAGATCCAAGTGATCCGCCTTTTGGAGTACCTCACGGCACTCCTCAAGGACACAATGGTCAAATTTGAGATAGTTTGGGAGGCTTGGGACCACTATTATGCCGGTTTGCCCATTTGACCTCCCCCCCACTTTGTCTCTATTCTACTGAACAATGTTATATACCACAAATCTTACTAGGTTCACCCGATATTCTAAGAAGCTTCAAGAATATGCTCTGTTTGAGAATTTATTGTTGTTATTTTTAAAACTAAACCATGTTCTGTTGCATTCCTATGGTGTTGCCTCACCCTTGTGTTATTTCCTTTTTTTTTTCCTTTCTGTACCCTATTGAAAATTCCTCAATAAAAATACAATTTCAAAAAGGTCACAATAAAATATAGAGAACACACAGACACCACTAAATGTACATGACAAAATAAATAAAAACACACACACACACACACACAGGTGCAGTTTGTGGTGGCACACCATGCTGGGCCCCATTTTTTTATAGCCCACATTTTATCACATTTTCTGGAAACCAGCAGATCGTGATACCATTTTCTTCAAAAAATGCCGGTTGCCTCATGACAGATATGCTATTTTTTTGTTTGTTTTTTTTTTTTGTTAAAGCAACTGATGCAGCACAAATTGCATTTGAGACTTTATACTGGATACCATAAACAAAAAATGGTGTCTGAAACAGTGCCACTTGTGCATGGGTTTACTGGTTTCTGACATTGTGCATTCTGTGAAACCCAAATAAGCTCCAAGAGCTGTATGCAGTAGAATGTCCTTTTTAAAATGGTTCTAAACTTTCAAAGTAAAGATGCTATTTTATAGGGAACATGTAAAAATGTCAACTGTGCTGGAGTAGTACCATGGAAAATGTACCTTTTTGTTATGAAATTCGCTGGAAAAATAGAAATTAAGTTCCCAGCATGTGACTGTTTCTACAGCCCCACAGTATATCTACATTGTGAAAGACACTGCTGTCTAATAAGATAAAGCAAAATAATTTGATGTTGGTATTGTGCTACTCACTACATCTCTTGCTGGTGAGAAAGCTGCATTGCATTGGGTCTACATCTAAATTTCAGTCATTACAAATCTGCAAGCTCCATAACTTCCCCGTGGCTTGGAATATTTAGTCATTATTGGCCACACCAGAAAAAATAAACTCCTAGATATGCACAGTTCATTTATTCATCATGGCATATGCCAAATTTGAACACTGAAAATAAGTGTACATTGTAAAGAAGCTTGGAAACAGGCAGGTAAAAAACATAGAGCCTCTAAAAGGCATTAGTTCCTCATACTCTTTGCACAAATAACATCAGAATCTTTGGCTGCACCTGTGATTTCCTTGACATCCCAGCCTACCTATGGTCAAGTAGAGTGTTGAAAAGGATAGAAACCTTTGTTTCTGTTGACCTACATATGTAAGAAAATTACCCTGACTCCTCATACTCTTGAAAACAGAACATTATTAACTCCGAAATGAGTCAAGTGGGAGCAAGCTCATGTGGAGCGAATATGTAGTATAATTTGGTGTTTTTCTTTCCGCTTGACATATTTAGTATTTAACTGCACATTATTAAGTTATTACCTTTTTGTATGTTTGCATGTAAAACAATGTTAATGAAAAAAAATGTGTTTCGCCGACTGGCTACCTCAGGGAATAGGTTGATACCGTTGATACCAAGAGCTGTACAATAACACATTTTGCATGGAAGTACGGAAGTTCGGAAAGAATTAGAACACCCGGCATTCCCTTACGAGTCCCTCGGTGATTCATGATGATGTCAGTGCATGCGCCCATCGACAGGGGTCGTAGCGGGAAATTCAAATATTTTGTATTGGATTCAATACACAGTCCTGTATCCAACCCAATACAAAATAATACAAAATATATTTATGTGGTTTTTTCTAGGTATGTGACGTTGGACAGTATACCGAATTATTGCATTTTCAGTATTTTTTATTTATTTATGTATTCTTGTTTGAGCTGATGTTTGTGTTTTTATTTAATTTTATTAAAAGTAATTTTTTTTTTTTTTACATGATTGTGTGTTTTAAACTTTTTTTATATTCAGGATATCTACTAGACCCTTGTTCGGACATATTTCTGTAAGTTACAGTTCTACAATTTAAAAAAAAAATTCATGAAAAAAAGTGAAACACCCAGGTGGTTAAAATCGCAATTGTGCTCCAAAAATGTTTTGGATAAGATGTTAACATGTTATCCCAACCTGTATCTAGTACCAATGGCGCTGATGGAAGCAAAAACTGCCAAATATCCTGTGGCCCACTTACTGCTTAAATAAACTGCCCTGGCATGTTTGCCAGTGGGTGTTTGGTAGCCCAGGGGTGAAATTTCTCAAGGAAGAAGTTTCCACACTGCTAAACTCGGGCAACACAATTCCCAATACACCAAATGAATGTCCTCTATTGGATACTAAATGTTCTCTGAGCTTAATAAATAAAATAAACCCCTGAAAAAATCAAATGTTTAATTTTCCCGCTGACATGATGGGGTATTTAAAGTGAACACAGGTTCTTACTTGCTATCATTCACTCAAATACTTTTAAAATACATATACTAGAACCTAAATCAACCATTATAAATCTAAATCACCTAGAAACCATTACCACAAAACACTAGCTAATCAGGACCGAAAAAAAATAAAAATAATTGGAAAGCATGACTGGCATAGTAGTAACATATGGATGTGAAAGTTGGACTATAAATAAGGAAATGCATAGAAAAATTGATGCTTTTGAACTATAGGCATGGAGAAAGCTACTGATAGTTCCCTGGTAGAAGATCTAACCAGTCAATACTGAAAGATATAAGGCCAGAGTTTTCACTAGAAGAGTTGATACTGCTATTAAAACTTAAATAGTTTGTTCACATAATGAGAAGTCCAGATTCTTTAGAGAAATTTGTGATGCTTGGAAAAATTGAGGGCAAAAGAAGAAGAGGACGGCAAAGGCTAAGATGGATAGACAGGATATGTGAAGCTATGAACATGCTTATGCAACAACTGAAAGAAGCAGTGGTCGACAGATACAGCTCGCGTGCAAATATACATCTGGTCACAAAGAGTCGAAGCCGACTGAACAAATAAAGAGAGAGAGATGACTGGCATATGGGGGAAAGATTACTTAGTTTGAAAGGAAACTTAGTTTGGGCCTTTGCTAAAAAGGTAACCCTGTCTACTGTGCACTAAAAGTGGACCTTTAGGTAAAGCCCATGCATTGTCCTAATCTATGACCCAGGATATCCATTTGGACCCATTTTGTGCTCTGTATTTGTTTCCTCTATTACATACACACCATAGTGAGAAAAAACAGAATTCAAACAGCATTTATTAAGTTCTATGTTTAATAATTTTCCTTTTATACATTTATTGAACGTGTCAACAAACAAGATGGTTTTAGGGCCACATAAGTGACCAAAATATTAAAACAAAACAAGTGTTGATGCCCACCCTGACACCATCATTTGATGTGACATACATTTACCAAATAATCCAGTGACATTTTGCTTCCTCTCCAATAGAAAAATAACTTCAGATGGAGCTATATCTCCCATATCTCTATATGTGATATATTGGAATCTATATATTCCAATATATAGATTCTGTTCTCGGATAATTGTATGAATGTGAACCAATTCCTGTAGTGAAGGACAGTTGAAAATGTATTAAGTGGCACCTGTATACAAGGTGGATTTATTCAAGACAGTGTCTTGATAAAAATAATTACATAGGTCAGGTCAGGTACATAGATAGGTAAAGTTCAACCACTAGGGAAATAAACATATGCCAGATATAAAATCCTATGCACATAGTCATAGTGCATAGTCCAGAGGAAGGCAAAAAAACTGGTACAATTTGCTTCAACAGGGGAAAAAAAATCTTTCCTGATTCCATGAGGCAATCAGATGTTCCCTGGATCAACGGTTACTGCTATTTGTACTTTAAAGCCTTAATACCCAGGTATATTTTGTGCTTCTAGAAAAACATCCAGCTGTTTCCTAAAGCAATTTATAGTAGTTGCTAAAACTACTTCCTGAGGGAGCCAATTCCACATTTTCACAGACCTTACATGAAGAATCCCTTACTTATACGGATCTTAAACTTCTTTTCCTCCAGACACAAAAAGTGCCCTCTTGTTCTTTGTAATGATCTCAAAGTGAATAATTGGGAAGAGAGTTCTCTATATGGACAATTTATATATTAAAACAGGGTGTTCATTAGTGTTGTTGTTCGAATTCAGGCTAATGTTCCTAATGTTCGACCCGAATATGGCCGTTCGAAATTCGGGTCGACCCGACCTGAATTTTGTTGGATTCAATGCCCCCAATTCGACCCTTTCACAATGCCTAGGGACCTCCCCCATGATGCCTAGGGCCCTCCAATACCAGCAGGGATGCCCCCCTCCATGTTTGTTGTGGCAGGCTTATACAAGCTCACTGCATGCCACACAGGCAGCCATTGGCCTATATAAGGCCAGGGCTTGCCATCCACGGAACATGCCGCCTTGTGTTTGGGTGAATGGATGCCATGTACCCTCAATATCCTCCTCTGCCCCTTCCTCCCCTTCTCCCTTGCCTGCAATGTCCTCCTTATCCTCTTCCACCTCCTCCTTTTCCTGGATTTGTGGTGCACTATGCCTAACAGACACGCATCTCTGAGATGATGTTTGACATGTCATCTCTTGATGCAGCGTCCGCTCTGTGTCGTGTCCGAGATCCACCATCATCTGTTCCAGCAGGCCTGATCTCTGCTGATCATCTAGGTCGCCTCTTCAAAAGGTGACAATACAGTGCACAAGTCCTCAATTTGCAGCCACTCCGCAGGGCTGAAGAAAGGTAGTGTAGGTATACGTCTGAAACGAACAGACTCTGCCACGTAATCCACCACTGCTTTCTGTTGTTCAGCTAGCTGCTGCAGCATGTAAAAGGTGGAATTCAATGTGTGGCCACATCACAAATTAACTGGTCCACTGGCAGGTTTAGATTTCGCTGTAAATCCACCAATCTGGCACTGGCTGTGTACGGCCAGCAGAAATGCGTTGACAACTTTATGGCCTTCAGCAACAGCGGATGGAGGCCTGGGTAATTCCTAAGGAAGCGCTGTACTATCAGGTTCATGACGTGAGCCAGGCAAGGTACGTGTGTGAGTTTCCCACAACGCAGGGCTGCCAGCAGATTGGCCCCGTTGTCACACACAACCTTGCCTGGCTGGTGTCTGTTGGGAGTTAGCCATATGTCCTCCTGCTTCCGCAAGGCACTTAGAATGGTTGGGCCTGTGTGGCTGAGGGAACCCAGGCTTCGCAACCTCAGGACTGTGTGGCAACATCTAAATTGTGCACCGAAATAGCAAACTGCAGGTTGTTGCTGGCGATGAACAGATGCTGCTGAATGGGGGGTGCTGGGTCTCCATGGCAAAGTGTCCCTGGAGGAAGAGGTTGAGGCACAAGAGTCAAAGGAGGAGGTGGAAATGGAGGTTGAGGAGAAGATTGCATGGCGATGTGCTTTGGGAGAAGGTGTGTATGCAGGCCTTGCTGCAGCTGCATCTTCCCCTGCTGCCACCAAAGTTACCTAGTGAGCTGTATAGGAATTCTATCTTCCCACTCCATGCTTGCTCAACCAACTGTTGGTTGTCAGGTGCACCTTGCCAGAAAATGAGTGCTGCAGGGCTATGGACACATTGCTCTGCATGTGTTCATGCAAAGCAGGAACACATTTTTCTGCAAAATACTGTCACTTAGGCATAACGTACTTTGGGTTCGCGCAGAGGAATGCGTAACGGAACGCATTGGAGTCCACCAGCTCTTAAGGGAGGAGCTCCAACGCAATCAGCTGTGCAATTGCCGCATTGATTAGCTTTGTTTTGGGGACATTTGGGGCATATTTCCTCTTGCTCTCCAGCATGTGGGGGATGGAAGGTTGGATGCTGCTAATGCTAACCACAGAAAGATTGGACAATGGGGTAGAAGTTGTGGGAGATGGCAATGATGCCTCGTCTTGACTGCTAGCATTGCGACAAACAGCAGCCGATCTGCGTTGGAGCTCCTGCTCACCCCATCTCAGGGCCCACCGCCTCCTCCTCCTGCTGTTACTGCTGCTGCCTGCCCAGTACCAAGCTCTAGATGCCAGTTACCAATGCTGCCCCCGTACTTACTGCATTTTCTTATACCCTAGTGGGCTTTCTAAGGCCACCATCAGGGGCAGGAAACACTTGTACAACTTTATTTGCATTTTACAAAGTTACAGCTAGCAGATAGGAAAATGCATTCCCTAAACAGCAATGTCTCCAATAGATACAGCTTCTATACTGTCCATACAGGTGGTGGCCTCAACCTTTAATGCTGTCCTTGCTCCGTCTCAGGGCCCACCAGCTCCTCCTTATGCTGTTGCTGCTGCCGCCTGCCCTGCACCCAGCTCTAGATGCCAGTTACTAATCCTGTTCATGCTTCGACTCAGGGTCCACTGTCTCCTTCTCCTGCTGTTACTACTGCCGCCTGCCCAGTACCCAGCTCTAGATGCCAGTTAACAATGCCGTACACACTTTATCTCAGGGCCCACCGCCTACTTCTCCTGCTGTTGCTGCTGCTGCCTGCTTAGTACTCAGTTCTGGATGCCAGTTACCAATGCTGCCCTTGTATTTCCTGCATTTTCTTATATCCTGGTGGGCTTTCTAAGGCCACTATCAAGGTCAGGAAACACTTGTACAACTTTATTTGCATTATACAAAGGTACAGCTAGCAGATAGGAAAAGGCAGTCCCCTACACAGCAATGTCTCCAATAGCTACAGCTTCTACACTGTCCATATAGCTGATGGCCTCAACCTCTAATGCCGTCCTTGCTCCATCCCAGGGCCCACCGCCTCCTTCTCCTGCTGTTACTGTTGCTGCCTGCCCAGTACCTAGCTCTAGATGCTAGCTCTGTCTCAGAGTACACTTCTGGGTGGCATTGATAATGCACTACTCCCAGCTCTCCATGACTCTTACCAATGCAGTCTCCCGGGCTACAGCAGACCAGAGGCCACACATTGCTACTGCTCTCGCTGACCCAGTCTCCGTCTCTGGTCCTCCAGCCTTTTGCCTAATGTCCCTGCACTACTTGTCCACAACTTTATGGGTGTCATTCCTAACACATTTCATCCAGGTCATGATGCCAGCTAGCAATTATTAATATTAATAAACAGGATTTATATAGCCTAACAAACAATTTATGCAGCTATGTAAGTTCAATAGGGGTGCGTACAATAAATAGCAATGGGTTTTACTGCTGTTTTGAGGGCAGAGACTGTTGCTAGTGGGTTGAGTTCACCCTTTCCTATTGTCCTTATGTTTATGCTGCCTTCTAGACGCTGTCAATCACGCAAAAATCCTATGTTCAGCTATCACTTTGCCTGCCATTTTCTGGAAAACCACAAGGTCTTTTGGAACTTATGTATTTTTTCATTGTTGCCGCTGTTTTCCTACCCTTATCTAGCAAATTTGGTGGTTCTAACATGTAGAGGGGCTTTGTTATTAACCTAAAGCTGTACATTGTTTTTCATGAAAATTTATTTTACAGTATATTATAATAGTATGAGTATAATAAAGTTTGAAACACAAAATCATGTAAAAATAATAAATTATCCTGTTTGCCTTAAAAAGAAAGGTCTGCCAATAATATCATAACAATTTAATTTTTTCAGTTTGTAGGATCTTCTGTACACTGCCATTTTTTTCTGTTTGAAGTATGTTTGGAATGCATATCTAATGCTGGTCAGCAAATTTCCATAGATAGAGATACATAGGGTCTGATTTATTTAAGCTCTTCAAGTCTTGAGAAGATAGACTATCATCAGTGAAGCTGGGTGATCCAGCAAACCTGAAATATATTTTTTTAAAGTCATTTGTTGTTTGTTAGCAAATGTTTTCAGTTCTAATTTTAAAGTACGTTAAATTTTAAAGTACGTTTAAATTACAGGCGAATCAGGTCAAACACAACCTTGAGCTTAAACGGCTGTTTGAACTGCTCACCCATCTGCACAAGACCATAATCAAGCCTATAGGATGGTAAGAGAGTTACATGAAGATAAGTGAGTTACATAAACACAGCATTTTGCAAAAACCACAGCATTCCATTCACATAGCTGTGCTTAGATTTAATCCCTATAAATAAACAAATGTTTTAAAAGCCTGTATAAAAATGCTGGTAATAAATACTAATGTATTTTAATTATAATCCTATCTTATTTATTTGTCCTTAGGCATTGTTCATTTGTACCTGAATTCCAATTTTTCTTGTTATCAGTCATTTAGAATAATTACTTTGAAAATAAGAGCTCCGAAAGTGTGATTGTGTGTGTAAAATGAAAATATGCATTATTTTCTCATACAATGCAATATAATTATTGCGTCAGCATAATAGAACAGGAGGTATTCATTAAGACAGACATTTTGTGTGACTTCTTTTCATCTGCACTGTCTTGAGGTTTGTACAATTTGTGATTTCCAATCTGACAAAACACAAAAGGAACATTATTTAAAATACTAGCAGAAGAATTTAAATTTTGTACTACAGCTCATAATTGATTACATTTTATGTAACTGAAATAGTACATTTTGTGCCATACATTTTTAACCTAGAATATGTGGTACAAATATATTAAAGTGCTTTTTTTCACTTATTGGGTACAGATTTAATGTATTTTTCAGTAATAGCAGTTTCTTATTTTTCAAACAGTTTCAATATTTTTTTCTATTACTATTGTTCCCTGTGTTCAAATTCCTAAAATATAGTTGTGCAAAAATACCTGGAATGCATGGTATGTACAATATCATTATTTTTAGAATGTACCACAACTAGTGGTCGGGTATAATAATTGAAGTCATATGATTACTTAATACAATACACAGTAATCAAAAGTTGGTTTGAACCACCTTATTATCCTTGGGGTTCAACCACAGACAAAGGAATTTTTTCCACTAGACATATAACAACTTATCAACATATATATTGTTGACCATATACAGTGTTTGATCATCAAAGCATGTTGTTGGATATACTCAACACGTTTCGCCAGATATGGCTTCTTCAGGAGTATTGTTGACAGCATGCGTAGATTACTTGCGTAAATTGTATATGGTTTTGTGGAATAAAAGTAAATGGTTTGAAGTTGTATGCAACATGGGGGGTATAAGTAGTCTGGTATTCTACATGCTAGGGTCCTTGCATTTGAGTCAGGGATCTTATATAGTTGATCCTAGGTGTATTCTGTACCCTAGATAGAGAATTTGTAAGTATGTTACAAACAGCTCCTGGAGAGATGCGCAGGACAGCAGCTGGAGACCCGGCGTGTAGGGAGATCTGTGGCTGGAGACTCAGCGTGCAGCTGGAGACCCGGCATACAGGGAATGTAAAAAAAATTAGGGGGATCAGCACATCACAGGGCACAGTGGGTTCTTTTAGAAGTACGTTTATTTAGGGACAAACATAACTCAAACAGCTTCACCTGAGCATAAACATAAAACAAAACAGCTTACTCCAGTGAAAAAAAAAGGCTTACTTCAGCAAACAAAATCCTGCTCCCGAAGCTGCCACCCCAGGAAGGTACCTGGTACTCACATGTATAAAGTGTTGCAGTTTCAAAACGTCTTTAATCCCAAAAGCAGCATAGAGCTGCCCAGTCCTGCTCCTTTCAGCTTTTATGTCTGCCCAACTTACTCCCTGATAGCCCCAGACATACTTGTCAGGTGAGTCAGAAATCCTGGGCTGTACTGCAGTGGGATAGCAAGCCCTACCCATATCCTTCACTCCTAAGGAAGAGTCTGGGCCCTGTAATAACCCCCCTAGCTGTAATCTTTAAAAGCCCCTCTTACCTGTGTCCCATGCTCCAGCGGCAATCAGACAATCCCGCTGTGATGCCGGGGTGTCTGTCCGTCCGGGGGCGTGGCTGGGCAGGAAATTTAAAAGCAGATTACGGAGTAATCTGCTTTTAAATGTCGCCCGGGTCCGGGCAATGCTGCTGCACCTATTATCAGCTAGATGCGATGCACCATGCAGGATTTCTGCATGGTGCATCACATCTAACTGTTGATTTAAGCAGCAATAGTAAATTCCGGGGGTGATGCCAGCGGCGATTTCCTGCTGGCATCACCCCAGGAATTTACTATTAGTGTTGATGTTCGAACTCGGGTTGTCCCTATATTCGACCCGAATATGGCTGTTCGAATTCGGATAGACCCGACCTGAAAAACACAGGATTTGACAGCAAAAATTCGGGAAAAAAAAAGTTTTAAAAAAAATAAAAATTAATCTTAAATGAATTTATTTGTATGTGTTTTTATTTTAACTTGTTATTTTTTTATTTTTTACAGGTTATCCAACAATGACATTATGAATCATAATGTCATTGTGGGATTCCCGGACCGTGGGAACTTTGCAGTCACAGCTAATTGGAAGCACGTGCCTTCAATTAGCTGTAACCGCAAGCATTACCAGGGCCATAGAGGTTGAATGGAGATACGTATCTCAATCATTACCTCTACTGCTCTGTGATTGGCTGAGAAATAGGAAACCCTGATGACAGCTCAAGCATCATCATGATTTCCCTTTCCTCAGCCAATCAGCGAGCAGAGCAATCAGCGGAGCTTTACTATGCTGACAGGTCTGCTCCCCTCATCACTCCCGCAGCCCTAGAGGAGCTGTGAATCAGACAGCGAAAGTGAACTGAGCGATGATTCTGAACCTGAGGTCAGTGCTGTGCACACATGGTGCTCCATTGACCTTGATGCGGACCAGGCAGCACGGCCAAGATTTCCACTCACCGGCGCACCTGGGATGAAAATTGAGGCTGAATGTGACGACCCCCTGGCATACCTGAAGTTGTTTTTGACAGATGAAGTTATTGGAAAAATTGTTGTGGAGATAAACAGGTAAGCCACTCTGTGTTTTCTAACTTTTTGAAATTTTTGAAATGTTTTGCTATTTTGTTTTTATACAAACATTTGTGTTGCTCTGTGTTTGCAAACTTTTTACATTTTTTTTATGCCAACATGTGTGCTGCTCTGTGTTTGCTAACATATTACTTGCAACCTTCACCACACCATAAAAGAACATATCCTAAAATGCTCCACACTTGAGGTTTGCAGAACCAGAAAGTGGGAACCTGTGCCCAAGGATGACATTTGGCTGGTTTTGGGCTTGGTGATCCTGCAGGGAGTTGTGGGCAAACCCGTGCAGAAGTGGTACTGGTCCAAGAATAAAATGATTGCCACTCCATTCTTTGACACAGTCATGCCAGAATACCGCTTTTCCCTCAAAATGAAGTACCTGCACTTAGCAAACAATGAAAAATTTGATGAGACTACCCATCCTGCACCAAAACTGAAGAAAATTTGGGTAGTGTCTCAGATGATTCTACAAAATTTCCAGCAAACCTATGAGCCAGAAAGAGATGTCAGCATTGACAAAAGTCTAATGGCTTACAAGGGGAGGCTCAGCTGGGTGCAGTACATTGTGTCAAAGAGGGCAGGATTTGGCATGAAAACATATATGCTGTGCGAATCCTCATCTGGCTACATTTGGAATATGGTACTTTATATTTGAAAAGGGACACAGTTCAACCCCAGATACAGCCATTATGGATTGGCAATATCTTCAGTACTACCCCTCATTGAGCCCTTGCTAGGTCAGGGCTATTGTGTCATAACTGACAATTTCTACACCTCTCCTGAGCTTTATGAGTTCCTTTTGCAACACAGAACAGATGCCTATGGAACCGTTAGAGCTAACTGGCGCAACCTGCCATCACTGTTTGCAAAAGAGGAGCTGAAGACAGGAGAAATTATTGC
>NC_092859.1:66459118-66470083 GCF_032062135.1 Pyxicephalus adspersus
TTGAATACATCCCACCAACCCAGAAAAAGGCAGCACCTACAAGGATGTGCGTGGTTTGCTGCTCAAAGACCGATGACAGAGGAAGGAAGGTCAGAAAAAAAAAACAGGTTCTATTGACCTGATCGTGATGTTGGACTTTGTGAAGCACCCTGCTTCAAAATCCACCACACCCCGGATGTCTACTAAAAATGTAAATATTTTTTTTTAAATCTGCATTCAATTTATATTATTATTTATCAATATTATTGCACCATTGTTTGGAAAATTTCAGTGAGAAATTTTTGATAAAATAGTTTTTTTAATGTTGTGGTCTATTATTTAATTATTTTTTATAAATATGATATATAATTATGTATTATAATATAATTTATGATTTAATTATATAAAAAAATATAATTATTATTACCCAGAAGTTAATCCTAAGAATTACAGGCCCACAATATAAACAAAAATTAAAAAAAAAAATTGCAAAAAAAAATAGAATCACTTTTTGCATAAAAAAACTGACAGAATTAGAACGCTAAGGGGGTTACCTTAAAAAAATAAGCACTGCAGGTCAACAAACCAAATTCCCAGACTCTCTTGCAGTACAAAACCTCTTTTCAGAGGACCATGACCTAAACAAGGGAGGAATCAATCTATCATTCGGGACCCAACTCTAGCGCCCTGTAAAGCACATGGCAAAATTGAATTTGATTTACTTGTTCACGTGTTTGGGTTTTTGTCTGGAACATACAGTTAGGTCCATAAATAATTGGACAGAGACATTTTTTTTCTAATTTTGGTTCTGTACATTACCACAATTAATTTTAACTGAAACAACTCAGATGCAGTTGAACTGCAGACTTTCAGCTTTAATTCAGTGGGTTGAACAAAAAGATTGCATAAAAATATGAGGAACGAATGCCTTTTTTTAACACAATCACTCAAAAGTAATTGGACAAATTAAAAAGCTAAAATAAAATATTTGTTTCTAATACTTGGTTGAAAACGCTTTGCTGGCAATGACAGCCTACAGTCTTGAACTCATGGACATCACCAGATGCTGGGTTTCCTCCTTTTTATTGCTCTGCCAGGTCTTTACTGCAGCAGCTTTCAGTTGATGTTTGTTTTTGGGCCTTTCTGTCCCAAGTTTAGTCTTCAACAAGTGAAATGCATGCTCAATTGTGTTCAGATCAGGTGACTGACTTGGCCATTCAAGAATATTCCACTTCTTTGCTTTAATAAACTCCTGGGTTGCTTTGGCTGTATGTTTTGGGTCATTGTCCATCTGTATTATGAAACCCCTCCCAATCAATTTGACTGCATTTAGCTGGATTTGAGCAGACAGTATGTCTCTGAACACCTCAGAATTCATTCGGCTGCTTCTGTCTTGTGTCACATCATCGATAAACACTAGTGTCCCAGTGCCACTGGCAGCCATGCACGCCCAAGCCATCACACTGCCTCTGCCATGTTTTAAAGATGATGTGGTATGCTTTGGATCATGAGCTGTTCCACGCCTTGTCCATATTTTTTTCCTGCCATCATTCTGGTAAAGGTTGATCTTGGTTTCATTTGTCCAAAGAATGTTTTTCTAGAACTGTTCTGGCTTTTTTAGATGTTTTTTTTTAGCAAAGTCCAATCTAGCCTTTCTATTCTTGAGGCTTATGAGTGGCTTGCATCTTGCAGTGCACCCTCTGTATTTACTTTCATGCAGTCTTCTCTTTATGGTAGACTTGGATATCAATATGCCTACTTCCTAGAGAGTGTTGTTCACTTGGTTGGCTGTTCCCTTCACCATGGAAATGATTCTTCCTTATCTTCCGTGGATGTCCAGATCATTTGGCATTGCTGAGTTCACCAGTGCTTTGTTTTGTTTTTTTTTCATGATGTACCAAACTGTAGATTTTGCCACTCCAAATATTGTAGCTATTTCTCGGATGGGTTTTTCTGTTTTTGCAGCTTAAGGATGACTTGTTTCACCTGCATGGAGAGCGTCTTTGACCACAAAATCTTCCACATACAAGCAGACCCCCCCCCTCAAATCAACTCCAGGCCTTTTATCAGCCTTTTATTATTTGATAATGACATAACAAAGAAATTGCCCACACCAGTCCATGAAATAGCCTTGGAGTCAATTGTACAATTACTTTTTAGCCCCTGAAATGAAGTGATTGTGTAAAAAAAGGCTTTAGTTCCTCACAATTTTATGCAATCTTTTTGTTCAATCCACTGAATTAAAACTGAAAGTCTGCAGTTAAACTGCATCTGAGTTGATTCATTTAAAATTAATTGTGGTAATGTACAGAACCAAAATTAGAAAAAAGTTGTCTCTGTCCAAATATTTATGGACCTTACTGTGTAAAATAATAACTACAAGATCTAGTATCTAGGAGCTTGAAGAGACAGAAATGACCTCAATGGCATTGACATGTTTGCATTTTAACAGGTATAAAGGAAAATGGCTATAAGACCTTCGGTTAACACTAACAATCACACTAACAATCTCAGCTGAATATATACTTCACCATACTCTACTATACCAAGTGTTCTAAAGTATTCCCTTGATGCTTAGACAGCTTCTTCCAGGTTTATTTTCTGGTGCTTTATCTTCCGTGCTGAGACACATAAAAGCAATTTTAGTATGGATGTCTTCCAGTTTTAACCTACGGTGCCTGTTGCATATTTCATATGGTGACTTAAAGTGCTCCATTTGTTAATATTGTCAACAGGATCTAGAGAATAACTGGTTTGGTCGATAGCCAGCTCAGAGTGCAGACAAGCTAATTCCTGATACTGCATGAAGTTGTCCATTTACAACAAACTTTGGAGTTTTGAGATCATTCATACTTGTCTTATAAAGCTTTAAATGAATTGAGGAAACAAGAAGACTTTATAATGAAGCCATGTTCAGCAGGACAGGAAGAAAACATTATCTAATATATATACTCCAAATAATACATCTCCTCTGTGGATAGCTTGTTTAAAACACAGCCCTAAATCACTTCAGCTTGACTCAACCAGCAGATTGTTTATACGTTCTTTAGCTAACTTTTTTCATTTTAATTTTTTTTTATAAAGTCCTAAAGCTATTTTTTATAAGCTTTGTATTAGAACTTTATAAGCATAACTCAAGTACACAGAATATACCTAAAACTAGATAAATATAATGATCTAAATACATGAATAGCTTGTCTCTACACTAGATAGCCTATAAAATAAAAATAAAGCCATTAGATTTACTTCAGGAAGCTAATTTACAAATGAACATTTATCAAATACAAATCTAATTTAATTTGAATTTTTCAAAAATACATAAAAACTCAGTTTAGATTGTTAATTATTAGGTCACTAAAATAGAACAGTAAAGAAATATCCTTTCATAGGTCTGAATTATGACAAGTGGGGATCTATATGACCTGTTACATGTGTTAATATTATTTATATATCATCATATCATACTATTTCATATTTGAGTGTCACTTTGCTCCAAGTATTACATTGAGCTTGTCAGTTGACCTTTCTTTGATGATTTCTACTATTCAGTTAAGAAAGGTCATTTAAATCTGACATTCTTTGAAATAATAATGTACTGAGTTTTCAGCTTTAACTTCATACACATTTAGGTCTATTTCAAAGCAGTAAATTCAATGTTCATTGAAACATTCCCTGGTGGATAATTAATTTAGGCAATTAAACCCATGGACCTGGAAGATTCTCCACTAGGGAATGTTTAGTGAATGCTAGATTCAGTGCTTTATAAATATTCAATTGGGTGGCAAACTGTTAAAAAAGGAAAGCACATTTTAGGGTATCCAGATAAACAGACATATCAACTCAGTGCATCTGTGTTTACTTTTGTTATCATGTTATCATTGTCATTGATATCAATGTTATCATTAGCATTTTTCATTACATTAAGGCAAAACTCCAGATAATGAAAAACACAAAAAAATAGTTTTATAATAAGGGTATTACATGTTTATTTGCATGCATCTTCTAGCATTAGTATTTGGATCTGTGTTGATGTTAGACTCCTGCAATCCATTGTACAGCAGCATTAAAACTGAAGTTGGAAAAGCCAATGAGGTTTACATTCATACACAAATTAGTAAGATATTTCTATGACTTCCAGTGCAAAAGTAAATGATTGTTAAAGAAAATGTTGTCAATACAGCTTGTTATCTTGTATTTAGAATAGTTTAGTATTTAGCCCTTTTGGTATCTCGCATTAGAGAGCTTGAGAGGAGATGCAATGCAGGCAATGCAGGAAGGCGTAGACAGCTGGTTGTCGTAGGGGATTCTATGATCAGGAGGACTCATAGAATAGTTTGTCGCCCGGATCCCTTCAACCGAATGGTTTACTGTCTCCCTGGTGCCAGGGTTCAGCATGTGGTGGACCGAGTGGACAAATTACTAGGAGGGGCTGGGCATGACCTATCTGTCTTGATCCATGTTGGAACCAATGACAGGATAAATGGAAGATGGAGGATCCTTAAAAATCTGATTAAAGAACTGGGTTTCAAGTTGAAGGAAAGGACCTCCAAGTTTATATTCTCTGGAATATTGCCTGTGCCATGCGCAACACAGGAAAGGCAGATGGAGCTTAGACAGCTAAATTCATGGCTTAAGTCCTGGTGTAATAGGAAAGGGTTTGGGTTCTTAGAGCACTGGGCTGACTTTTCATTGGGGTACAACCTGTAAGCCAGAGATGGTTTGCACCTAAATGGAAGGGGGTTTGCTGTGCTAGGGGAAAGATTTAGGGGTTGGTGGAGGGATATTTAAAGTAGGACAGAGGAGGGTGGGACAGTTAAATAGGGTTGCAGGAAGGTCAGAAAGGGGTCAGCCACTAGAGGAGGGTGGATTGGGGATAGTTAGAGGGAGGGTTATGGATAAATATAAAGAGCTTCCCATGTTACGCACAAACATTGGATTGCACAGTACTAATTGTACTAAAAAACAAAAGGATTTGGCAAACAGTACTAGCAAATGCAGGCATGGTTTACAGAGTCTGTTTACCAATGCTAGAAGTCTGGCAAACAAAATAGGGGAGTTGGAAGCCTTAATGAATGAGCATTATGAGCATTATGACTAAGTTGGGGTTGCTGAATCCTGGCTTTGCTCTTCGCATGACTGGGTTGTCAACATTCCTGGTTATTCTCTCTTTCGTAAAGACAGAGTCAAATGTCTGTATGTAAGAAGTGATTTGAAAGTGAATGTGAAAGAAGATTTTGTTGATGGAGCAAGCGAGGTTGAGGCATTATAGATCGAGTTGAATGTGGGGTTAACACACAATTAATTATTGGAGTCTGCTATAGGCCCCCCAGTGCTAAGGAAGAAATAGAGAATCAACTACTAGCACAGACAGAAGAAGAAGCAAAAACTGGAAAGGTTTTAATCATGGGAGATTTCAACTACCTGGACATTGACTGGAGTAATGGCACTACAGGAACAGCAAAAGGGAGGAAAACTATGAATTTAATACAAGATAATTTTATAGTACAGTTTATAGAAGTCTCAACTAGAAATGATACTCTACTGGACCTAGTTCTTTCTAATATTGCAGAGCTTATAACCAATGTGCATGTAAAAGAGAATCTTCATAGCAGTGACCATAAAATGATTTCATTTAATGTAAGTTGTAAACAGGAAGCAAAAACAGAAAAGATACAAACATTCAATTTTGAGAGAGCAAGTTTTCCATTGTTAAGGGCGGCTCTCTGTGACTGAGACTGGGAGTCAATATTGTTCTCAAAAAACTGTTCTATACAAGCACACTGAAAAATATATTCCAATGGGTAATAAGTTTAAGAGGTTAAAATTAAAACTTATGTGACTCACAGCTGGTGTTAAAAAAAGCCATAAAGAACAAGAAAAGGGCATTCAAAAAATTTAAAAATGAAGAATCACCATCATCTTTTGAAAACTATAATCAATATAACAAAAGATGGAAAAGGGTGATAAAATGTGCAAAACTTCAAAATGAAAGACAGATTGCAAAGCATTAATAGCAAAAGATCAGATCTGAGCATGTAAAGGTTGTCCCTGGGTTGGTAACTGGGGATAAAGAAAAGGCGGATTTACTAAACACTGTTTTTCGCTCTGTGTACACAAAGGGAAAATGGCAGAGCTCAAGTCCAAATTCATAATAGCAATGTCACTGCCTTAAACGGTTCACAGTGGCTCACAATTGATATGACAACAGACAGAAACAGAAACAGTTGGGCAAAATAAAAGTTTACACAGCACCAGGACCTGATGGATTACATCCACCTGTCCTCAAAGAGCTGAGCTCAGTTATTTCAAAGCCAATATTTCTAATTTTTGGACACTCTTTAATCATTGGCATCAAGAATCAAGGCCAATGTGGTTTCTATTTTCAAAAAGGGAGCAAAGTCGAGGTGCGCATGCTCTGCTCCGCCCAAAAGACAGTTGCCGGAAATCACCTCGAGCACCGAGCAAACCAGCACCCGCGCACCACCACAGCATCCTTTGATCACCTGGAGGTGAGGGGTATACGTTCTCAGCAGCACAAAAAGCGTTCTGCTAGACAGAAAAGAGCAGCAGCACTACAGCGTGTGACATCCAAGATGGCACCAGGCAGCCCAGGGGATAGTGTGGCAGTCACTGCGCACTTCGTAGACTCCTCCAGGCTATTCTCTATTTGGGCAGGAATTTTCATCCATCGATGGTTCTTATACATACCCCTGAGCCTATAGAAGGTTCAAGTGCATTTTTTCTATTCAATGTTTGTCTTTTCGTGTCCTCCTTCTCTCCCTTACCTGAACCCTATCCCCCCCACCCCAGAGGCCGGAAGACCTGATTTTCCAAATCTTCTTGTGTGTATTTACAATGCCACTTTTTATATTTAGTTTGAATGTGCAGGGGCTGAACTGCCCTGCCAAGAGTGTCAAGGCGTTCTGGAACTTTCACTCACAGAAGGCCGATATTATTTGCCTTCAGGAAATGCATTTTTCAGCCTCTTCAGACTCACATAAAAAAAGACAAAGGATGGCAAAGGTCGCTGAATTTGAGATGAAGTATAGTTCCCTGGTTGACCAGGCTAAGCTCTCCCCTTCGATGGCCTTTAAGAGACAAATGGAGGAAACATGTACCGAGTTGGATTTATGCCTTAATAACCAAGCTAAGAGGCAACTCCGATGGGTTAGTAAAAAATTTTATTCCAGGGGTGACAGAGCAGACACCTTATTGGCTATGGTCCAACTAGCCACCCTTCCAAAATTGTTCCAATTCCAAATCCAAGAGTTTCAGAAGTGCCTTAGCTCTCTTTATACAGCCCAAAAAGTTGGTTATTCTGACCCTTTAGAATCATATTTTGCATCCATACCTCTCCCCCCTGTTCCAGAGACATTGCAAGCAATTCTGGAGGCAGGTATCTCTTTGGAGGAAGTACAACGTGCCATACGGAATTTGAAACCACACAAACGCCCAGGGCCTGATGGTTTCTTGGCCACATGTTACAAGCAATTTGGCAACCTGTTAGCACCACACCTGGCCAGTTTGTTCAACCCGGTTCTGCTGGGGGATCATTTTGGTCCCGACACTGTTACAGCTAACATTTGTATGCTGTCCAAGCCTAACACTGATCACACCACTTGGGCTAACTATAGACCTATCTCATTGATAAACCTAGACGTAAAATTATTGGCTGCTATACTGGCCTGGCGCCTGAGCTCTGGTATATTATCTTTATTTGGCAAAGGTCAAGAAGGCTTTATGCCTCAGAGGCAGGCCAGTAATAATATTCGCCGCATAATGCATCTAGTTAATCAAGCCCATAAAAAAGGGGTGTCTGCAATGTTGTTATCTCTGGACATACAGTAAAGAAGGCTTTTGATACTGTCTAATGGGCCTATCTATGGCAATTCCTCCACACTTGGGGGTTCGGACCTCAATTTTGCGCCTGGGTCGGGGCCTTATACATTGACCCAAGGCATTTGTCCAATATGCTGGTTATCGCTCAGATTACTTCCCAAACCAACGTGGCACCAGGCAGTCTTGTCCAGGTTGTCTCCTGTAGCTATTGCTATTTGCTCTGGCCATAGAGCTCCTAGCTATCTCAATCCATGTGTTTCCAGATATTTAGGTTTTGGAGGTAGCAGGAAGTCAGCACAAACTTTGCATTTTCGCAGACGATGTTATTTTGTTTATAACCAACCCTGTATATATAGCTGCCTAATTTGTCAAGGACCCTTTATAACATTTTTGAGTATCTGTCACATATAACAGGGAGGGGAGGGAAACAGAAAGGTAAATACAAGTAACTAGGCCTCCAATGGCTAGGGAAAAATGAATTGTCACCCCTTACAGACACCCTAACCTAGCTCTAACTCCTGACAAGGGAACCTAGGCCCTGGTAGCCCTGCATAGCCCTAGGAGTAGTGACTTGGCTTGAGAATACTGGTTCCTTCCCTGATGAAAGAACCAGTGTCTCCCTGAGGCCTAGTAACAACCAAAGAACAACAAAACACCAAAAGTAGTTCAACTTATCTTAATAGCAAATAGAGAAGCAGGAACTCTGGAGAGGACAACACACCAGCTCTTCACATCCCAGAAGTGAATATCAACCGCATAGCATGAAGTGTGAGGCTAGACTAAATGGAGGAACAGTAATGAACATCAGCTGCAGCTGATACAAGGGGTGTGGTCATTACAAACAACAACACAGAAACAAGTAAAAACAGTCAGGTAAAAAAAAGAGTCAGTCAGGTACCTCACGTGCAGCTTGTCTCACAGATCTTCTAACTTCAGTCACGGAAGGGACCATGACAGTATCTGGGCTCACAGTAAACCATGACAAATCTAAAGCTCTAAATATATCCCTGCCTGCCCGCTTTAAAACCCTGGTTCAAACTATGTTCCCCCACCAACTGGAAGATTGTAACCTTCCATACCTAGGAATCCAGCTGATGGCAACATATGGGTAAATGTTTGCATTGTATGCTAATGTACTTCGATTAGTTACTTATTTGTTGGAGACTCGGAAAAAGTAGCAAATCTCTTGGTTCGGGAGAATAGCCGCTCTCAAAATGACAGCACTGCTGAAACTACTATACTTATTCTGGGTGCTTCTCTTAAATGTCCCACACTCTTTGCTCAGAGCCCTGCAGCAAGTATTTCGTAAATTTACATGGGGAAACAGGAGATCCAGAGTGGCTAAGAGGATTTTGTACTACCCAAAAACACATGGGGGATTGGCGGTCCCCAATATTTACGGCTACTACCAAGCAGCCTAATAAGCCCCTTTGACAGCTTATCACGCTGCTAATCATGCGTCTTGTGGGTATCTATAGAGGTGTCTTTGATATCACCTACGGCAATTGGCACATTACCTTGGACTCATCCACGCTTGTGCAAACATATCAAGGACCCTATTAATAAACACTCCATTTTGGTGTGGACTTTTGATGTCCCCCCACATGCCGCTAGCAACTCTGACACAACTCAGCTTTTCCACCCAGGTATGACAATCCCAAGCATTTTGCGTAGTGAGTTTTGGTAAAATCAAAGATCTGGTGACGATTAATGGAATAAGATCCTTTGACTCTGTTAGAGTTTTTTCAATACTTACAACTGAAACACTACGTCCAGGGTACCCTGAAATATGCCAAAAACCACTCAATATGGGCAAATTTGTGATAGAGACCCTGTTGGCAAAGGCATTCTTTTCTTTGATTTACCGTTCATTGCTCACGGCAAGTTACTCGCACCCATTACCATATATCTCCCGATAGGAGACAAATATTGGTGATGAATAGATGAGGAACAGTGGCAACAAATGTGGGATGGTGTGGCCCATGGTACCCCTAATGTACCAGTCCAAGAAGCTAATTTTAAGCTTTTACTTTGATGGTATATGGTCCCCATCAGATTGGCGGCATATCGCCCTGACTGCTCCGTAAGCTGTTTTCATGCCTGTGGGTCGACAGGCACTCCATACCACATTTGGTGGCAATGCCCTAAAATTAGGAGATTTTGGTGTTTACCAAATTATATAAATATATATATCCTTTTGGGCAGAGATAACCGTAGAGATCTGTTTGAGGCTCTTTTGATGCTGCGCCCCCATTGAATTTCCAAAAGTCAGTTTCGATCCATATCATTTGTTTTCACAGCAGCGAAGCAGACATTGGCTAAGTCATGGAGGTCTGGCATGCCATCTGTGGCACAGGTGAAGAGGAAATTAATGTGGTATCTGGTCAATAAAAATAGGGTAGCCAGACTCCAGAACCGTTTGCACAATATAGGAAGGATTTGGGATCTATAGATTGAGAACTACCTGCCAGTAGATTTTGATGTCTCTTACTTAATTTACCTTACTATATAAACATTGGTTGGATGCATTTCCTCTTTGCCAGTGCACACGTGAGAATTAGAGTTCTGATGTACCGAATTCTGTTTCTCCCCTCCCCTCTTTTTCCCTTATATGTATGTCCCGTCAGGTTGATAAAGTTGACCACTAAGTGCCTTTCACTGGAGCAATATTAGATGTTTCATTGTTAGCATGATTGACTATTATGGGTTCCATGAGGGGGGCCATTTGTTCAAACATGTTTACATCTAACCTGATGCGCCTACAGGCATTACGTGATTGGTACCATCCCTCGATGCTGGGTTCTTTTTTATTTGTTGATGTTTTGTATGTGTGTATTGTTATTGTTTTTCTTTGTGTGTGTCATACTTACTGTTCTTATTTTCTGAAAATATAATAAAAATCTACTGAAAGAAAGAAGGGAGCAAAATCATTACCAGGTAACTACAGACTGGTTAGTTTAACATTCATAGTTGGAACTGTTCTAGAGAGTTTTATAAAGAACCTCATAGAGGCGTTTAACCACCTGAGCGTTACACTGAGGTCTAGATTTCTGTACCAAAAGTGATCCACTGTTTTTCATGACATTTTTTTTTAAATTGTAGACCTGTAACTTACAGAAATATGTCCGAACAGGGGTTCTAGTAGAT
>NC_092859.1:66470692-66485236 GCF_032062135.1 Pyxicephalus adspersus
GACGGACGACGATCGACGGACGACGATCGACGGAGGACGACGCTGGAACATGAACACGACGCTGGATGAGCACCGCGGGACCAGGTAAGTAAGGATGGGAAAAAACTCGGGGTTAACCATCCTAGCCATTTATTTTTTGCCCGTACGAAGGTCGGGCTTAACGGCTAGGAGGTTAAGCTAGAAAATAATAACAACCCCACAGACGGTTAATATGCAAGTTAGGGTCAAAAGGTTTGGAAAAGTCAATCTGTAAATGAATAGAAAACTGGCTTAAGGACCACATCCATGGAGTAGTGATTAATGATTCATACTCTGGATGGTCCAAGGTTATTAGTGGTATTCACCAGGGTTCAGTGTTTGTATCTTTACTGTTTAACATCTTTATAAATGATATAGAGTTTTGGATTAAAAGTACCATTTCTGTGTTGCCAGATGACGCTAAACTATGTAATGGAATTAAGTCCATAGAGGATGTCTATAATCTGCAAGCAGACCTGGATGTACTGTTTGATTGGGTGGCCAAGTGGCAAATGGTATTTCATTTAGATACATGTAAAGTTATGCACTTGGGTGCTAATAACATGACTGGTTCATACTGTCTAGGGGGAAAACAGTTGGAGGAGTCAGAAATGTAAAAGGATATGGGGGCTCTGGTAGATCATAGACTTAATAACAGCATGCAATGCCAAGCTGCAATATCAAAAGCAAAATACTTTCTTGTATCAAAAGAGGAATAGACTGCAGAGATCCAGACATATTCCTGCCCCTGTACAAAGCAAGGGTCAGGCCACATCTGGAATATGCAGTCCAGTTTTGAGCACTAGTTCACAAAAAGGACATTGTGGAATTGGAGAGAGTACAGAGAAGGGCAACTAAACTAATAAAAAGGAATGGAGAAGCTAAGCTATGAGGAGAGATTAGCTTAACTGAATGTATTCTCCCTTGAGAAGAAACATACTGTTTGATGTGGAAAATAAAACAACTTAATGATAAAACTGTTCATGAGTAATGAACCAAATGCTTTGAATATTATACTAATCTACAATAATTTATATAAAGAATTTTTTTTTTGTAATTACACATCACAATGCACATATACTGTCAGTGATCACAGAGGAGCCCATAATGGATAATGCTTATCGCTGTTTCTTTCAATACTGATGTTTCCGATATTTTTATGGTTGCCCCTTACTACTACTAATTTTGACCTCCTATTAGTCTTTTCCCTTTCAAAGAAGAAATTTTTTACTGCAAAATGTATCAACATTGAATATTTGTTGGTTAATCTATGATACTTCATTGTGGAGAAATCAACTAACTTTAATTGTTTGATAACTGTCCTTGCTATTTTACTTTTCCTAAATCATTATTCAGCCGTTCCATTTTACCCTCTTTGTCAGATATATTTATTGAGGATGTGGCATTTCTATTTATTTCTACATAAAGAATTACACGGGTCTATATATGTGCTAAAGTATCTTACCTGTTTTTTTCTAGATAAGACTTCTGTTTTTGTATTTGTTTTATTTAATTATTGCAGGTAACCTTTTTTTATTATTGGTTTCTATATATCTGGATAATCCTAAGCCTTTTGTGTTTTCTTTTAGCTAAAGATAGTCCTGGAATAATAGAAATCTTTTATAACAGTTTTCTTGCTTGTTAAAAGACATAACGGACTGAAAAAGTAGGTCAATTCATACCATTTTTAAGAGATACTAATTTTGGTGAGTAGATTTAGTGGAAATGTAGTCAGATATAGAAGAGCCACATTTTACTTAGATCTGTATTCATTTAAAACACTTACATGTATTTCAGACATAGCCTAAATGTGTACATTGTGCAACACTTTTGTAATCGGCTGCACATCAACATTCAAGCAGCTCTTTGTTAATACTGCATTATACAGTGTCAGTATAACAGACAGAGCTTACAGGTTGGAGGTGAGAGCAAGGAGATAGCATCATTATTGGGCTGCTGTTCCTTCACTATTCAACCACAGTCTTGACCAAGTTGCATTGCTCTGACCACTATGATTACAGACAGACAAAACACAAGGGGTCTCAATCTTCTATGGTATCTGATGAGGGAGCCTTGATTAGAAAACTGGCTACATGTTATATATGGCTACATGAGAATATTACATATTCTCAGCAGGTAGGCAATTAATGAGTATGTATTGCCTATGTGGATTTACTTCTTTGCCTTTTCCTTGAATAATTTTATTAATAATATCTGTCATTTGTAATGACAATATTATTACAACATTAATTTTAAACAACAGTGAGAAAAATATAAGGGGTCTGTATATAGCATATAAAATACACTCTGCTTATATGAAGAATAGTTGCTGCTTTGTTTGATTGTTTTCAGAGAGCAGCACCTGCAACAGAAACTGTCAGCGAGAAGACCCTAAAAACTGAATACAGATGGGCCTTGAAGGCTGATAAGTGACCCTTGCGTTTAATACCAGCTTGAACAAGAATCCAAGATGGAGGACAGTTATTTCAGTGCCAAAAGTGCTAGACACGTGGTCCACCCAATTAACTGCTTGTGAACTTTTATGCCTATTTGGACTTCCGAGTATACGTTATTGGACAATCTGCTTAATGACAATTAGATAATGGCTTAAGCCCTATACAGGAGTGATTCTGTATGCCTATAAAGATTGATCTATTTCCTGGTTCTAGTTGGAATCTCTGTGCTTTAACCGCTAAGCATTTGATTTTCTCTGTTGCAACAATAAATCTTCCTAATCAGGATCTACTATCTCATCTCTCATGGTCTGTTTGGAGATCCCCTAAAAGAACCAGACACCAGTTTAAATACTAGTTATCAGGACCTTTCTGTGCATTCATCCAGAAACAAAGACAGTGATTAGCAATTAATCGCACAATCATGCATTAAATTATTGGTTGAGGAATAATTCTTGCTAGCTCAGACATTGTTAAGTGTTATCATCAGTAAAACCTCTCAGAGAAATGCTATGCCACCATCCCAAGAGTCCATGTTTAAATATAAGTGACAAGTGGAAGAGGCTGCAGCAAATTAGTTGCAACAAGAGAAAACGATAGGGAAAAAGTCAAAATATTTTTTTTTTGCTCCTACCCATAATACAGAATGTATTAGCAAACCATAAATAATTTAGTTAGGATATGTGTCTAAATGCAATAGCTACTATAGAGCAGTGTTTCTCAACCAGAGTTCATCCAGAGGTTTATAGGGGTTCCTTGAGCAATTTGTGCCTTTCAGGTCAGTTTACCTGACACCAATGATGTTTTTGGCTATCTGTACGGCTCAAGCACCGGCCCAGCAGCACTGGTTAAAAAAGACCTCACGGGGGGAGTGTCTGGCCGGCTTTCAAGATGGCCGCCTAACTAGTGAGCTCCGTGTGCCGTGTGGGATAAAGCAACGAGATCCACAGCGACTAGTATCTACAGTGTGTTGCCTCGACTCCTCAACCTTCCTACTCACTTGGAGGATGACTAAATAGAAGAAAGGGAAGACGGACCCTCCAAAATTGTTGTATTTCTTCAGGCCGCAAGCCTCGTGTGAGATCCAAGAGTCTTCTCAGACGCCGTCTCCTGCAGCCCAACGGAAAGAGAGATCTCCTATACACAACACTACAGGATTGTCTGGAGAGTCCCCTGCTTATCCGGGTGAGTCCTCTTCCTCCTGTCGCGTTGCAACCCTCTTTCCAGCCACAGAATAGCCTTACTGATAATAGATCCGGATCTTCTGACACTCAATCTGGGGATGAGACTCAGCAGCCTGGGCCTTTAGAGATCAGAGCTTTAGAGCTCTTCCGTACTGATGATTCCACTGTTTCTTCTTCCACACTTAAAGAGATGCTCCTTTCCCTTCAGCATTCTTTGCACCAGGACATAGTGTCCATGATGGATAAAATGCAATCTACGATTACAAGTCACGCTTCAAGATTACACCATAAAGAAAACAAAATGGAGGAGTTTTCACAAGCGTACAATGACTTGCAACGATATTGATTGGCTTAAAACTAAAGTGGCAGACAGAGCGGAGGATCGCTCACGTAGAAATAATATAAAGTTTAGGGGAGTACCTGAATCGATCTCACAGTCATCTTTGCCTACATTTTTACGTTCTATATGCCAAGCATTACTACCAACTGTATCTGAAATGGTTTTACTTAAAGATCGAGCCCACAGGATCCCAAAACCATCTTTTCTACCTAAGGAAACTCCTAGAGATGTGTTGGCTCAAATTCATTTCATTCATATCAAGGAGAAATTTATGATAGCGGCAAGGAAGGTTGCATCTTTGGAGGAGCCTTTCCAAAACATACAATTGTTCGCTGTTCTTCGAGATCGCCTAAAAAGTTGGATACCGACTGGAAAAAGCCCACTTGATTTCTTACACCTTTGATTGTACCACTTGGCATAGAACCACCACAGTTTTATACTCTCTATTTCATCTTGAGATTCGTTGCTCAGTTTATGATGCCCAAGTGCCTGGATCGTATTCCAGTGCTTTTTTTTCTTTTATTATTAATAATATTATATTTTTGGTTTCTTTTTTTTTGTTTCTTCTTTTTTTTTTGTTTTTTGTTTTTTTTCTTTACAAGTATCCTCATCATTCGGCTACTTGCACTTCCCAACAGTATGAAGTACCATCTTACTCTTGATTTTTTGTATCCTGACATGTATGACGTAGGATGGATTACTGCTTTTATCTTGTTCAACAGGCAGGATGACCAAGATGATGTTTTCGTGTTTGCTAATCCAGAATTATTGGTATACGCATACTATCACTGAATGTACATGGTTTAAACAGCCCTTTCAAGCGTTCGTTGGTGCAACATGAAGTCCAAGCACTGGGCGGTGAAATAATATTTCTTCAAGAAACTCATTTCCACTCACTAAAAATGCCAAAATGGACTTTCAGGTCTTTTACGCATCAATATACTGCTGCAGTACCAAAGAAATCCTGTGGTGTTATGATAGCGCTTAAGGACTCTCTTCGATTTCAGTACATAGACCAATTATCTAATCTAGATGGTCGCTATGTAATCTTGATCTGCAAATTGGACTCTCAAATCTAAACATTAGTAAACCTATATGCACCGAATCTGAAACAACATGCTTTTTTACGCAACTTATTCTAACAAATTTAACGAATACAACAAGACTCTTTACTGATTGGTGGAGACTTTAACAGTTTACCGGACTTTCTAATGGATACTACATCCTTGGCTAAACAGACACGGAAGGATCTGAAAACATTTTTGATTGGTCAAGAACTCTATGATGTCTGGAGATGTCACCATGGTTCAGAACGGGACTTCACCTATTTCTCATCATCACACCTCACCTACTCCAGGATTGATTTTTTTCTTACGGATTTTCATTATTTACCAAACATATCTTTTTCTAAGATCGGTACGATAACATGGTCTGATCCTGCACCGATTATTATTGATAGTGATAACCAATGTAAACCATCTGAGAGAATGTGGAGGCTTAACACCTTTCTCCTTAACAAGCCTAAATTACAGGATCAAATTGCTTTTGCATTAGACTTCTTTTTTTCTGTGTATAACACCGCAGAAGTAAGTCCTTTTAGTTTGTGGAATGCCTATAAAGCCTATATGCGAGGAGTCTTTATTAAATTGGGTGCCTTTGAAAAGAAACAAAGGATGCGACAACTTAATGAAGTACTTCGGTCTATCTGGGAACATGAGGAAAAGAATAAGTGGGCTCCTTCTTCTCAGGTTATGGCACAACTATAGAAAGGATAGACTGCTTTTGCAGTCTCTCCTCCTGTACAAATATGATCTGCAAGTTAAAAAATTAAAGCTCAACACTATGTTTTGGGTAATAGGGTGGGCGCTGTTTTAGCGCGGAAATTGAAATGCCAATGTATAAGATCACATATATCTCACATTGTAGATCCTTCTACCAGTAAAATTTGCCATAGCCCATATGATATTGCGGAGGCTTTCCGCAACTACTATCATACATTATATAATTTGCATATGGATGGTGATATGCCACAACCTACACCTCAATTGATATCTGCTTTTTTAGATTCTGTTTCGTTACCTGTGCTATCGGGTGACCAAATTGGAATCTATTTCAGCTCCTTTTTCGGTATCCGAAATTGGTAATGTTATTGAGTCTCTTCCTAACCACAAATTACCATGTATACATGGATATTCCAATGAATACTATAACGTATTCAAACAATGTATTTCTTCTTTCTTGGTGACTGTGTTCGATGCAGCTGTTTCAACTGGTATGTTCCCTAGTGAAATGTTACAGGCGTTGATCGTCACTCTGCCGAAACAGGGTAAGGACCCTACTCAAATCAATCAATATAGGCCTATCTCATTATTGAACACAGACATCAAGATTTATGCCAAACTAATTGCGCTTAGACTTGCTAAAATTATGTCTTCTCTGATAAATCCTGATCAGGTGGGCTTTGTGAAGAACAGACAGGCGCCGGATGATACTAGACACCTAATTATTATTAATAAATATGCCGAACTTCAGAAACGTCCTTCTCTGCTGTTCTCTTTGGACGCGGGGAAGCCATTTGATAGAGTACATTGGGGCTATTTAGCTGCAGTACTGGAGAAATTTGGAATGGTCGGGTAAATAAGCAGAGCTTTACTGGCTCTCTATACTGGTCCAAGTGCCAGGGTTTTCACAACAGGGGCTTTATCATCTTTCTTTCGGATCACAAACAGAACTCATCAAGGATGTCCACTGTCACCTATATTATTTACTTTATTAGTAGAACCCTTGGTGGAACGTATCCGATCGGACCCGCATATTCATGGCATCTCTGTTAATGATTCGATACATAAGATAAGCCTGTTTGCAGATGATATCATTCTTATGTTACCTAACCCATTTAGATCTTTTCTAACTGTACAAAATGTACAATTACAATATAGCACTGTTTCATATTACAAACCCTAATATGTCTAAATCTCATGTAATTCCACTACAAACGCCAAAGTTACAAAGTGTTAACTGTCTGAAAGCAAGATTTCCCTTTTGGAATCTTCTGCAATCCCATTTTTGGAAATTTTGTTGCTAAAATCAACAGCAGCTCTTTACGATCTTAACTATAGATCTTTTTTGCAATCTCTCCCAGCAGAATTGAGCAAACTGAATAGGGGAGAACTCTCTATATCGGGTAGAATAGCTGCATTTAAAATGCTAGTTCTTCCCAAACTTTTATAAAAGTTTAGGACAGTTTCTATTCCAATTTCCTCACAATTTTTTACCGCTGTGCAAAAATTTATTTCAGCGTATATTTGGTGTAATAAAGAACCTAGATGTCGTATGTCAATTATATGAAAATATAAAAAATTAGGAGGAATGAGCCTACCAGACGTCCTCCAGTATTATCATTCGGCAATATTTTCCCCGCTTGTGTATTGGTGGCAGGGTCCGGGTGACAAAAGATGTGTGGATATAGAATTCAAAGCTTTCCATAATGTCAGCTTCCAACATTTGCTTATAGCAATGAAATTGGGTTTGCCTGTACCTGATTTCCCTTTTCCTACTATGCAAAGTTCGGTGCAAATTTGGCATCCTACCAAAATAAGTACTTCACAAACCAACACTAATATTCAAATCACCCCAGATCTTAAAATTTTTTATACCCCATTTACAACTATCTAAATGGCTGGATAGAGAGGTAAGAAAGATCAAAGATTTGTACTTGATTTGTACTTGCACTCTATCAAGTCGTTTCAATTGCTACAAAAGATATATGATATTCCGACAACCGAATATTTTACCTATCTTAGGTTTCGACATTGTTTGAAGCTATATTCAATGTTTTCCAGACTCTCTATAGATAGTTCATTATATTCCTATTTGGAAAATGCATGTTTTTGTAGGAAGGGGATCACAGTGTTTTACAGGTATTTAAACCAAAGCAGTTTGTGCTGAAGTGGGAACGAGGGCTGGAATCCCACATATCTTCATCACAATGGTCTGCCACTATGGTAATGACTTATAGTTCTACCAAATGTGCAGAACATCTGGACCTCTTTCGACGAGTCATTAACCAATGGTATCTTAAACCGCTTAAATTGTCCTATATGTCTGCTCAACACTCTAATGAATGTTGGAGGAAATGGGGCACCGTAGGTACATTACACCACTTATTATGGTACTGTAAATCTATTCAACCTTTCTGGACTAAAGTTTTTGGTCTAATGTCTGATATTGTGGGTACTCCCCTTATACCTCAACCAGCAATGGCACCATTACATGTTTATCTAGAAACCTTTTCTATAGATGTCAAAACAGTTTTAGTACATGTTCTCCTGAGTGCCAAATTTGCACTCACGAGAAGATGGAAGAGTTCCCACATTCCTGAAATTACAGAAGTGATACAAGATCTAAATATATAATGTTTGATGGAAAAAAACGTATGCGCTTATTCATAACTAATACGATAATTTTGTTAGAAAATGGCAAATTTGGTTGCAATATCCAAAATGTGTGTTGTAAAAAGTCATAACTGATGGGATACTTATTGTTATTTGTTTTTCCTTTTGTTTATTTTTGTATTTTGTATATTTTGTATTTTTTTATGTTCTTTTTCTCTGTTCTTTTTTTTCTGTTAGATACCATGGATGTGGCTTGATTTTTTTTTTTGTCTTTCTTTCTGTCCTAGTTTATGTAAAGATAAATGTAAAATTGGATCAACCTGCTATCTGATGTAAGATATCATGGTCATATTTGATATGTATATTATGTTGATTCTTTAATAAAAACCTATTGAAATCTAAAAAAGACCTCACTGCCAGTGTGAATTAGCTCTTACAATCATGCAGTTGTGGGGCCCATCTTGATTGGGACCTCTTCTGCGTTCTCAATCTTTGGCCAGCTTGATTGGCTAGGCTGGAATGATGTAATGGTAATACATTCCTGACACCCAGGGAATGCCAGGATACACAAAATCATACACTGAACTGTCATGTGCAGCTCAGTGTACTTTCTAAAAAAAATAGTGCAGACAGACATATTATATTTTATTGCAATTCTTCCTCATGCAATAAAAATTGTGTCTGCTTGTAATTTTTCATTGAGGAACTATGGTTCCACTTTATGTCAGTGTAAAGTAGTGTGAATGTATTGTTTTCAGTCTAAGCCTCCTGATAGACTTCTACTGAAATAAAAGAAGCAGTGTAGCACAATCCCACTTCTTAATCAGCACTTACAGCTCATGTATGTAATACCCATATAAGCTTCCTCTGAATGCATACAGAATATAATGATAAGGTTTACACATAAACAACGATTTAAAACCTAAGAAAGACCGATAAGATTTTTTTCACAAGATCACATCAATGTGTGTATATATAAACTTCGAATTGATAAAAAGAGATCATAAAAACATGCCTATACATACATTCTAACTTAATTTAATATATTTTTTACTGATAAAAAAACTTCATTAGATCAGTCCCTTGAGAAAAACATTTACTTTTTTCCTGATAGATTAGTGCTGCCAAAATAAAAGCTTTGGCACATGAAAAAGCATCAGATACTGATCTTTGGAGTCATAGAAAGTTAAAATTCCAAAGGAGTTTTGCTATTGATGGCATTTTGTTCATGAACTTAAAAGTGTGTCCAAAGCATTAATTGCTTTGCTGCTTATATGTAATTTCAACATCCTTTTAGCAAGCTCACACACTAAGGTTATAGCGGTCTATTTATAAGCCATCTGCTGCAATTATTCTCAAGTATCCCATGAGGTCATGGATTGTACATGGATAGCTGAGTGTCATAAAGGCTAGAATAGACACGCTGAAACATCTTCATGAATTAACTGCCTCAGCCTTTCCAAGTAGGACTGACAATAACAATTTATTAATACACGACAGGATGTTCATAATATAGGTGTGATATATGTAGATGTATGTATATGTAGATTGTTGATGACCCATGAGCATGGTATGGTATATTAAAATAATGGTGGTAACACAAGTAGAATTGTGCACTACACACTCAATTATATATATATATATATATATATATATATATATATATATTTAAAAAGTAGACAGAAGAAAAAAATTATCTACTTTGCTCTCCACTTATGAAAATATTATTATTATAGTTATGAACATGGAAATAGGTTTTGTTCTGTTATGATAGGGCTCCAGGTGGGCTCCATTCACTTCAATAAAGTAAAGCTACATGAAAACGGTAGATGATTGTCGACTGAGATTAAAGAATGTGATTGTTTCCGGTGGAAATCTTCCATTTTCTTTTCTATGTAGGAGAGCAGAGCAGAGTGCCACTTGCTCTTCCCCCCCCCTGTGTGTACATTGACTATTCATGCTCTTCAGGCTCCCACCACTGGAACTGATCACAAAAAAAGCATTTCCAGTGACAAAAATCACCCAGTAACATTTTGGAAAGTTAATACATTGTTTAGAGGTGTAAGTGTCTGAGTATCTGCAATATTTATGGGGGAAGGGGGTCCCAAGACTTTGAGTAGCACAATTATGATAAGCAAGGTGTCTTCTCTTTTGCTTTCCCATCTCCAAGTAAAAAATTTAAATGCCTCCTCTAACCCTAAATTGCTTTTTTTGTTTTCCTTACTTTGAGCTTCCAGGACCTGGGCCATACAGAAAATGGCAACAACACCCAAAAGACTCCACCTCTTGTAAACAGTTTTAATAATTGCCCGGAGATTAGCTTCAAAGCTTAACTAAATCCTTGAGACCAACATACCTGCATTACATACATGGTGCTGCCAACTTGCCTTTTGTCTTCCTCCTAGAAACGATTCTCAGCCAGCTTGATAGGCCATGCCGGGATTACATAACATAGTTGATTCTGCAGATGCAGCTTTTTCGCATTTACCTAAAGTGATCAGGCAGGCAAGACAGGTTATTGCAAAAAGGACATCGCCTGTCCTTTTTTGCAATAACCACCCTCCTAGTCCTGTAGTTTTTAAAGTGGGACTTAAGTTGCACTTTAATATTGGTTACTCAGAATTTCATAGTGACATCTTCACTTTAAACATCTATAAAATAAAAGAAATAGTTTGTATTTACAAAATATCAAATGTCTGGTAATAAAACTTGCATTATAAATATTTAAATAGCAAAGGCAAATGTGCTCAGGAACTGCACCAAATATCATAAGAGCAAGAGCACCTGACAAATTGCTGATTAATTATGCTTTTATTCTTCCCAGCAGTAAATTAATTTTATCCTGAGTGTGTCATTCCTTTGCAGTATCCGTAATATTTATTTGGTGTCCAGTGGAAGGTGTGAGCTTTCCAGAGGAGAAGAAAGAGAGAGCTTGATAGCAGCTATAAACTGTACAAATCAAACGCACAAATCATTTATGGCTCCTTAAATCCTTATAATGGGAGGATACAGGCAGATTTATGGACAAATCATAGCAAACGGAGGTAGAAAAAGACAGAATAATACATTAACAGTTCGTTTTAATGCCGCTCCCTTTGCTGTGCACCTTCCCAACGCCATCACTTTTTCTCTCTCCAAGCTTGTCTTTGCATTTTAGAAATGAATAAAATGCCCAGATTTATCATGGTCAATGTAACCCTCTCAACACAAAACAGAGAAGAGTGCTGTGAACCTGAAAAATAATCTATGTAAATTATATATATATATATATATATATATATATATATATATATATAATACTAATGTAACAAGACTTTTGCAACATCAGTCAAATTAAAGTGTTGTTTCCTTATAGTATTGAGTCCTTTACAATTTAAATATAAACATTAAAGTGAAATATCTTACTTTCTCTATAGCCATTGTATATGGAAACATTTGTCATATGGTATTGTAAAGCTCTCAAAGACTGGAGAAGATAGACTAATATGGGAGAATATATACGTACTTCCCTGGTTCAGGGAAGTCTTAGCAGAGTGGTAAAGCTGGTAAATCTATGGAATTGTGAATTGTGTAGTGTTTATCTGCTGTAAATACTTAAAGAGTTCTTAGAAGACACATGGGAGTATCTGTTTGCAGCCTGGAGTCATTTTTGTGCAGGATATTTGCAAGTTTTATCCTTCAATTATCGGCGTATCGTGTGTGCTTTGCCTATTCAGTGAGAAAATGCCTCCCTTTCTCCTCCCATAAAGAGAAGGTATTTTCCTAACCTACAGAGAGAGCTCTTATAATGAATAAGGTTAGGCAATTTTTTTTGAGGAGAAATGGCAAAGACCTGATCATAAATATTTCTTACAGTACAGATATGCGAAGCTATATACCCTTTAAACCCCTCAGTTAATGCAGCCCTTCAGAGATTGGTAAGAAAGTTCCCTTTGGATCAATGGTTAAATATAGACCTGAAAAAAATCTAATCTGCAGCAGGCCTGGGTAGCCGTCATGCTTTAGCACTGCCATGATCGTCTTTGGGTCTAAGAGTGGAGATGTTGAAATTATTCAAAGGTTGCTATGGAGCCTTAGCAAGGGCACTTTGGAGACTAGCTTTATGTTTATTGGGATAGGTGGAATCAACAGTTCATCATGTGGACTAACAAGAAGTTACTTTGCAAACATCAGTAACACATGCATATGTTGATCTGTCTGCTAAACTGATTTTGGAAAAATTTTGGAATTTTGGAAATATTAAAGAGATCCATTGCAATCTTTGAATTATTTTAACATCTGTTGTCAGTCTCATAAATTTCTGAGGTAGCTAAACAGCGAAATGCATTGAAATTGAGACGACATGTACAATATTTGTATTAAATCATCTTTCAACTGCTTTTTCCCTTATGGGATTTACCTTTAGTGCTCTGGGCCCTGTTACAACCCATGTTTCGCCCGATAAATGTATGTAATAGAAAATTTACCATGGAAAACAGTATTCTTGACTGCTATGACATCAGCAAGGCATGTCTCAGAGTTGCAAGCCTTCTCCACGGGGGAATCATACTACATGATTTTCCAAGATAATGTTATCTTGCCTTCACTGCAATTTCCTCCAAAAGCTTATTCTGTTTTCCATTTGAATGGGGAAGCAGTCCTGCCAGCATTAAATTCCCCTGATAATGATGCGCAGGTTTAGACCACAGCAAGCTGGATATCTCATGTCATTTCTACATATGTTCAAAGAATTAGGGGTTCAGCTCAGTGGACAATTTGTGTGTATACCCAAATGGTCCTAAAAGAGGTATGGCGGCTCAGGGTAATGCAATTTTCTACTGCATAACGAAAACAATTAGGTATGCTTATCGCTTGGCTCCACTGTAAGAGATCAGAGCGCATTGGACAAGGGGAGTGGCAGCTTCAAGAGGGTCCTACCCTAAGGAGTCTACAGATACAATATGTAATACAGCCAGTTGGGAATGATCCATTATGTTTATACAACATTCTGGTTCAGCAGCTCGTTTTGGTTTCTGGGTCATACAATCAGTGCTGGCCAAACATTAAAAAACATTTTCAGCAGCATTGTAAGAGTAATAGTGTTTTTCTTTTTTAAAGACTGGATTATGAGGTCCTGGAGGGTCAAAATGGGCGGAGTTGACCAGGTGGTGGGCTGTCAGTAGGAGTTGCCAGGAAAGGAAAGTTATGGGTAAGTATGACCACAATCTTCCATACTAACCAATGTAATATTAATTATATTGTGTTAACTATAAATGAAAATGATTATATAAAACATATTTTTTTTTTAGAACAACTTCCTTTGCATATATTTATAGAAGATGCCTTCAAAATCACTATAATTGAAATCAAAGGAAGTTGTTTGGTTTAGATTTGGGATGTGGCATCTATATTAGATGATATGGCCAAATGAGAAGGTAATGGAATTAGTCTATTAAAAATATTTTTTTTATATTTGAACACCTTCAACAAATGAAAAAAATCATAACTGGTAAAAATTTTAATTAAAAAAAAAAACATATTTGTCACAAATTGCAATCTGACTGGTGAATAGAGAACATTTGCTAAATTTATCCTTCTGACTACCAGAAAAGGCATTTCAAACAATTGTTTCACACAATTAAAACCATTAGCTAATCCTTTTTCTAGTATGCCCATAAAACTTTTACCAAATATTTTACACCTAGACATGAGAATGTTTTGTTTCCTTAAATAGACTTTATACAGGTCAACACAAAGATTCTGAAATTAAAGAAGAGTGTTGAGAAGGCAAACAATTTCACATTCATGCCTTTGTTACATTTGAGAAGCAGATCTTCTTGTGAGAAAATCGATTGTAAAAAAAAAATCACTTTACTGAAAGTTTCCTGACATACAATGAACCTGTCTTAAAACTGACTTTGAAAACTGCAGCTTGATGTTCCATGTGGAGCCAAAGGTGTCATGCAAAGTAAAAACATACAGAAACTCTTTTTACATTTCCAAAAAAGTTTCTTGGTTCTAAAAATCTTGCTGTTAAAGTCACGTGTATCTACATATGACTGTGAATCTTATTTCTTTACCTCTACAGATATATGTTGGAGTACTTTAGAGAGCAATGTAGGTTGCCACATGCAACTAGTGATAAGCAAAATTTAATAAAATTTGATTTAAATTCA
>NC_092859.1:66487881-66489856 GCF_032062135.1 Pyxicephalus adspersus
TGTTGTGGTCTATTATTTCATAATTTTTTATAATTATGTATTATAATTGTGTATTATATTATAATTTATGATTATAATATATTAAATAAATATAATTATTATACCCGGGAGTTAATCCTAAGAATTACAGGCCCACAATATAAACAAAAATTTTTTATGCAAAAAAAATAGGATCAGTTTTTGCATCAAAAAATTACAGAATTAGAACGCTAGGGGGGTTAAATGACCAGTAGATTTTTTGCCATAGTCGGAATATCTAACTTTAAATTTGCTTTAAATTTAGTGATGGTGTTTGAGATATCTTACATATGATGTGGAACTGACCATAAAAATAAACTTTTCTGTCTGCTGGTACCATTTTCTTTACTATCAAATTATGGATCCCTAATATCTATAATGCCACAATTTGTCCTCTTGGTGTGACAATGTACTTCAAGTTGGATACTACATTAAACACACTCATAAAGCATCTATTAATTGGTGTCTTCAAACAAAAAAAAAAACTTCCAAAGCCCTTTTTCAAAGCTTGAACTGACTGACTTTAGTAAATCAGGTTATACCATTCTATATCAATAAGGGTTGAAGGTTTCTCCCATCCTGTTGTAGATTATCAGATATAGCGAGCTCCTTAATACATACCCAAAATTTGTAAAAAAGAGAAAAAACAACGTTTCTTTGTGGCAAAACAATTAGGTATTTATCATCACATATGAAGGGAGAGAAGTAATTCTCTCTTTCCTACACATAGTAAAACAGAGAACTCATAAATATACAGCCAAAAGCTTCCACATTTGGGGTCTGTCCTATTCATGTCATGCAATAAATATGACCCTTGTACTAAACATATCATGATTTAGAGAAGGCATAACATGGGTTTAATTCCTATGCGTTTCGCCGTTTGGCTTCATTAGGGGATACGTTGGTGCTGTTATGCAGAAATGTTATTCAAAAATACAAACATATTCACTTTTGTAAATGCCAGTATGTTAACATAGACAATAAACTAGCAATAGCAATTTGGAAAGTACAATATAGGTATTGTCAATTATGGTTTCGATATGTTGTATTTAAGTCTAAAGTAGTCTTTATGAAAGATATGTATTCATTTATATGTCTAGTCAGTATTGATAAAACAGACTCGCTGAGGTAAAAAGATATATTGAACATTAATGATGGTGATATGAAACTCAAAGTTATATGTACATATTATTATATCAAAACTTACTGGTGCCTTTTAGTAATACATAGTATGTATCAAAACTTACTGGTACTGGAGAGGACCCCTCCATGGGTAGCGGGGAACCCGGTGCCCAAAGATTAGGGGCTTTGAAATTTTGTGATGTTCTAATAAATGTAAAAAAAGGATTATTTTTGTTATTTTTGGATAAGTAATTAAAGTGAAGATAAGTCCCAAATTTATGTTACAGTAAATATGTGATTCATGAAGGGATGTGGCATATTTATCTCTCTGAACATTCTACTTAAGGATAATTTCCTCTTTAGGTGTTTGCTGAGCTTCAGGTGTTCAGGACATTTGAGAGTGGGATACGCTGAGAGTAGGATACTTTTTGAGAGTAGGATACTTCAGGACTTTTTGAGAGTAGGATACGCTTATCTCAGACTGTTTTTTTTATCTTAGAAGGTTCCTTTTTATTTGAGACTCCCATCAGATAGTCAGTGTCCTATCTCTTGTTGCTTCTGGTAAGATACCATTCTTGGGTATCTTTATCAAATCCATCAGCATAGTTGAATAGAATGGCAAATCACTCCCCTTAAACATTTGCAAAGGAATTTCTGGAAAATCAACATGTTGTGGTCATTATATATTGGCCCTGATTCATCAAGAAGGTCGCTCGCGCATCGGTGGGTCGCTCGCGCATCGGTTTTCGCGATCTGAAATCGGAAGCTGTCGCGCAGTTCAGCAACTGGATGAGCTCGCGGCCGGAGCCGCGCATCACCGGTAGCTTTACACTGG
>NC_092859.1:66493525-66515246 GCF_032062135.1 Pyxicephalus adspersus
GTGGAAGGGAGGTATGTTTGCCCAAGATTCCTCTCCTATGTGAAGTAGCAGGTGGAAGACTCTCACCTGCGAGGTAATTAATGCAGCAGCACTGAGGGTGGGGATATAACAGAGCAAGGAGCTCAGTCAGTCTCTCTCTGCCTGGGGACACAGAACGTTGGTCTGTGTGAATGAACTCAAACCTGAGTAAAAGGTTGCTGAAAGCTTTGTTTTGAGAGCTTTGTTAGTAAGTGCCGGACAGGCGAGGTTTTCTTTTGCTGTTTTTGTTATTTTATCTGAAACCTTCAAATAAACCTGGCTACAAGTCAGCTTAACACTTATAATAAATACCTCAGTGTGTGATCTGAATTGGATGAACCAGACAGGTGTCTTTGACCCCAGCAAAGGCGATCCTGAGCTTAACCCCTCACAAGTGGTGGAGGATGCGGGCACCACATTAAAGTCTGCGGCAGCCCAGCAGGAGGCAACCAGAAAACAACAGCGCAAAAATGCAACCCAGCAAGAAGCCAACCACTTCCTGTCTGCACAGCTAACCACCCTGATAGAGGCCACGAATAAGGACCGTCAAGTCTTGCAGGAAGTGGTGCAGCATGTGGCAAGTCTTCCAGTGATACAGCCAGGAAAAGAGCAGACAACTATCCATGTGGGTCACATTTTGCAAAAGATGATAGCAGAGGATGATGTGGAAGCTTACCTGGCTACCTTTGAGAGGACAGCAGTGTGAGAGGCATGGTGGGCAGGACTGCTCGCCCCATTTCTTGCAGGTGAGGCGCAAAATGCTTATTTTGACCTGGAACCTGAGGCTGCCCAGGACTTTGATAAACTTAAGTCAGAGATCCTGGCTCAGCTAGGTGTTACCCTAGCAGTCAGAGCCCAGAGAGTACATCAGTCGACATATAAAATGGATAAGCCCGCACGTTTGCACATGTTCGATCTCATCCATTTGACCCGGAAGTGGCTACAACCCAAGATGTTATCAGCCCCCGACGTGGTGCAGCGGGTGGTCCTAGACAAGTTCCTGAGATAGCAACCCCCAGCCCCAAAGAAGTGGTTGAGTCATGGGGACCCCAAGACAGCAGACCAGCTTGTTGATCTGGTGGAGCGATACTCTGTGGCTGAGGATCTTCTAAAAAACTCTCAGCCCTCAACCCCATGGATTCCAAGAGTTCCTGGTAAGACTGTTCTGGGGAGGCATAAGGGAGCTGGGAGGAATGTGAAGACTTTAAATGAAGAAGATAATGAGACTGTGGGCTCAGGAAAGCCCAAGGTGTATAATTTTGGAGTAAACAAAGGGCCTATAAGATGTTTTTGGTGTAAGGAGTTGGGACACATTGCAGTGAACTGTACTATAACTACTGAACCTATGCAATGTGATGTTGCCTTTGTGAAAAACCGCATGTCTATGTTTGCGCAAGTGGTATGTACTGCGGCAGGTGGAGACAGCGCGGAAAAAGTGAATGATCAAAGTGAATGATCAAAGTGTGTCTGCGCTGCTAGACTCAGGGAGTGTATTAACTCTGGTGCAAGCAGGCCTCATAGGTCCCTCTGACAGTAAATCAGACATGCTCGCTGTGACTTGTGTGCATGGGGATACATGTGAATACCAGACGCCCCTTGGTTATATAACAACTCCCTATGGGTCAGTGCTTCATAAAGTTGGATTAGTCCCAGCACTAATGCATGAGGTTATTCTTGGTAGAGATTTTCCACATTTTTGGAAAAAATGGGAGTCCAAGTTGGAACCAAAAAAAGGTGCACCGCAGATTTTGACAGCATCAGATATAAACTCAGAACCCCTAGAGGATTTCCCACTAGGGAAGGTAGTTGAGGTATCGACAGTCAGCTCCACCCCTTTTCCATTCTTTGTTTTGGCCGGAGACCTAGATGAGTCCGCGTCAGAGACAGAGACAGAAGGTGTAACACTTTAGGGTATGCCTGACCTAGACGTTAGAAAAGACGACTTTCAAAGTGAACAAATGAAGTACCTTACCCTTACGCAAGCCAGAGAGAATATAAAAGTGGTAAATGGGAATCCTGTGGAGTCTGGTTCTAGGCTTTCTTTTCCTTACATGGCTCTAGAGAATGACTTGTTGTATCAGATAGACAAGAAGGGAGAGGAGGTGGTACAGCAGTTAGTGGTTCAAAAGCCCTACAGGAGAACCGTTATGGATATGGCACATGGACACATTATGGGGGGCCATTTAGGGATCCAGAAAACTACTGAATGAATTTTAGAAAGATTTTTCTGGCCTGGAATGCATGGAGACATTAAAGCATATTGCGAATCCTGCCCTCTGTGTCAGATTACAGCCCCTATGCCCCATTTCCGGAGCCCTTTGGTGCCCTTGCCAATTATTGAAATACCCTTTGAGCGCATCGGGATGGATTTGGTTGGCCCCCTAATAAAGTCAGCTCGGGGTCACCAGCATATTTTAGTCATAATGGATTATGCTACCCGTTACCCCAAGGCCATACCTTTGCGCAACACCTCATCAAAGACAAATCAGATCACAAAAGACTGGTCCATGTGTTTAGTCGGGTTGGTATTCCAAAGGAAATACACACAGATCAAGGGACGCCCCATATGTCTAATGTCATGAAGGAACTTTGCAGACTTTTTAAAGTTACCCAACTACGTACATCGGTCTATCACCCCCAAACTGACGGGTTGGTTGAAAGATTTAATAAGACTCTGAAACAAATGCTGAGAAAGGTGGTAGATAAAGATGGAAAAAATTGGGATTTTTTGCTCCCATATCTGCTGTTTGCCATAAGGGAAGTACCGCAGTCATCCACAGGGTTTTCACCTTTTAGCTCGTATATGGCAGGCATCCACGTGGTTTGTTAGATGTGGCTAAAGAAATGTGGGAAGCACAGGTCACACCGTACAAAAGTGTAATAGACCATGTGTCACAAATGCAGGACAGGATTTCAGCAGTCATGCCAATTGTTAAGGAACATATGAAATGGGCTCAAGGAGTACAGAAAATGATTTATGATAGGGGGGCCAAGATCCGAACATTTGCGCCAGGAGATCGAGTACTAATTCTCGTCCCCACCATGGAGAGTAAATTTATGGATAAATGGCAAGGTCTATTTGAAATTATTGAAAGAGTGGGTGAAGTGAACTATAAAGTATACCAACCAGGTAAAAGGAAGCCAGAACAGATTTACCATATGAATGTGTTAAAACCTTGGAAAGACCGGCCAGTCCTGGCAGCAGCACTTGCTCCACCCATCAATGCTGGGGCAACAATGCCTGATGTCGGAATAGCCGAGACTCTGTCCGATGTCCAAAAGAAGGAAGCCAGACAGCTGGTCGCTCAGAACAGAGGGTTTTTATCTGAAAAGCCAGGGCTGACACCACTCATAAAACACGATATCATAACTGAACCTGAGGTTAAGGTCCATGTCAAACCTTATAAGATTCCTGAGGCCAGACGAGAGGCAGTCTCAAAAGAAGTGAAAGATGCTGGAGTTGGGAGTAATTGATGAGTCTCATAGTGAATGGTCAAGCCCTATTGTATTAATTCCAAAGCCTGATGGTACCATAAGGTCCTGTAATGATTTTAGGAGGTTGAATGCTGTGTCTAAGTTTGACTCATACCCTATGCCACGAGTGGACAAACTTATAGACCGACTGGGTACAGCCCGTTACATTATGACCTTAGACCTGACAAAGGGGTATTTGCAAATACCCCTGACGGACGCTGCCAAAGAGAAGACGGCATTTTCCACACCTGATGGCCTACTCCAGTATGTAACTATGCCTTTTGGACTCCTGCAACATTTCAGCGGCTAATAGAGTTTTGAGGCCACATAGACAGTACGCTTCTGCTTATCTTGATGACATAGTGATCCAAAGTGCGGACTGGGAGACACACCTACTCAAAGTACAGGCAGTGTTTGATGATTTGAGGAGAACAGGGTTGACTGCGAACCCCAAGAAATGCAGCATTGGTCTAAAGGTAGCCAAGTACTTGGGTTACATTATTGGAAGAGGTGTAGTCAAGCCCCAAATTGCCAAGATTGAAACCATACAGAACTGGCCCCAGCCTGTAAATAAGAAACAAGTGAAGGCATTCCTGGGGATTACTGGCTATTATAGACGCTTCATACCCAATTTTGCAGCTATAGCAGTTCCCTTAACTGATCTCACCAAGGGAAGCGGGTCAGGGATGATAAAATGGAACGATGAAGCAGAGGAGGCGTTTCAGACTCTAAAGCGGGCTCTTTGTTCCGAACCAGTATTGATGACCCCTGACTTTAAAAGAGATCTTGTGGTACAGACAGATGCTTTTAATTCAGGAATGGGGCAGTGTTGTCACAAAATATTAATGGAGAGGAGCAACCCGTGCTTTACTTGAGCCGGAAACTAAATAGGCATGAGAGGAACTATGCAGTGGTAGAGAAGGAGGGTTTGGCCATCAAGTGGGGTTTAGAATCACTCAAATATTACTTGTTGGGTCGGAAGTTTCGGTTAGTCACTGATCATGCCCCTCTGAAGTGGATGAACCTGAGCAAACGTTTCTTCCACATTTTTATGCATTTTTATGCACTTTTAAAAGCGATTGTAAGCTTTTTAAGAAAGTTTCTATTGAAAACAATTGGGTATTTTAAAGATGTTTTTAGCAGGTTTTTGGAATCTGGAAGCCCCCTTTAATACTCCCAGATCTCTACTACCCCACCCTGGGGAATGTGTACCGGGGTACAATTAAACCCCTTATTCATTTCCTGATAGGATTAAAATATGTGTAAAAAAACTAAGACAAGGTTTTAATGTTAAAATATTTTTTCTTTATGTGTGTGTTCAGGGTAACTTTTCTCTTTTCACTTGTTTTTTCCTGAATAGCTGTGTACTAGTGTACAAATCTAAAGGATCGGATCAATAAATGATTATGGAATGTAAAACTGAAAAAAAAAACAGCCAAATTTCACGGACTGCGCACGCACAATTGCATGTTAATTTTTAGCACCTGTGTGCATAATGATGAGCATATATAAGGGTGTTGTCTAACTTGCTTTTTTCCTTTGTCTTAATTTTTTTTCAATGAGGGGCTGTTGTTTTGTTTGTTAGCCTAATCAATTAAGCTTGTTTTTAAGCAGTTCCGTTCTATGATTTGTTTGAATGGCTAAAAACAGCACAATTGGCTAATTAAAACTCAGCTGTTTGATGCGCATTGTTGTGCGCCAAACCTTAGGAGTGTGATGCGCATTGTTGTGTGCCAAGGCATAACCGCTATGTGCACATGAATTGTGTTCTATCAGTTAAAAAAATTTCCAGAGCAGGATCCTCATTCCAGTAAATTTTTCTTGGCTCCAGGCAACATTCATGGATGATATTGCTTTTGACTAAAGGAGCAATCCACCTATATGTGCTTCCACTACCAAGCTGAGGTGAGTAGGTCAGTGTATATTAGGCAAAGGTTTAAAATGCCATTCAAATCTGCATAAACACCCTGAAAGGCTGGAAAGGCAAGAACATATGTTTGGCACAAAGTGTATTTGTCCCTGGAAGTTTTAGGTACTAGTACTATTTGTTTTATGTAAACACCTAAATAATGCTTTGGAGTGGAAACCATGCATACATTTCTACTGAATATTTGTGGCAAAAAATGACAAAACATTGCTGAAGAATTGCTAAACAGCAGAAACTCATTACAAACCAGGTACAAAAACATTGCAGTAAAAGATGAAACTAACAATAAGGAGGATTACAAAGTCACATCAATGCATACCATCCAAGCAAACTTACTTGATTAGGCAACCCCCCCCCCACACACACACACAAACCAGTCCAGTAAAATAGTAATCATGAAAATGCATATGTATTTATATGCATTTAAATGTAATTTGACATACACACACAAGTGAAATCACTAAATGTTTCTTGATACATGTATTAAAACATGTTTGGCAACAATCTTTTTTTCAAATTTTTGATTTCTATCAAGCCAAACTACAATGAAATTTGAATTATATCACAAATGCTTGGTGAAAAAATAATACTATTGTGTGATGACATATTACTAAGTGTTAAAAGTAGTGTTGGTGTTCAAATTTGAGTTGTACTTATATTCGACCCGAAAATGGCTGTTCGAATTCGGGTAGATCCGACCTGAAAAAAAACGAGATTCGAAACACTCGGATTAAAAAAAATGTAAAAAAATATGTTAAAAAAAAAGTTAATGCTAAATTAATTTATTAAGCGTTTGTGTTTATTTAACTATTTTTTTTTTTTTTTACAGGTTATCCTACAATGACATGATCTCTTACTCTGCAACACACTTTCCAGCATAGTAATAATATGATACATTTATTAAATTTTTCTTTTATCCACTGCAAGAAAATGTAACAAATGTATCATATTACGGTGTGTGTTACAGAGTAGGAGATACTTGCCGGCAGAGTATCTTCTCAATGATTGCAGCAGAGAAACTCTATCCAAGAACACATACTACTAATAAAAGCAATCAGGATCGCTGGTACAGTCCTGTAGTATGTGTTCCTGTATAGAGTTTCTCCATCCAAGAACACAGGACTCCCTGTGTTCTTGGATAGAGAAACTCTATTCAACAACACATACAACTAGTAAAGGGCTACAAGAGCAATCTGATTGCTCTTGCAGCCCTTAATAGTCCCTAAAATTAACCAAAATTCTCCCACCATTGACTTCAGTGGCGTTCAAATTCAGCATTCGATCACCCGAACATTATCTCACTATTTGATCGAATAGCTGTGGAATCGAATAGTGAGATATTCGACCAACACTACTAAGTATTTATACAGCTTGATCTAAATTAGTTTACAGTGTTGCAAAGCAAACCAAAAAGTATCAAAACAGTGCAACGAATGTAACAATAAATGAATTGATTTTGTGAATGAGTACAATGTAACATAAAAATGTAGCACTTATCCAAAAGAAGATGAAGCATTAAAGAATCAAACTGACCTGTAATGGACTGTAGATGCGCACAGAAGGGAGCAGGTGTGCGCTAATTAATTGCTATGACCTCACCATTGACAGAGCTTAACAGATCCCCCTGAATTGCGCAGCTGCAAACTAATCGTCTTAATTGGTGGATTCTTGACCCCTATTGCTCATTTATCAAGGCAGGAATCTGGCTGGCAAGTGAAGGCGAGTATACTAGCACTCAGCTCCTACTCCAGCTCCATCAGGCCCATTGTGTTTTTATGACAAATCCAACATAGTATAAAAATGCAGCCAAATATGGTAGCATTGAAATTTTTTTCTGCCTGGTTTGGTATGAAACAAGGTTTGTTATAATGTTTGTTTGCTGACATGTTAACATGTGTTTGAATGTTCTTTTTTGTGAAAGTACTTTGTGGATTGCACTGGTGTTCTTTATAACAAATAAAGGTAACTGTGACAGTGTCAGATCTGCCAATGCCATTTTTTTGGTTTACAAAAGTTTGCCTTTTAGCCAAAAATAGCCAGAATTTACCAGTAAAACCCCTTTCCCCAATCGACGTTAACGGGATTCAGTACTATGTTTGGGTTTATTGGATTCATTTACTGAACCCTTAGCAAATAAACCGGAACAGATTCCTCCATCACAACCTTGGTAATTGCAGATACAGTCTGCAGTAACTAACCCACTAACTGCTATTCAAAACATTGCCACTATGCTGCATAAAGTAGTAGCGATGATAGTGTAATACCCATGCTTCCATATCTAACTATAAAAACCTGTAGGGGATCTATTTACAAAGGATTCACCCAATTAACCCAACTTACCCAAAATGTACACATTTATTACATTGGATTTAATTATATCATGTTTTAATAATTTTTTACCCATAATTCATACATTTTATATTGAAATCTATTGTAAAAATATTATTACATTTTTGTGTAAAAGTTTGGTTATTATTGTGTGAAAACATTTTAAAAACAGCCCATATACCTTTACATCACTTTACAGCTTCCATGCAAAAGTTAATTATTTTCTTAAATACACTGTACCAGTATGCGTGCACATATGTAGGGTTAACATAATTATTTGTTTTGGTAAGTAAAAAGAATAATTGAATTCAGTAAAACCTCTCAATCTCAACCATCTACTTTAATTTATGCAGAGTTAATTACATGTAACATATCTAATCAGTGGTATTAGCCAGCAGCTGCTGGATCAGCAGTAGCATATGTTACAATGGAACATTGGAAGACATAGCAATTTCAAAAACTGCAAATCTGCTTTTATGAATGTGCTTTCAGATACATTTATGCTTGTGATCTATATGGCATGCTGTATTGTTTGTGATTGTAGTATAGAGAAGTACAAAGAAGTCGCATTCTTTATCTCCCCTCTATTGATATTTACTCTATTAACATGAGAGTAAGTTTGTATGCACATGAGGAATTCTGTATAATAAGTTATTATTGCAGATATAAACACCTGAACAAATGGTTGGTAGCAAAGGATTGGAAGCAATTTGTTATGGGGACCATTTACCCAGTTTTTTTTAAGCCCTATTGATTGTAATTATTGCAGTAACTTCTTGGTGTGGTGTTTTGCAGTGCCATTCATAATAAAGTACCCTAATACACATTTAAGCACCTCAAAGCATATGCATTTTTGCTCATTTAGCATAATTTATATTCTAGGGTGTACTGGGTTGAAATATAAGGTGCAAGTCATTTTTTTTCTTTCTGAACTGGCCGCCATAATGCAGCAGCTTTATGTGGGAGAAAATTGAAATATCTCTGTCTTAATGAAAAACATAGGCATATATTTACAAACTAAAATACATTTGCACAATGAATGCATTCAAAAAAAGTGCCCATTGAGATGGACAAATGTACTTAAAAGTATGTCCCATCTCTAGTTATCTTTAAAGTACTTGAAAGGGGTGAGCAAATGTATTGAGAAGTGCGCTGTGTATGAAGTATTAATTCTGTATAAATTATTATGTCGTGTAATGTAATGTGGATAAACTTGTTACTAATATATGTATATGATTGCAGTAAGGGACAAAGCAAACACATCAAATTTTCATTAGTTACTAAGGTACATGTGAGGAAGGTACTGGTTGATGGTAAAAAAAGTAAAAGTTTGGTTATTATTGTGTGAAAACATTTTAAAAACAGCCCATATACCTTTACATCACTTTACAGCTTCCATGCAAAAGTTAATTATTTTCTTAAATACACTGTACCAGTATGCGTGCACATATGTAGGGTTAACATAATTATTTGTTTTGGTAAGTAAAAAGAATAATTGAATTCAGTAAAACCTCTCAATCTCAACCATCTACTTTAATTTATGCAGAGTTAATTACATGTAACATATCTAATCAGTGGTATTAGCCAGCAGCTGCTGGATCAGCAGTAGCATATGTTACAATGGAACATTGGAAGACATAGCAATTTCAAAAACTGCAAATCTGCTTTTATGAATGTGCTTTCAGATACATTTATGCTTGTGATCTATATGGCATGCTGTATTGTTTGTGATTGTAGTATAGAGAAGTACAAAGAAGTCGCATTCTTTATCTCCCCTCTATTGATATTTACTCTATTAACATGAGAGTAAGTTTGTATGCACATGAGGAATTCTGTATAATAAGTTATTATTGCAGATATAAACACCTGAACAAATGGTTGGTAGCAAAGAATGGGCAGGAATTGTTTATTGGGACCTTTTCCCAGATTTTTTTTAAGCCCTATTGATTGTAATTATTGCAGTAACTTCTTGGTGTGGTGTTTTGCAGTGCCATTCATAATAAAGTACCCTAATACACATTTAAGCACCTCAAAGCATATGCATTTTTGCTCATTTAGCATAATTTATATTCTAGGGTGTACTGGGTTGAAATATAAGGTGCAAGTCATTTTTTTTCTTTCTGAACTGGCCGCCATAATGCAGCAGCTTTATGTGGGAGAAAATTGAAATATCTCTGTCTTAATGAAAAACATAGGCATATATTTACAAACTAAAATACATTTGCACAATGAATGCATTCAAAAAAAGTGCCCATTGAGATGGACAAATGTACTTAAAAGTATGTCCCATCTCTAGTTATCTTTAAAGTACTTGAAAGGGGTGAGCAAATGTATTGAGAAGTGCGCTGTGTATGAAGTATTAATTCTGTATAAATTATTATGTCGTGTAATGTAATGTGGATAAACTTGTTACTAATATATGTATATGATTGCAGTAAGGGACAAAGCAAACACATCAAATTTTCATTAGTTACTAAGGTACATGTGAGGAAGGTACTGGTTGATGGTAAAAAAACCATTGGTTATACAGCTGGAGGTGAAAGGCATGGCCTACTATTATAAATAAGAAAATAAGGGATTATCAATGTGTCTACAACAATAGCCTCCTAAATGCTATTGAATGAAGAAATGCACCAAAAATTTAAAAATTTGGTAATCCCCTGTGTAAACTGGTATTCGAAATGTGTTTATTCTCAATACGCTAATAAACGCTACTATTGATTTCAATAGAAGCAGTTATAAATGAGCAAAGGAGGTTGCTGCAGCGAGGAAAACATGCTGTACACAATGCTGAATGGGAAACAATCTGTGTAGACTTAAAAAACTAAGTTAATTAGATAGGTTGTTCGCATTATAGTATGTTTTGAAAATGGCTTGTTTTTGGTGCTTTAATGCTTTGGAAGGCCCATAAAAGTCTATAGCAATACATGAAAAAACACAGTGCATTTTTATTGTGTTGCCAGCTCCTGGTAACTGCTCTGCTAGATGCCCCCCATGAGCATTCTGCTGGAGAGAAAATGCTAATCACAGCACAGTCAAATGCAATAGTGAATCAAAATTCACCTATAAATATGCATTAGGAAAATGCATAAAATGCATGCACCAATATCTAAAGAGGTCCTAATCTCTACATCAGAAGCTCATTTAAATTATCTTAAAAATAATCCATCTCCCTGTGCTTTGAAGACTTTGTTATGTCCTCTAACAATAGTCTATTCTTGCTTCTCCACCATGAAAACCATATGAGACAACATCAGATGAAATACATCAATTAGACCAGTTAATAGAAATGACTTCAAAGGATAGGTAATAAAAAAAGAAAATCATCATCTGAAAATGAGCCTGCATATTCAAAAAAACCTTACAGATTTCCCCTCTTTATCTAAAATAACATGTAATTAGAACAATTTTATACTGTGTAGAGAATACTTGAATAGAGCTTTATAATTATAGCAATTAGGGCTACTGACCTCATCATATTAGTACTTTTTAATAGGGCTTAATTACTTACAAGTTAAATAGAAAAGCATATACTAAAACATTTTCGGATCATCATTTTTAAGCCTATGAGAAATGTCATAGATGCACAGCTAACCTAATACTGTAGACACACACCTTACTTATGAAGGCATAAAAAAGTTAAATACTACCTTTTTGTAATCACTACAAAGTAAATGTAATAGTAGGCTGGATGCATTTCCTAAAGCTAATCACATCTATAACTAAATAATGGTTTTTCAATTTGAAGTCTGGAGATCCAGGAAACAGGGCTGACAACAACTAATGGGACCCCTACAAACGTTTAAAATAAAGCTCAAAAACGTGCCTGAAGGAAACGTCCTGGTGTAGATTAGCCCATTGGAATGCATGGGGACTTCAAACAAGGGCTTTAAAAGCCTCAGGTTAAACGCTGGGGAAACAGTCCGTGTAGACTAAGCCTTAGTTACTGTATATTTATGTTTCATGCAATATTCCATTTCCCTTTTCTTGTTTATTGGAGCTAGGTGATCTAAAATCCAAATCTGTGCCTTGGAAAGTACAGTATAATGGGGCTTTAAAATACTTGCCATAATACAAGATAAAAATAATTAATGAATTGGTTCTACTTTTAAACATTCCTCATATTCTTGGTAATGAAATATAACATTAAATTGCAGAAGAACAAATGCTATTGTAGATACAATACTAACTTTGTACCAAGGAAACAGGGGTACCATGCCAAAACCCTATCTTCTTATTTACTTTGGCATACTTTATAATTTAACCAAAATTCCTACATTTCTTACCTATCCAATGCCTTGGCTTGTTTTACACCTAAAAGTGTGATCACCTCTCAGCCATATAAAGGTATAAAGAGCTATGGTGCTGGGTATATAAAATACTAAATACAGTGTCTAATGGACAACAATGCAGCATAAGGTAAGTCACAGGGCAAGGATTCCCGATGTTTATCTACCCAGGCTAGGCTTAGGATTAATAGATGGGGGAGTTCTGGGTCTGTCTTAAACTTCTTTCTTTATACCCTTGCCACCTTGTAGTTTGGTGGCATCATAACAAAAATGTTTTTTCATTGAATAAAAAAAAATTGTCAATGTGTATGAGATCTCAGTAGTTTTTTTTTTTTATTTTCAATATTTGACAGCAAAGATGCACAGCCATATTTTTCCATATAGTGTAATACACTTTGTTATAAGCAGCAGAGCTGTAAAATATCCCTATAGAAATACGTACACCCACTAAAAAGAAGGACATATTTCAGAATAGCAAACATATTGAGCACTTTCCGTTAGAGACATTAGTTTATGAAAATGAGACTCATCAAGGTCGATTTTGAAGCCATTTTTTACAGTCATGATCCAATGCAAAAGGGATTGTTCAATCAGACCCTGCAGACTTCGTGCAATAAAGTGCCTTCAGAGTATCCATTTTTACCCACTTTTATGGTTTTCTTGATTTTCTCATTCTGATTACTATGCCTTGGCTGCTATCACACGGATTGCTTCACTTTAAATCCTACTCTCGTACAACTGGTTATTTGTGTGCAGAATTGTTTTTACCTTGTATATACAAACCTGTTCACATTTTGTTCTTTTTTTTTTTTTTAATGGACCTTGCGTAAATTAAATTTTACATCAGAGGCAAAACATGGTATGTGACTTGCAGCTATCCCGTTTTAATAATTCAAGATATCTTTATATTTAAACTCTGGGATAGGGTAAATTTTAACCTGGCAGTTGGCACTTCATCTGACTGAAAGGTTTTAATTCTGATTGTATCTGGGGGATTAGAAAAAAGAAGAATACTTTTGTCCCAACAGCTAGCTCCTTCATTCACTATTTGAAGGTCGAGGGATGTTGGGAGCCCTCAGAGCCCACATGTACAATTCACTGATCCTGCATTATACATGATCCCTTTAGAGAGTTGTGGCCAACTGAAAATAAAGAGAAGCTTTCTTTGGGGACCAATTGTGCTCAGCTATATAGAAAATCAAAGCAGGAACAATTTGTAACACAGAAGATGAAAGAGAGTCCAATAGACTTGCCAGGCTATTGTTACTTTTTGGAGAAAATAAAACATTTTTAGAGAATAAGTTTTAAATATATGAGTATGTAAAATGATTTATCTGACTTATTCGAAGCTTATTCCAACCATGTCATGATTAGCTGCTGCTGTGACTCCTTTAAGTACAGAGAACAAAGATAAGCTTCACTAAGGTAAATTGTCCCTAGCATTTTTCAATACAAAATTACTAACACGATTAGAATTATGTAAACACACAAATAAAGCATACTATCTTGTATTTAAAAGTGCTTGACCCTGCTTGTGAGCTTGGCAATCATTGTGGTTTGATGTTGTGCTTGGCAACCTGGGTTCATCTTGATGGCAGCTATCCGTCCCAACCACGATGGTGGTGAGAGGGACCACCTTTGTATGTCAGCATAAAGTTGTTTAAATAAAAATGTATAATTAGCCTTATGAAGGCCGTTATAGGTAGGAGCCAGCTTGATGCCTAGATATTGAATATAATCCCCCCGCCAGCTGAAGTCAAACGTCTCCCTAATCCCTTTCACTATCTCAGTAGGGATATTTATATTTAAAGCCTGAGATTTGTATTTGTTTACCTTTAGCCCCGAAATTAAGGAACACTCATACAAAAGTTTCATTAAGTTGGGCAAGGTAGTGATTGGGGAGGTAACAAACATCAGAATATCGTCAGCAAAGAGGGCACATTTATGTTCTACCTGATTGCAACAAATCCCTTTAATATTAGGGTCTATTTGCATCGCAATCGCTAAAGGCTCTATTGCCAACGCAAACAAAAGTGGCGAAAGCGGGCATCCCTGTCTGGTTCCCCGTTTAACTGGAATAGCTGCAGAAAAAAAAACACCAAACAATATTTTCGCTTCTGGGGAGTCATACAACGCCCGCAGTAGATTGGTAAAGTAAACTCCAAAGCCCATCTTAAGAAGAACTCGAAAAAGGTATTTCCATGAGACACTATCAAATGCCTTTTGAAGATCAAGTGATAGCAACATAGCCTGCCGTGACACCCCACCATCCCAATTGGAGTTAACCACTGAAATAAGATCTATTGCCCTTCTCGTTTGATCTGGGGCCTGACGATGTAACATAAAGCCCACCTGATCCGGATGAACATATGCACCCAAAAAAGAGCCCAGTCAAATCGACATGATCTTCGTCATAATTTTAAGATCGCAATTTATCAAGGAGATGGGTCTGTAATTTGCCACTTCGGATGGGTCCTTACCAGGCTTCGGTATTACACTAATAAAAGCCCGATTAGAGTGGCCCAAAAGCAAATGCCCCTCTCGCAAATAATTGAAGTAAGCAACAAAATGTGGCGCCAGGATAGGGCTGAATGTCTTGTAATATAAATTGGAAAAACCATCCCCATTCAAATCCTCCATTGTGAAGGCCTCTCCAGGAGTGCCTTATGCTTAGGCTGTAATTTAGGCAAGTTAAGTCCACTAAGAAACCCCTCAATTTTTTCATTGGAAATTGTGTCTTCCGAACAATACAGATGACCATAAAAGTCTTCGAAAGCCGCCAAGATTTTTTCTGGGTTTTGGGAAAGCTTCCCATCTTTAACCTTTATTTTTGGGAGCGTATGAATCTTGGGTTTAGGATAAGTTTATTAACCAATAGCCTACCTGGTTTATCACTCCACAAAAAAAATTTGTGAGCAGACCAACGGATCGATTTTTCTGCTCTAGTGGTGAGGGTTAAATTAAGTTCGGTACGCTTAGCCTCCAACTGAGATTTCAACACCGACTGAGGATTAGTCTTATGTTGCTGCTGTAACTGATGGTATTCCTGAAGTTGAGTATCAATCAGTTTGTTAAGAGCTTTCTTACGTGCCGACCCCAATTTAATCAACTCTTCCCGAATATAGGCCTTATGTGCATCCCAATTAATGGACTGGGAAGTGTCACTCGCAATATTAATCCGAAAATAATTAGCTAACAGGGAGTCTATTTCTCCTTTTACCAGTGGATCGGTAACTAAACTTTCATTAAGACGCCATCTAAATCCGGCTCTTGGCCTGTGAAAACCTGTCAAATACAATACTAAGGGGTCATGGTCAGACCAAGGTGTAGACAGAATCTTGGCTCCCAGTAAATTGGGGATCAAGTGAGATTGAACGAACCCATGATCTATACAAGAATATTGACCATGAGCTGGAGAAAAAAAGGTATAGTCCCTGGCCGACGGGTTCATTTCCCGCCATGTGTCAATAAGGTCATAGTTTCGCAATAAAAGAGAAAGATTATGACTCTTTTTCGGGAGTTCTCTTTATCTACTTAATTTGGATTTATTCAAAATATGATCTAACGCTAGATTGGAATCACCCAATAAGATAAGAGATCCCTTCACTTTAGACCAAATCTTACCCAAAGGGGCGCGAAAAAATGCCAATTGGCCATCATTAGGTGCGTAGTAAGACTTTTTAGCGATCGATGCTGGAACAGAACAGATCATCGCAGCAGGGACCAGGTAAGTGAGGGGATTTAAATAGTGAGAAAAGTTCGGGTTTATCGATTTTTGCAAAATCGATAAACCCGAACCAAGGTCGGGTTTAACGGTCGGGTGGTTAAATAGTAATAATGAAAATGCATATGTATTTATATGCATTTAAATGTATTTTGACATACACACACACAAGTGAAATCACTAAATGTTTTTTGATACAACTTTGGCAACAATCTTTTTTTCAAATATTTGATTTCTATCAAGCCAAACTACAATGAAATTTTAATTAGATCACAAATGCTTGGTGTCAGTTTTTTACAATTCCTACTACTGCGTGATGACATATTATATTATATATAACTAGTATATATACAGCTTGATATAAATTAGTTTGCAGTGTTGCAAAGCAAACCAAAAAGTATGAAAACAGTGCAACAAATGTAACAATAAATTAGTTAATTTTGTGAATGAGTACAATGTAACATAAAAAAAGTAGCACTTACCCAAAAGAAGATGAAGCATTAAAGATTAAAATTGACCTGTAATGGACTGTAGATAGGCACAGAACAGTGCTTAATCCTTAATCGCGCAGCTGCAAACTAATCACCTTAAATGGTGTATTCACGACCCCTATTGCTCATTTATCAAGGCAGGAATCTGGCTGGCAAGTGAAGGCACGTGTACTAGCACTCGGCTCCGGCTGCGGAAAAAGCCTCGTATTTTGTATTTTAATATTTTTATTAAATTTTAAGTTTTGCAGTACAAAAATTTCCCATGTATATAAAAAAAAAAAAAACAAGAGAAACTATTAAAAGAAAGAACAAAAAGGTAAAAACAATGAGAACATAAGTATAACAAGAACAAGAACATATTTTATATGCGCCAGCAATTAAACCCTTTGCTTTACTGAAAAATCCAAACTAAATTATCAATCTCGTCCATACATAAAGAATATGGACAGCATTACATATGGTTGTGGATATTTCCCACAACAAACGTGTTGAGACATTAATCAAAAAACTGGAGCAAAGAGGCTAGCTGTATTATACTATTATTGCACAATGAATAAGCATATAACAGATCCTTGTTGCGCCACATAACAAAAAATAAACTAAGAACTAAGACAAACACATAACGACTACAAGGGAGGGGAGGAGGGAAGGGTGAGGAAGTGCAAAAAAAAAAAACAAATAAATCAATCACCAAGGGCACATAACCTTGGCGGAATATATATTCTAACCTCTATACACTATTAAACACTATCCAAGGTTCCCATATCTCATCAAATTTGACTAATGAATTCTTCAGGGTGTGAGTCAATCTATCGTTGATCATAATCCAATTTAATTTGGCAAAAATGGGGTCTATGGATATCAAGGGTCTTCTCCAAGCCTTGGCCAGCGAAATTCTGGCCGCCAGAAGAATCAATTTGATCAATTTCATTGTGGGTATGGAAAGTGACACCTCAAGTTTACTAAATAGAGCTGCTTCCACTGTACAGCAAATCGTTTGCTTCACTATTTTGTAGATCAAACTGAATACCTCGGTCCAATACGCCCTAGCTATTGGACAGGACCACCAAATATGCAACATAGAGCCCTGAGAGTCACAGCCGCGAAAACACAAGGGTGAGGTGGACGGGAACATTTTCGCCAATCTAACAAAAAAAAAAGAAAAATTCACATATAAAGGCACTAGGTCCCAGCAAACAGAGCTTATTGACCCTGTGAAATAACCAACTAAGGGAACCTTTTGCTTAAAAATGGCTCGGCAGCCACTGCATATTCAATACAATCAAAGAGAATCCTTTATCTTTGAAAACTTTAACAGAAAGATAAAGAAAATAGACACAAAAAAATAAAAAAAACAATATTGAGTCAAACATTCCTATCAGTCAAAGGTCCAACAGACCAGTAACTGAGCAACCCAAAGAAACTTAACAATGGAAAGGGTTCATTCACTCCTGGGCAAGTACTATAAGAATTAGTTACATAGGAGAAAGTGAACCCCATCCCTTTATAGCAAGAAATAGGCAGGAAACAGGCCCTGCACAAGATCAAATAGGCAAACATTTTAATCACATGGGCCCAAATCAAGCCCTCAGTCTCTTGAGTGTCCAAACTAAGTTGCCTAAAGGACTACAGAAAAAACTCCAACATGTATATCTGTTCTATTCAGTAATTGAGCCGTTGCCCTCGATCAGCCTCCAGCTTGCTATAACATTAACAGGTTGAGGACTGTGACAGGATAGCGTCCATGTTAACTATTTAAGGAATCTTCTGCAAATGCTTTCCTGGCGTTTTGACCTTGTTCCAAAGGGGATATAAAGAGGTAGATGCTTCTCTGTCCGGTGTAGAGTGGCTGTCAGCCCCCTGGATCAGATCCAAATCTTTGAGAAGTTGTTCACCTTCAGCAAATGATAAAAGGAAAAACTTTTCCCCTGTAGTTGAAAAATCAGTCTCAACGGGAAGGCCCATCTATATTTAATCTTATTATCAATCAGCACTTGCAACAGGGGTTTAAGGGCCCTCCTGCGTTGTATAGTAAACGGTGTTATATCAAAAAAAATCTGTACAGGGTGCCCCTCCATCTCAACGTGATCCAAGGCTCTGGTAACCTTTAGCAGTGCCTCTTTAGTAGTAAAGTAGTGAGGTTTAACGATCACATCCCTAGGTGGGCCGTCCTGTTTAGGTGCCATCAAAGCCCTGTGTGCCCTGTCCAGCAGAAGATGCAATTCCGGTAAGTCTGGTAAAAGCTGTTGTAAAAAGTGCCTCACTGCCTCCGTGACATCCTTACTTGATTCCGGCAGCCCTCTGATTATGAAATTGTTTCTGCGTGACCTATTCTCCATATCATCAAGCTTAAGCTGTAAGTCTGCAATTTGAGTGTGCAGCACGGAAATCTCTTTGGAATTCTGATTAACTTGCGACACCGTTTCATCCACTTTTTTCTCAAATATATCAATACGTGCACCCAGTGACTGCAAATCTTGGCACACTTCAGTTCTGATAGCCACCGTGACTTTGGCCAACTCTGACTGCAGTAAGCCTGCTATGTTCTGATAAAGCCTGTTCTCCTCCGCTGGCAGATCAGGGGAGGGTGAGCATTCAATGGGATCTGGCATTAACACACTATATCTAGAGCCCGTGGACAATGTCAGTATATTAGGACTGTTAGGAAACGAATCTTCCCCTGTATGATGCACCGAACCTTGTTCTCCCTGTGGAGACAATTGTAAAGGGGACTTTTGTGACTGCCCCAGGCTGGGGTACTCCTGAGTGCCCATATTGCTTGCTGGGGGGGAGTGAGAGATGCTCTTCTCCCATCCCCTGTCCATTCCACCCCCTCTCATACCTGTTAGGGAGCCGCTCTCCCTCTCCCTCTCCTGTGCTCCCGGGACTGCTGCCACGTGTGTCCCCCTGGGAGCCGCCATCTTAGTGGCGGGCCGGAGAATCTGAGACCACGGATTGCGGTCCTTTGTTTTGTTGCCGGTCTTCCCTACCATCCTCCAAAGGCGCAGGGAGACCAGAGGAATCCTTCCTTGCCGGTGTATCGCGTGGCTGCTGGTTTCCGCTGCTACAGGGGCCAGAAAGGGATCCGGAGGAAGCCGAGCCGTCTAAGAGGTGACCATCTCGGACGGCGGCGCATGCGCACTCCTGCCTCGTATTTTGGCGCGTAAATACATGCGTCGAGCTTTTGCGTATTTGCTTAGTTAAATCAGGGCCATTGTGTAAGTGCAATGACAGCACATTAAATTTCGTTCACTGCAAAGCAAGCACAGTAGTATACATTTTTCATATAAGCAACATACCTTTTATAAGTTAAATACAGACCCCCTAGATGTTTATCTAACTGTCATGGCTGTTTTAAATGCTCTTTGAAAATAATTGCTAAAATAAAAAATCTTCTAAAAAGACAACTAGGTAGGTAAGGATCCATAGCTATAAAGTGAAGGAGTTGCTATTGTTAAGGAGGAACTTTAACAAATACATGAAAATACTAAAAAGAACAATATTTGTATATATTGCAGTTAAAAAATACACACTTACCCCTCCCTGCAGTCCTCCAGTAGCTTTTATTCTTCTTAACCCCTTCTCTTCCATACCTCCATTTTCATTACAGGAATATCCTCATATGGCTTTCTTCCCTTTGTTTGACTTTCATTACCCCAGGATGATGAATGCCTGCCCCAGTATTTTGTAAAATTTATTGGATCAGAACCAAATTTTTGTTTTGGAGGGTCAAATCAGTTTCTAATGTGGTTTTGCAGTGACCTATCTTTGTGGCATGTAGTCCTGTCATAAAGTATGCCTAAATCAAAGACAAATGAAATTGTCAGCATAGTCAGTTTACTACTAGGGACTTGTGCAGTGCAGATAAATTGCCAAGAAAGAGAGGACAAGAGTGCAGGGAAATAACTTTTATTGTCATTACCATAATAAAATTGTAACAGCGATTTCTTGTCACTACAAATTGCTAATGTCAACATTGAAAAGCAATTTTTTTTTTTTGTCCCTAAGTTGCAGTTTTATACATCATTACATTACTTGTTATACATCATTACATTAGTGTTAACTGTTATAAACCACTCTCGATTTGTAGCTAAGCCATAAAGGTACATGTGCAACAATTGTTGCGGGCAAGCTGAGCAAATGAGCTAAAAATTGCTTAAAAATTAGCAAGCTAGTAATTCAATAGAAATGAATTATGATTTCCCTAGCGAGAAATCACTCTTTAAAAAAGCCACTATGCAAAAAAAGGATTGGATGAATGAAATCATAGGTATATCTTTGGCTGATGGCACATTCCAAACTTGACTAAACATTTCACTTACACATATTATGGGATTTTAATAATATCAAAAATTGCCTTATCCTTAACACAATTCAATGAATATCATAACTTTAAAAACATAACATTTTATATTTTTATAAAATACTCCATAAATAAAACAAGTGCATATTGTTTTAAATTTTCAAATCAATTACATCAACATCCTACATCAACAAAGCTATGACTAACTATAATCCAAAAAATTACTACTGTTCATATGATGTCAATCTTTCTTGAGTGAGGACATTACATAGGATTATTATCCTTGTTAAAGCGAAATTAAACCCCAACAATAAAAATCTGTGATCTTTTTTTGCAGAAGGGACAGGTGATGGCCCTTCCATGGAATGTTTGAGGGAATGTCTGATTCCCTGCTCTATAAATAGAGCCATTATAGAGCCATTATAATTACAGTGACATGTTAAAACGTATAAAACAACATGTTCAGTTATTGGGATTAGATCTGCCTAACTTTAATAACTTTTAATGAATTCTGATTGTATAAATGACCTATAAAAACTTCCAACACATGTTAAAATATGAAATTAAATTCTCCCTTTGATTTACTACTATTTATGTAGTATGAGGGATGACAATTCATTTATTTTTATTCACGGTATACCTTTGTAATATATAGATGTCAGTAATCTGATTATACAGTTATATTTCAACACTCATCAGTGAACAAACATATTTCAACACTCATCAGTAAACCGTACAAACAAATTAGTCTACATAAAACCTAATGCTTTACAATAAGATCCTGATGACTTTTTCCATAGTAAAATATTTTCCTTTGAACAACAGCACAAATAATAGTTTCAGAGTACATGAAGACATATGGAAGCCTCCCTAGTTTCTCTATATGTCTAGAACTATGGTAATTGGTAAAATTAAATAAACCTGTATTGATATGGTAAGATGAAAAACAACAGAGGTGATAGGGTACTCATCACACAGATCCCACAAAACATAATAGTGTTTTAATATCAGAGAAAAACTCTATTTAGCAAAAGCTTAGACACATCTTCTAAATGGACTGGTTAGAAGCCTCAATTCACAAAGATTTAAAGACACAACATTTTTGTGATCTATATATATTGAGTCATATATAAATATGCTACCACTGGCTAATAAACGGTGTATAAT
>NC_092859.1:66515958-66523612 GCF_032062135.1 Pyxicephalus adspersus
TTTTTTGTAGTTGTTTTGCAGCATTTGCCATAAAGTACATTGTAGTTTGACTTTCACATTTTTTTCACATACATATTTTGCCAAATTGATCTCTGGGATAATAATTAACATCCTATAACACCTTAAACTTTATTATTATTATTATTATTATTATTATTATTATTATTATTATTATTATTATTAATAATAATATTAATAAACAGTATTTATTTAATTATATAATGCCAACATATTACGCAGCACTGTACATGGTTGCAAATGACAGACATAAACAGACAGTGACACAGGAGGGGGAGAGGACCCTGCCCCAAAGAGCTTCAAATGTAGGAGAACTTTACCCAAAGCTATTCACCACAACAATATATTTTTGACAAAATATGTCCCCAGTCCTGCAGGCTTAATAATACCCAGCAGTATTCAATCCAGAAGATTAAGGAAATTTATCAAAAGCAGGACAACCCAAAGGAGCAAGAATAACCATAGCAGCCTTCAAGCACAGTCCTAAATGATGCAGACAGCTCCTTGCATTATCAAGAATTAGTAAAGCTGACACCATCATATGATTTTCAAGAAATAGTGATCATTCACTTTGCTAATTTATTATTTTGTACTTCTTTAGCAAATAACTACAAAGATTTGGCTGACTGATGAGAAGAAGTGATAAGACATAGACAAAACTTCACGAGCCTAAACATTGAATAAATTGCCCTTTCTATAGCTTTTTACTTGTTGGAAATCAAACAAAGAAAACATGATTTTAAAAATATTACCATTGATAGTTTTTTTTATATAAACATAATTCATTTTACATATTTATCTTTAAAAATAACAAAAACAAATAGTTTACAGTATCTAAGTACTATCATCAATACAAAACCAATCTAATGCAAGTAAAACAATATTTTTTTAATGCCATCATGAGTGATGACACATACAAAGTTACCTAGAGATTATAGAATAAATGTATGTATAGTATTAGATTAAATTAAATTTTCTGAGTTTATATTATTTATAGATTAGCAGTTTTTTTTTACGTTTAATTGGATTTTTTTGAATAATAAACTTTCCATGGAGAACGTGGCTGAGGTAAGCATATGGACAATAAAAAAAAATATTCTACTAGCTGTTCAATAAATACTTTTTATCCTGATAAAATCTAAGGAGGACCTAAAGGATGTCCTTTTTTTCCAAATTAAACCTTTTGTGTGTTGTAAAAGGCCATGAGGAATTTTCAAAGCTTTGCTGAAGGCACTTATTCAGACCTCAATAAATGCCCAATCTACGAAAACGCTAAACAACCAATACTGAAATGTGTGTGCACAAAACAGGTGGATTAATATACAGTCTATATTTGACTGTATGTGGAAGATTTGTGTGGAGCGGTTGATAAATGTACTAACATTTGCTGGCTAATTGCGCACTGCACTGTTCTGGTTTGCAAACACATGCTGGAAAAAAAATAAAAAGAACAAAAATGTAAACACAATGGATAAAGCTGCTGACAGTCTGTGATGTCTAAGCACTTAAAGGACTCTGCAGTGAAAGTATGGCACTATAAAAGAAGGTGTCAAAACTAACACCTATGGTCTGCTACATACCCAGCTAGAGACCAGATGAGGCATATAGAGGATTATACTAAAACCTGACAAGCAGCAAAGGATATTTTGTTTTGTTTTATATTAAAGGACCCATCATTTGGAAAATCTTTTTATGCATGCCTAAAAAAATCCTTTTTTACATTTATGTGCAATGTTTACATTATTAGAGAAAATGAGAATATAATAATTGTTATATAAAAAGAATTCCAATGTAAATAACTTCATGCTCTATAACATGTAATAAGGTAAAACATATCATGTTCTTGTTCTAATGTAAGTTAATCATGCATGTTTTCTCTGCAATACATACACATAAATGTCTTGTTCTCATGTGCTTATTATTCTTCTAAAAACTCACAATTTAAAATATAAGATTTATTTTAGATGTATAATAAGATATAAGTAGTAAATTACATGCAATTAATATACACTATTTCAAAAGTCAGCGAGACATTTGCTTGCTCACAATAATTATATTTGTTGTAGTAGCAGTACACTTATACCCAAAATAGTTGTCTATTGTAGGAAATACCTGGGCCACTGTTTGATGAAATACCGCAGATGCCTATTTTTAAAAGATATTTATTATGGGGAAGGGGCAGACATGCTCTTATGCTGTTCCGAAGGAACTAGGATAAAACTGGGATAAAAGAACATTCTTCATAAAATTGGATAAAAGAGCATAAGATGTCTGTGGTGACCAATCAAATTCCCTGATTATTTGTCAGGATTTTTAAAGTCCTTCAATATAGTACATCCAAAGAAACTCCTGAAGGCCTTGCTTGTCTGTAACATGTATGTAACATGTATGCACAGTAACATGGTACTGTATATCTTTTATTTAGGAATTAAAAAAAAAAAAAATAATAATTACTATATATTACACAGCTCAATAAAAAAATATTTTTTTCACGAGGGTTTTTCAGTTTATTTATTCAAGGTCTGATGAATCCAGAAATTACATCAGTTTAATTGAATTGGCTCTAGTTTTTGTGATACAGGAATCAGAATAGACAATTTTACCAAAAACAAATGTTAAATCTTTATTTACACCAATGTTTTGCATTTTAAATAATAAATGTAGCATTATTTGCATGAAACTTTCATTTGCCTTCTTTATACTCACACATTTTCATTTGTTTACAGAAATATGAGTTTTTCAAGCAGAAGTTGTTTAAATTTTGCTACATTTATGGTGAATTTTCTCAGCAAAAACAGAGAAGAAACATTACAGAATTTGTGAAACAAGCATATCTTGCATATTTTAGTATTAAAATAGGGGAACAAAATAAGTATTCGGCTCCCCATATGGTATGCAAAACTTGTGTAGAGTGTCTACGTCAGTGGTAAAATAGAAAACTGAAATTTGGTGTACCTTTGACATGGAGAGAGCCCAAAAAATCATTATAATGATTGTTATTTTTGTGCTGTGAATGGAATAGGTTTCAATCGTCACAAGAAAAACAAATGGGAGTACCCTGATTTGGAATCAGCGAGACGACCTGTGCCACATGGTGCTGATGTTCCCATACCAGTGTTCAGTACACTCCCTGATATTCCTGTATCCGACATGGAGGATATACAGGGTTTGGAGTGTAATCCAGGAGTTAGCAGTGGAAGTGAATATGAAGGAAGAGTTTCATCAAACCAGCAGTTCTCCCAAGAAAAGCTCAATGATTTAATACATGACCTATGTCTGTCAAAACAAGCATCTGAACTTTTAGCATCCAGGCTAAAAGAAAAGAACTGTCTGACAGGAAAGTAAAATAATTGTTTATAGGACATGAGAGGTGAGACTCCTACCATATTTCAGTGAAGATGGAGACTTTGGGCCTGATTTAACAATAAAATGCGCGTACGCTCGATGCTTGTACGTACGCGCCGGTCGCGAGTCGAGGCCGAAGTCCTGGTGAACTCACCTGCCGGTTTCCTGTAAGATCTCTAATATGCCAATTAAGGAGATTAATTTTCAGCTGCGTGATTCAGGAGGAGATGTTAAACTCAATGGTGAGGTGATAGCAATTGATTAGCGCACACCTGCATCCTGTTCTGTGCACATCTCCAGTCAATTTTACAGGTCAGCTTGAATCTTTATTGCTTGATATTTTTTTGTGTAAGTGCTAGTTTTTTGTTACTTTCTACTCATTCACAAACTTCCTTAATTTATAGTTACATTTGTTGCACTTGTTGTTTTGTTTTGATATTTTTTCTTTTGGTTGCAACACTGCAAACTAATTTCTATCAAGCTGGATAAATACTAAGTAGCACTTTCAAAATGGCATCACAAAATAGTATGACTGTAAAAAAAATATGTGAACAAACATTTGTGACCTGATTAAAATTTCATTCTAGTTTGGCTTTAGAGAAATCAAATATTTTAGTAAAGGATTATAGGCAAACAGAGATCTGGGAGTCTCCTTATTAAAGGGGGCTTCCAGATTCCAAAGACCTGCTAAAAATGTTTATAAAAGCCCCCATTGTTTTCAATGGAAGCTTTCATAAAAGCTTAAAAACGCTAGATAGAGTTTCTCTATCTAAGAATACAGGGCACTACAGGGAATGAATGGAGACTTGTAGTAGAAGCACAGCACGGCAACCACGATTGCTGTTGCAGCGCTGCACTATGTATTCTTAGATAGAGTTTCACTATATAGGAATACAAGGCACTACAGGTGATGAATGGGGACAAGTCAAGATACAAGTCACTACAATACAAGATATTGTAGTGGAACTGCAGAGGACTGCAATTCAGTTTCACCACGTGACGTTACAGTGGCAAAACTGAACTGCAGATGACCTCTGCAGTTCTACTACAATGTCCAGGCACTAAAAGGGATGAATGAGGACTTGTCCTCATTCATTCCCTTTAGTGCCCTGTATTTTTAGATAGAGAAACTCTATCTAAGAATACATAGTAAAATCACAGCACGGCAAGAGCGATTGCTCTTGCAGCGCTGTTCTATGTATTCTTAGATAGAGTTTCACTATCTAAGAATACACAGCACTACAGGGGATGAATGGGACCTTGTCCCAATTCATCACCTGTAGTGCCCTGGATTCTTAGATAGAGAAACTCTATCTAAGAATATGTAGTAGAAGCACATCACAGCAACCGCGATTGCTGTTGCAGTGCTGCACTATTCTTAGATTGAGTTTCACTATCTAAGAATACAGGGCACTACAGGTGATGAATAGGGACAAGTCCCCATTCATTACCTGTTATTCCTGGAAATTGTAGTGGAACTGCAGAGGACTGCAGTTCAGTTTCCCACGTGACGTCACAGTGGCAAAACTGAACTGCAGATGACCTCTCAGTTCAACCCCCTTAGTGCCCTGTATTCTTAGATAGAGAAATTCTATCTAAGAATACATAGTGGAAGTACTACTGCACGGCAACCGCGAAATAGCAGAAATAACCGGAAATAGCAGTTTTTAACGTGAACCGACCGATTCGAATTTTCAAGAAATTCGCTCATCTCTAAAAACAATGTACTGCTTTTAGACATATAAAACCGGAACTGCTGAACTGCTAGGGAGGATAAAGACTCAGTTTTTAGGCTGAGGAATATGGGAAGTAGCCTTAACACACATTTAAACGTGCAAACATGTATGATGCATAAAAACACATTTAAATGTGCAAACATGAATGATGCATAAAAACACATTTAAATGTGCAAACATGCATGATGCATAAAAACACATTTAAATGTGCAAACATGCATGATGCATAAAAAAAACACATTTAAATGTGCAAACATGCATGATGCATAAAAACACATTTAAATGTGCAAACATGCATGATGCTTATGCAACTAAAAAGACCCCCCGCTAAAACTTTTTAAAAATTCACTTACCTAAATTATTAAGCGCAGGCCCCTCTCTGCAAACAACAGGCGCAGCCTGATGATAACGCAGATATGAAACAGAGTTATTCCCCTAAGGGAAGGCCTATGCCAATATCTTTATGTCATCAAGCCAGAGGGTCCAGTGAGGGACCTCGGAAGTCTAAATAAGTACAATAGTTCACAAACAGTTAATGAGGTGGTAGTGTCAAGTGGTCAACACTGAAATGATGCCAACCTTTATCTCTTTCTACATATAAGCAGTTGGTTGCCATCTGGTACATCTGCAGTGTTTTACTACAAGTTCCTCTTGTCATTCACATTATCTGTATGAGTTTCAAATGGTGTCTAGGTCATACGTTATTGGCAGGCTGATTAACCAAGCAAAATTGGAAGCTTGCACATTCGTATTCGCGATCCAAAATTGGAAGCCTTCGATCAATTTATCAACTAAATTTCAGGCGCTGACGTATTTGCACAGTTAATAACGGCAGTTATTAACCAAAATGATCTCGCTGCTGGAGACGCGCATCCCCGGCAGTTTGACACTGGCGAGCTTGCATAAAAAGTCACTGTTCCCTTAAAAAATAAATCTTTCTAATGGCACACATCTTTCACTTAGACCTAAATAAAAATGTTTGGGGTGTTTAAATCTTTTAAACATTTATATTAGCTGAGAAAAAGGCAAATTTTTACATGATCTAATTTTTTCAGGTTTAGAAAGAGTTAACTGATTTCAGATCTTTATGCAGGCGCCTACCTAAACGCATCCAATGCCGGACCCGGGGATCCGCCTGGTAAGAAATTCCAGCGAGCTCTGGCGGGCAAAACCTCGCTTTTGCCTGTGAACTAAGTTTTTTCCACCAAAGTCCAAAGCACACATGCAAGTTCTTGCTTGCTTCTATAGATATATATATGTATATATACATGTATATATGTACATATATAAATATACATATAAATATACATATATATCTATATATTTATATGGATATATATGTATATATGTATATGTGTATATATATATAAATGTATATAGGTGTATTATACGTATTGCCCAATTTTCAACACCTGCGCACATAATGATGAGCATAAATAAGGGTGTTGTCTAACTTGCTTTTTGCTTTGTCTTAATCTTTTTGTCAAGGAGGGGCTGTTGTTTTGTTTGTTATCCTAATCTATGTTGCTGCATTTGATACTTTGCTTAACATTTAGCACAATAGCTGCTTTTGTTTTTTGTACCTTAAATGTTTTAATGTTCATTTTGCTATTAAGAAGTCAATGTCAATGTTAATGCTATGTTATTGTGTTTGTTAGGTTTGATAAATATTTTTGGAATGCAATATTTTTTGGGGCACTTTTGAAATAATTAGGCTTTATATAGAAGTGTGGGTTTACATGTGTTTTTTTTTTGTTTATTTTGTCAAGTAACTTTAGTGGTATCTGTGTGTTCTCTATATTTGGGCTCTATAATGTGACCTTTTAGCAAATAGGTTTATTTTGAATAAAACTTTTTTGTATAAAACTTTTTTGTATAAAACTTTTTTGTCCAAATTTTGTATTTTTTTTTGTGGGGTTTGTTTTTGTGATCTCCTTTACAATGTCCCAGGGCCTCAAATTAAAACATTCTATTATGCTTGTTTTTAAGCAGTTCCCTTCTATGATTTGTTTGACTGGCTAAAAACAGCACAATTGGCTTATTAAAACTCAGTGTGATGTAACCGCTATGTGCGTGTGAACTGTTCTATTGATTGAAACATTTTCCGGGGAAGGATCCTCATTCCGGTACGTTTTCTTTTTAGTTGTATATTTGTTTCATGTGCACTCATGTATGTACATACATGTATATATATCTGTATGTATGCATTTTTGTGTGTACATATACATAGAAAAGCGAAATTATAGAAAGAAATAGGCAGAAATAGGCAATGAGGATTTTTTAGGCCACATTGCTTAACATGCTTCAAATTAAAAATATTGCCTATTTCTTCCCATGATTTCTGATGTAATGGGCTTGGGTCCAAGCAACATTCATGGATGATATTGCTTCTGGTCAAAGGAGGAAACCCCCTTTATGTGCTTCCACTACCAAGCTGAAGTGAGTAAATGAGTATATAGTTGGGCAAGCTCTAACATGCAATTCAAAGTGCATAAACACCCTGAAAGGCTTGAAAAGCAAGAACATATGTTTGGCTCAAAGTGTACAAACCAGCA
>NC_092859.1:66525301-66531838 GCF_032062135.1 Pyxicephalus adspersus
CACCGATTCTATCTCTCAGCCACTATCTATCTCTCAGCCTGGCTTTTTGTGAAGCAGCGGCTCTTTGGTTCAGTCCGTCAGAAGCTATTCTATCTCTCAGCCACTATCTATCTCTCAGCCTGGCTTTTCACTGCACCCCTCCCCCGTGACACTCGAGAGCTTCCGACGCACTGAAGACAGTGAGGACGTGTGTCACGGGAGAGGGGTGCAGTGAAAAGCCAGGCTGAGAGATAGAATAGCTTCCGATGGACTGAACTAAAGAGCCGCAGCTTCACATCCAAAGAGCCGCATGTGGCTCGTGAGCCGCAGGTTGCCGACCCCTGTCCTAAACCCTTGTTTGTAACAACTTGAAATTTTGAGGATCCTACTAGCTACTATTCAACCACATTTCTTGGAGGTTGTTGCTTTTTTAAAAAGCAAGTGCATCTAGGAGGCAAAAGCGAAAAGGCCCATTTATGCCCTCCCCCGCTCCCCAGGCCACATACCTAGCAAGGAGAATTGGGGTGTTACCCCTAAATGTATATCTACATTTCAAGGAACCCCAATGGTGAGGTGCATAAACCAGAAAATGTAGGTTTAAGTGCGGGGACACTTGCTCCTTGCTATGTAAGTGGGCCCGGGGGTCCACTTTTTCAATAAAGGACTTCTATGTGCACTTACTTTGGAAAATGCATTTCCAATGTAGGATTTTCAATAGTGTTTTTATTTGGGATCCCCATATTTTCAAATGCTTGAAATCTGGTGAGCTGAGATTTTGGGACTATTATCTATGAGGGTCCACTGTGTTGTACACAGAGTTGTAAGGCTGCAAGATATGACATGCAGAATTCCCTCACACAGATATCACACTGTGTCCATGATGTCGTTACACATGCCCACAGAGTGGATATATTTTCCCAAGTATTTTTTTATATAGAGCACAGCTATAGAATCGGGGAGGGACAGCCTGTTTCCCCATCTCATTCTAGCTGCGCTGTTCTCACTGCCAAGCTCCTATCAGCAGCTGGAATCCTCTGTAGAGATGACAGCTGAGAATGGAGCGTCCTCCATTGTTCTTTCAATGGTATAGAACTGCAGATGAGAGCTGAGTGGAGGTCCACACTAAAGTTGGCTGTTGACAACTATGTATATGCACATATTTCGATGTATGTACATGGCTTTGTAAAAATACAGGGTTTGTAAAAATCTTCATGATTCTACCCCATTAAGCTCAATCAGAGGTAGATAATTTGAAGAGCACTAATTAGCCTCCTCGCTATCACGCAAGGCTGAAAACTATCTTTCGTTGTCTGGAGGACAGTGGAAGCCTTCTGGTAGAATGTCCTCTGGATAGCTGAGACCACAATACTGATTTTGGTGAAGGCACATCATTCTCCTGTCTCACATAGAAATTCCTGTGTTTTGCATTTTTTTTCCACTTTTTTTTTTCCCATGTCAACAAAATAAATCCACATGTGTTGCATTATCTGACTTAATGCAACGGTGCTTACATTTTTCCCCTACATAGAGTTTATATCTAAGAGCACAATTATTGTTTCTACAATGGTTTAACTAGGATTAGGCTTAAGCTTCTTAGTAATAGTAATAGTATACCCATGTATATCTACACACAGTATTACCAAACAAACAGTTTACAATTGCAACCAAACTATGTCAATGTGCAACAGAAAATATATTAACCCCCTAACCGCTAAGCCCGTAATTTCTCGCACTAAATATTTTTGCTCTTTTGGGCACTGTGAAATTTAAAAACTAGCTGTATATTTTACTACTACATTTGCACAGTACTTACCTCTCTTATTTTTTTGGTTTCCTTCCACATACACAGCCAGTTCCACATTGATGGAGGCAGCCAGCCCTCTTGAGGAGGAGGTCCATAAAATATCAAACATGCTCCTATCTTACACCAACCTGTTTTGCAGCTTGGCCGACTTTGCTTCATTCCTGCAGTGGTCACTTTATTTTCAAAATATCCTGTGACCTTAAAAGTAACAGAGTTGGGTATGTTAGATATGTTCTCTTCAAAATATATGTAATTGTAACATCATTCAAGAATACATTTGGCATAGAATACACAGCTGAACATCTTAGTATGTCATTTTAACAAAGAGAAAAGTAGTTGACCTATTAGCAAGCACATTTATCTGTTACAGTCAAGTGTCAGAGAAGTGAGGTGTGCCATATTTGGTCCCTAGACGTAACTTAATTTGTGTTCATTTAGTGAACAAAGATGCAATTGTGTATTTGGAAATAATGTTTAGCTTTTTTTAAGGTCATTACAGCAATACTTGTAGAGTATTAAGCTGAGACTTCATACTTGATTAGAATCACTTTGACAAATTTACAAACTGGAACATTCTTCAGGCATTAGATAGCAAAACTGCATTTGGAGCATACTTGGGCCACATCAAAAGAAACTTAGATAGGTAAAGTGTCAAAGTGCGAGGGTCACTAACCTGTGGACATTGGACAAACCAAAAATAGAAATTAGGCTATCTTATACAAACAAGTGTCTTCACACAGGATCCCAACTCAAACCCACACTGTAGATCTCAAGGAGTCAAGAAAAAATTGAGTGAAGAATGACAGGAAGAATGTGAAGAATGTTCTCACCTGGCACCCGGCATCCATCTACATACTTTGTCCAGACCAGGCACGGCCACAGCCATGGCCCACTTCAACAGCCCGGCCATGAGCACGGCCCACACCAATAGCCTGGCCTTGGCCACAGGCCACCCCAACAGCCCGGCCGCAGGCCACCTCCACATCCTGGTCACAGGACACCTCCACAGCCCGGCCTCGGTCACGGGCCACCCCAACAGCCTGGCCACAGTACCCCCCCACAGCACGGCCGCGTCCTACTTCCAGAGCATGGTGTATACTTGCCTGTGTGTTAGGAGGTGGGCGGGCAGGGCCACAGGGTGGGCGGGCAGGGGCACAAATTCTCTACAGTAGATCAACAAAGTGGTCATTTAAAAAAAAAAAAAATGATCTCATATTTCACCCCAAACATAAATAAGTAAAAACACAATCCAATTTTGTCCCCAATGCTAATGACTAAACTGTTGCAATCCCAAAAAATTGCCAAAATAAATTAACATTGGTAATTAGGTAATGTAAAATGATTGAACTTACATGATTGCCAAGCAACAGATTCATTCTGGAAGATCACCCCTACCACAGTTTCTGGTCCAATGAATGGCAACGCCAATCTTTCGTACTCCCTGAGATGCTGCACAAGATGTTCTAAATAGGTCCCACTCTTTCCGGCCTCTGTGCCCAGGACCCTTTTGACGTGTCTGAAGATGTCACTCACACGTTTTTGACACTGTGTAATGGTCCGTTGTGTACTGCCCACTGCATTACCACTCTTGGCAATTTCCTCCCAAAGTCCCTGCCTTACAGCATGGGAGGTCTGGCAGTGCAAGCCCCACGGAGTCATGGAAAATATTGTACGTAGGACTCCATGAGGGCTGCATTTTGATCAGGACTGAAGCTGGTTGCCTTGAAAGCAGAATCCCTGGTCTGGCTCAAACTGGCTGAGGTGCCAGGTTGAGGGCTCAGGGGCCTAGATGTTACTTGGCCTGCTTCACAAGGCAACCTAGCTGGTCTGAGGGAGCTGCCTGTTGGTCTATGGACTGAAGACCCTGGGGTGGTGGTGGTGGTGGCGGGGCTGGCAGCAGCAGCAGCAACGGCGCCGGTGGTGGTGGTGGCAAGGCCAGCAGCAGCAGCAGCGATAGCGGCGGTGGTGGTGTTGGCGGTGGTAGCAGCGGTGGTGGCCATTCTCCTTGGCTCCATGTTACTAGAAGGAAAAAAATAAAAGAGTTATGGGACAACAAACCAAAAACATTTTTTCGAATAAAGTAAATGGTGTATTCCTACTTTCAGTTCTGTTTTCCTTGTAGCAGCCTTCTGGTTTGTGTGGTTTTTTTTTGGCTTCTCAATTTTTTGTTAGCATGCAGAGTGGTTAGGAAGCTCTGTCAAAATATATAGGGATACAGTACGTGCACACGTTCACGCGCGTTAGTTGTGCACGTTCGTGCGCATTCAAATGTGCGCCGGGGCGAGGATTGTTGTTATCATGGAAGAGGATATTGAGGTGGAGATGCTTTTCACCACTGCTGTTGTGGCAACAAACACAACTCTTCTGGTTACTGCAGAGGAGGAGCAGCAACAACAACCTGAGGAGCAGCCTTAAACTTCGTGACGGGTTCGGTAGCCACGGGTTTTCTTGGAGGGTAGCCGCCTAGATTATATACGTGACCAGGATGTCAAAAGGCGTTTCAGCCTGTCCCGCCATGACCCATGACCTGTACAGCTTGCTGGAAGCTAAAATTGCTCCAAAAACAAAGAAAAGCCAGGCTGTGCCAGGAATGACCAGGCTCTTGGCCACTCTCTATATTTTAGGAAGGGGTTCCTTTCAAACCTCCTCGGCCCTAATTTGTGGACTAAGCCAGCCTACAGTTTCCAGGGTTTTTATGAATGTCATAAATGCCATTGTGGACCTTGTCCCACTATATATGCAGTTCCCTCAAAAAGCTCAGGAGTGGAGGAAGGTAAAGGTGGATTTCTACAGGCGAGTGGGATTTCCTAATCTTTTGGGGGCCATCAATGGCACCCATGTGGCCATTCAGGCCCCTAACTGCAGGAAATCGCCTTTCGCAACCGGAAGCAATATCATTCGTTCAATGTGCAAATAGTCTGTGATGCCAACAGGAAAATCATGAGTGCATGCTCAGGTTTGCCAGGATCATGTCATGATGCCTATATCCTGCGTCAGATAGCCCTCTACCAGAAAATCATCTCTGGAGCCTGAGGGCTGGTTAATAGGTAATGTGTAATGTCATAACTGTAATACAACTAACAGCAGTAAAATCATAAAGACACATATTATGTTGCTATTTCCCTTTGCATTGTCAGAATGCCAGGCTATGACCCGAATTGTATATATGTCATATTTTGTGCTAATATCTAATTTAGCAAATAGTTTAAAAATATTGTACAATATTGGGAGCATGGGGGAAGAACTAACTTTCAGGTATTCCTAGAAGCCCTAGTATAATTACTATATTCACAGCTCACAGTACTTCAGTGTGGTAATCAGCAGTAACAATGGCTCCTAACAACCAAAAAGCAATAAAGTGACCGAAGAGTCACTTGTAACAACCTTTGTAAAAAAAACTCTAGTGTTACACTGCATTCACGGAACACTTACTATACTGAGAACTAGCACTTAATATGTTTGTCTTTTTACAGCTGACAAAGGATACGGGCAGTTTCCATGGCTTATGACAGCTGTGTGTCAAACCCGGACAGAAGCAGAGCATAATTACAACACGGCTCTGCATAAAACCTGGAGGGTTGTGAAGCACATGATCAGGCTGCTAAAAGCGGTTTCTGTGCTTGGCGCGGCCTGCTGGTGAACTCCTCTACGCACCCTGGAAAGCTGCCTGAGTCATCATGGCATGCTGCGTCCTGCACAACCTGTGCTTGCACCATGGTGATACCTGGGACTTTCCAGAGGAACTTGAGCCAGAGATGCACCAACATCCTGCCTCCAGGTCCCAAAGCACAGCAGGGCCGTCGAGTCAGGGATGAACTTACTGCTAATGTCTTTGCACGTGAGTATTTACATATGTTTACAATGCATGCATTACATATTTCAGCACATCATGTTTGGGTTACAGACCAACCTAGGAGTTGAAGTCATAGCAAGCACACATTTGGGAAATGAAATAGCAGACATATTTGTGTAAGAGCTGTTCCTTTATGTGACACTTTACAAAAACACATTGCCAAACTGGGGCAGAGTGCAATTTAGTGCAGATTTGGGCAAGCATTGCTTATGCAGCCAGAAAAACATGAAAAATACAATCCAGCACTATGTAGTTGCCATTAAACACGAATAACCATGCTGCTTAACACATCCTAATAATGTAATCTATTTTTTTACCGGGCGATAACATACCTCTGCTGTGCTGCCAAGCCTCTGGAATGTCACTTCACAGACTACTGTACATTCGTGGATGATATTGCTTCCGGTTAGAGGTGGAGAAATCCACCTTTATGTTCCTCCACTCCCAAGCTGATGTGAGGAAGTGAATATATAGTGGGCCAAGGTCTAAAATGGCATTTAATCCTTCAGAAACACCCAGAAAACTGTAGACTGGTTCAGTGCACAAATTAAGGGCGACATAGTTTGAAAGTACTCCCTTCCTAAAATATATAAAAATATAGATATAAAATATATAGAATGTCTAGGAGTCTCGTCATTCTTGGCACAGCCTAGCTTCTCTTGGTTTTTGCAGCAATTTTTGCTTCCAGAAAGATGTACAGGTCATGGGTGACCTGACAGGACAAGTGTAAATGCCTTTTGACATTCTGGTCATTGGTTTGAGGAGCAAAAAAAATGAGTTTGTTGGCAGAAAACAAAAAAATAAGTTTGGCACTAAGTTAAATTGTCCCTGGCATTTTTTATTACAAAATTACTAATACAATTAGATTCATGACACATAAACACATAAATAAAGCATACTA
>NC_092859.1:66533646-66560935 GCF_032062135.1 Pyxicephalus adspersus
TACTCATTCCCCAGGGTGGGGTCGTGGAGATCTGGGAGTCTCCTTATTAAAGGGGGCTTCCAGAGTCCAAAGTCTTGCTAAAAACATTTATAAAAGCCCCCATTGTTTTAAATGGAAGCTTTCATAAAAGCTTAAAAACGCTTGAAAAAGCCTCCATTGAGTTCAATGGAAGCGTTTTCAAGCGTTTTCCCGCGTTTTCTCGTGTTTATCCAGCGTTTTTTATTTTTTTTTAACTTTGTAAGCAACGTTTAAGATAAAGCTCAAAAACGTGCCTGAAGGAAGAGTCCTGGTGTAGATTAGTCCATTGGAATGCATGGGGACTTTAAACATGGACTTTAAAAGCCTCAGGTTAAACGCTGGGAAAGGGGGCGTGGCTACTCGATGGCGGGGTGAGGAAGCCTTTACCTGAGCTCCCACCACCTCCACCGCTTCTCTTCAGTCTGGCAGCCTCCTCCGTAGCTTTCCTCCCCCGCAGGTCGCATGCCTCGAGGCCGGAGGACACCGGGATCCAGGAGAGCGGGTAAGGAAACGTCCTTAGCCCGCTATCTCGCCCCGCAGGGCTTGTCCGCCCCAGCCCACGTGGCACCTATTATGGCTTCTCCCTCTTCCTCCTTCAGTGACAGAGCTTCTGCAGGAGAGCCTGCGAGCTCCATGTTGTGTGTCCCTGCTACTCCAGGGAGCCCTGCTTTGTCCGCAGCTGGCTCACAGGATTCTACCTCCCCAGTGAACAATCCTTTTCATGCTACACAGCAGCCGCCTGTATCCCAGGCCATGCTGCAAGATCTTTTTGCTGCACTACCCACAAAAAGTGATTTGAAAAATATGCTGGAAGGTTCTATACGTGCAGAGATGGAAGTAGTTAAGCAAAAGGTGTCCGCCGTGATGCTAGAGTAACAGCGGTGGAATCTTCGGCTAGTGCTATGCAATCCTCTGTGACCACCCTAGAATCTGATGTGGGCCATGTTAAATCACAGCTTACCTCCCTATTGCTCCGCACTGATGACCTGGAAAATCGCAGCAGGAGAAATAATGTACGTTTAAGGGGGATCCCTAATGCAACGGCTAATGCTGACCTACATGCCACTGTGACGACTATTTTTAACATGCTTCTAGACCGCCCATTAGATACGGCCATTGAAATTGACTGGGTACATAGAGTGCGCAGTGTGCGTGACCGCAGTTCCAATTTACCCAATGATGTGTTATGCCGGGTTCACTACCACACTTTAAAGGAAGAGATAATGAGAAAAGCGTGGCGCTTAGGTCCAGTGGACTTTGATGGTGCAAGTGCACAGTTATTGCCAGATGTATCGGCCCAGACCTTGAGTATTCGCCGTGTCCTCCGCCCACTACTGGAATTGATTCGCTTCGCAGGAGCGTTTTACAAATGGGGCCACCCATTCCATGTCATAGTGACTAAAGGAGGTGAGACATTTGCCCTACATCGCCATACACAGCTCCCTGCATTATTTTCCCTGCTGGGAGTAGACCCGATTGTACTTCCTGACTGGCTGGACTTTCCTGCGGAGGAGGCGGTCTTTTTGCAGCGGAACCGCAGGAGGGACTTTCCCCGAAGATCTGGGCGTGGTGCGTCACAAGGAGAGAGGATTACACTGGGCCCTACGGCCAATGAACCTTTATTTTTACCCTATTGTACCTGATGCTTATTTGGGTTTGCTGGTTTATCACCTTGGGAAACTGCTGACGAATATAAAATGACCGCTGCAGCTGAGCTGCTTTATGACTTTTGTCTAATGCAATTTTTTTGTTGTTAATATGTTTTTTTTGGGTTTTATTGTTTTTTTTTTTTTTTTGATGAGTACTCTGTGCCTACCCTATGTTGACTTGATTCCTGCAGTAGTGTTATGCTTGTCCTACATATGCACTTTTATGTTGTTACCCCCTTTTTTTGACATATGTGGTACAATGTAATGCTGGAGCATGATGAATATCCTGTTGATCCTAGGGTAATATCCACGGATCCCACTGCTAGGGTTTATGCCATTCTCAGTGATCTCCCTAGAATTTGATACAGGCCGAGATTGTCTATACTGTTTTGCACTGATGACCTGAGACTCGCAGTTGGAGAAATTTTGTATGAATCAGGGGGATCCCTTAAGTGTTTTCTGTGGGATGCCGGCCACGGGATGATACTTTACTGTTTACACTGTTTTGTGCCTTGCTGCCCAGGGAAGCTCAGGGTTTTTGCTAAGATGTTTGTAAAGAGCTACTACTCATGCTGTGGATATGTTTACTATTATTATTGGTTGCTATACACGACTATAGGTTTATTGCATGGTTTTGAAGATGGACGTGCTGTCCTAGGTAGTGTCCTCCTTCTTTCTGGCTTTCCTGTGGCAGCAATGTTGATTTCTTCATATTTTTAAATTGTTTTTATTTGAGTCTGTGTTATTGGCGGATTTTTGAAATGTTAGTTAATACTATAGTTGCAGTGGAGGCGGGTGGAGCCGTGCCTCTGTCGTGTTCCACTTCCCCCACTAGTTCGCTCCTATCCTTAGGGGTTGGGAGCTAGGTATTGCTTAGTACTACATTACTTGGTGGGCTTCGGTTGCTCGACTGGAGCACTTTCCACCTTCCCTGTTTCTATTTACGTCTTTTTCTTCCCCTCCCTTCTCTCTTGTTTTGCTCTCCTGTATCTGTTCCTTTCCTCCTTTTCTTTTCCTTTTTTCTCTCCCTGGTTCCCCCCACTTTTTCCACCCTTTTAGTAATCCTGATTTTTTGATTGCAGTGGACGCATAGTTGACAGAATACTTCTACATGTCTCTAAAAATCATATCTATTAATGCAAAAGGTCTTAATTCCCCGACCAAACGCTCAGTGGTGATGAATTTCCTCAATAGTTCAAAATGTCAGCGTTTATACAGGAAACGCATTTCCGTCACGATAAGATACCTTCACTTAAAAACCGTCGATTTCAAACGGCATATCATGGCTCATCCCCTGACTCTAAGTCCAAGGGTGTTAGTATACTGATTGATAAATCCCTCTCCTGGACGTTAACTACTTTGAAGGTGGACCCTGAGGGGCGGTACCTCCTAGTTAAGGGGAAGATCCACTCCAGATTGTTTACCCTGGTTAATCTATACCTCCCTAATACTAACCAAGTGTCTTTTTTAGAGGAGTTTCTTGAGGTTGCTGATGTGTTTGCAGAGGGAGTTTTGGTAGTAGGGGGCGATTTTAATTTAGCCTTGGATCCGGTCCAAGATGTGTCTAGGGGGGCTTCCCACCTGCCTTGTTCTGTCTTACGACGTCTGAAAAACCTTTTGCACCTCCATAAGCTAACAGATATCTGGAGACTACAACACCCTAGTGAGCGTGACTACAATTTTTTTTCTCCTGTCCACAAAACTTATTCGCGTATAGATTTTTTTTCTGGTTAGACATGATGCAATCCCTCAAGTACAGAGCACAGAGATAGGGAATATGACATTTTCTGACCATGCACCGATTTCGATCACGATATTGTCTGATGCTTCCCCCTCTAAGGGCGGTTCTTGGTGTCTGAAAGAATCTCTTTTATCCTCTGGTGATTTTGGGACCCATTTGGAAAAAGAGATTTTGACCTTCTTTGATAGAAACGAAGCCTCTGTTTCTAGCCCCCTGAATGTATGGGAAGCCCATAAATGTTTTTGCGCGGTTTATTAATTCAGCAAGGCCACAGGATTAAAAAAGAACACCAACAGCTGCTGAGACAGCTACTTCAGGATTTATATGTTCTGGAGACATAAAAGTGACTACTCCCCGGACACAGAGGCACAATTAGTGGAACTGAGAGGGAGAATAAATATGCAGTTCTGTTTCCAAGCAAAGTCCCAATTAGACAAATGCAGGGCGTTTTTTTACGAATACAATAATAAATGTGGGAGAGCTCTAGCGCGCGCCATAAGAGTCAAAAGAGCCCGTGCCTTTGTTCCTTGCGTCCGGTCGAGTGCTGGTACCCTTCTACATCGTTCCCAGGATATAGCTAATGCCTTTAAGGACTTCTATTTTAATCTTTATAATTTGAGGGGGAGCTCTGAGGAGAGTCCCTTGGACGCAGCTGAGACTCAAATTCGGGAATACCTCGCAGCCTCTGGCATTCCTAAGATTCCGGAAGAGGCCCTGGCAGCTATAGATGCTCCTATTACTTCAGCAGAGTTACAAGCAGCTGTAACGAAAGCACCCACGGGTAAGGCCCCAGGTCCCGACGGGTTTACCATAGCCTATTTTAAGAGGTTTCTTCCTCAACATTCCGCCCCTTTTTTGACGGCCTTCAACGCACTCCAGAACACCTCTCCAGAACACCCATTGCCTACTGACTCCACCAGAGCCCATATCACAGTCATCCCGAAACCAGACAAGGATGCTACGCTGTGTGAGAATTATCGCCCAATATCGCTTTTGAATTGTGATATAAAACTTTTTTCTAGCATTTTGGCACGCAGGCTAACACCCATCCTACACCGCCTTATTCACTCGGACCAAAGCGGTTTCCTGCCATTTAGGGAGGCAAGGGATAACACTACTCGTACGCTGAACCTGATCCACCACGTGTCTGTACACAAAATTCCTTCTATGATTTTCTCGGCTGACGCTGAAAAAGCATTCGATCGAGTGAAGTGGGCGTATATGCGCCAACTGCTTAATTTTATTGGCATTCCTATCCAGATGTTTACGTGGATACAGGCTGGCATGTCAGCATAGTAAAGCTCCGCTGATTGCTCTGCTCCCTAAGTTGCTGAGGAAAGGGAAATCCTGATGATGCCTTTGCTGTCATCAGGGTTTGCCTTTTTCTCAGGGAGCAGAGCAATCAGCGGAGCTTTAGTATGCTGACAGCTCTGCTCCACTGATCCTGGAAGCAATATGAGGGCAATAGAGGTTGAATGGAGATACTATCTCCATTCATACCTCTACTGCTCTGTGATTGGCTGAGGAAAGGGAAACCCTGATGATGCTTGAGCTGTCATCAGGATTTTCTATTTCTCAGCCAATTACAGAGCACTAGGGATGAATGGGCACAAGTCTCCCCATTCATCTCTAGTGCTGAATGGCTGAGAAATATAAAACCTCAGCCAGAGCACTAGGGGTGAATGGAGAGGCTTGTCCTCATTTAACCCCTAGTGCCCTGCAATCCCTCACTGTCAGGAGGATTTCCAGGTTCATTGCAACCCTGGAAATCATCCTGTCATTGGGAGAACCTGTATAAAAAAAAAAAGGTAAATTACACAAACACACACATTAATAAAATAATTTTACAGAAGGTAAGGGTACAGAAGGGAAAAGGAGTTACACAAAAGGGAATTAACAATCTTAAACCAGAACAAAACACATCTGAGTTTCAGAAATCCAATAACCATTTCCCAGACATAGCACATAACATAAACATCTTAGAATATAAAGGTGGTAGGAACAAAGAAAAGGTGTTGTGACATTAGCAAACAGGAAAAGCGTCTAGTGGATCAGTTGGGCAAATTAGCATAATAACGATCCCAAGCCTCCCAGACCATTTCAAATTTATCCACTGTGTTTCTAAGGAGCGCCGTAAGGTACTCCATTAGGCGAATCTTTTGGATACGCGCATAAAGATCTTCCATGGAAGGAGGCGTAGTCGCCTTCCATCTGGTGGGGATCAGTGTTCGTGCAGCAACTAGAACATGAGTTGCTAGTTTGCGAGACACATTCGGCAGTATAGGGGAGGGTTGACCTAGGAGGTGGGAGAGAGGGTCTAATGGGACCGGATGCTGGACCACAGCTGATAATAAATCGTTAACACGTGACCAATACATCTGGATAAGGGGGCAGAACCAAAATATATGTTCTATCGTACCTCTATGGTTTCCACATCTCCAGCACATGGGGTCCACATTAGGAAACAATCGGTGAAGAACCGTCGGCGTGTGGTACCACCTGAGCAAAATTTTATACAGATTTTCTTTATACAAAGTACAATTAGAACTTTTGTGTGCTGCTTCCCAGATGTCAAGCCATTCTTCTGGGGATAGGGACCGACCCAGTACCTCCTCCCATTTGAGCATATAGCCGAACTTATTTGAGTTCCCCTGTGTAGAAGTGTGAAGGAAACGGTAAGTAGCCGAAACCGTACCTTTGGTAAGGGGGCCTTCCATGCACAATCTTTCAAAAACAGTAAGGGCCTGGAAGGTGGCTGTGGGTTGGAGTGACAAAATATAATGTCTTTTTTGAAGATAGGCGTAGAAAGAGGTGCAGGGCATTTCCACTCTGTCACCTAGCTCGGAAAAGGAGAGCAACCTCCGTTCAATTGGGTGCAGGACGTGTCTGATTTGGTATAGACCTCTGTCCTTCCAGGGGCCAGACATTGAACCAGACAGACTATCTGCAATCTGTGGGTTAAGGAATATGGAGGTTAACCTCGAGGCTGAGGATGCCAGGCCAAATTTGTCCTTGCAGGTCCTCCATATGTTCCTCGTAAATACCATGCCGTTAAGTCTGACTCCGCTAGTGGTAAGGAGGAGCTCCACAGCATGACATTGGGGTGTATAGGGGCTATCCATTCCCCCTCCAGCTCTACACAGACACTAGGATGGTGAGGGGATGTCCACTGCTGGAGATACCTCAGGTGGGCCGCCAGGTAGTATTTGTGAATATCCGGGGCTCCCAAACCTCCCCCCTCCCTAGGAGTACAAACAATGTGTTTAGCTACTCTATGCCTTTTATAAGCCCAGATAAAGCGCATAAAGTCAGTTTGGATTCTTTTCAATACTTGAGACGGAACTGTAACTGGTAGTGTCTCAAATAAATATAATATTTTGGGGAGGAGCATCATCTTTACTGAGGCTATCCTACCCAGCAGCGACAAAGGATGACCTTTCCATTTACATAAAAAATTGTTCACCTCTCTGAATAACGGGGGGAAATAGTGGGAGTACAATTGAGAGTATGTGGAAGTAATTTGGGTTCCCAGATAACGGAGAGAGCTCTCCTGCCAGGTAAAGGAAAAAGAGTCCCGCAGGGCCTGTAGATCCAATGAGGGGATGTGGAGAGGCAATGCCTCTCTTTTAGAGAAATTAATCTTAAATCCTGAGACTGCACCATATTCCTCTAATACTCCCCATAAATTAGGGAGAGAGGTAACCGGTTGGGAGAGAGTCAGGAGGATATCATCTGCGTATAGAGAAAGTTTGTACGATTTCCCTTTTACGGGCACCCCATGTATACTGGGGTTGGAGCGGATGCACGCTGCCAATGGTTCTATACACAAGGCAAAGAGCAGGGGTGACAATGGGTTATGGGTTGGACAAAGGGTTATTAATAATATCAATAATGTTGACAACTCGTCTGGTATTGTCACCCGCTTGTCAAAAAATCATTAAAAAGATTCAGGAGATGTGGGGAGAGCTCTGGTAAGAACGTTTTGTAGTAAAAGTAAGGCAAACCGTCCGGGCCAGGAGCTTTAGAGGAAGGCAATTGGGCAATAGTTTTTGCGAGTTCCTCTTCCGTAATGGGGCTATTAAGTTGCTCCAGGTGGTCCGACTCAATCCTAGGGAGGACCACCTGTGCCAGATACGAGTCTATTTTTGGTCTCAGTGATCTACCTAGAGGAGCTTGAGCACAGTGAACCGTTTGGTATAATTGTGAATAATAGGTCTCAAAACAGGAGGCGATGTGGGAGGGGTCGTACCGCACCTTCCCGTTCTCATCTGTAACCGCCCCAGGAGAAGAGTGGAGCTGCAAATCCCTCAGTTTACGGGCCAGCAGTGTGTCCTCCTTATCACCCTTATAATAGTATTGTTGACGGGTACGCTGCATCTACCAACTAACCTTTCTCAACTCCAGGGCCCGCAGCCTAGACCTGAGGGTGATTAGTTCTCGTAAGAGGCCCAAGGACGGTTTTGCTGTGTATTTTGCCTCTACAGACTTTAAGGCCTGTGTCATAAGCATCCGCTGTAAATTAGAGTCCCTCTTAAGGCGGGAACCCAGGGCTATACAATGTCCTCTGAATACAGTTTAATGGGCTTCCCAGAGAGTGGAATTATGGGCCACAGTGCCTTCATTTTCACTAAAGAAGGCTTTTAACGTTGTAGTTAGTGATAGTTTAGAGTCTAGATGTTTTATTAGATAATTGTTTAGTCTCCAATGACAGATTCTCACTGATTTGGGGGAGAGGGTCACATCCAGCGTGATAGGGGCATGGTCAGACCAAGCGATTGGGTGTATCTCCGCGGAGATACTGTTCCTCAGGAGAGGAAGGTTAGTGAAAAGGTGATCGATTCGGGTATGAGTACAGTGCGGGGGGGAATAGAAAGAGTACTGTCTCCCAGAAGGGTGGTGAATCCACCAGTTTTCATAAAGCTGATATTTCCTAAGCAATTGCCTAAACACTCTGGATTGCTTGGACACCTGCGCCGGGGGCTGGGAATGGAGCAAAGTTTGCCTGTCCCTAGAGGGAGAGAAAATCAAGTTAAAATCTCCCCCCACTATCAAATAGGTATGGCAATACCTGGAGCTAAACATTTGAACTCTCTCAGGGCCAGTTTCCGCTTCGTGTTAGAATTTAAACCCCTTACATTAAAAGATAATATCCTAGTAGCCATTAGGAGTAAGAGGGAACCAATATGCCACAGCCAAAGTCAGCCACTTATTAAAGTATCCTTCGGAAAACCCGCAGGATAGCATCCAGAGCCAGGTTCTGTTCCACATCATGTCACATTCAAGAGAGGGGGGGGAGGGAAAAGGGGTCACAAAACACCCCCATAAAAACAACAAATAAAACCGGAAAACAAGAGAAAAAAAATATAAGCCAGTAGGTGAGTACTCGCCTATCGGCGAGTAGGGAGAAGTCAACATCCGCCGGTCCCGGCCACCTACAAGGTGGGGGCAGGGAACAAATATGCCTGGCAGATGAATGAGTCCTCCCAGAAGGACCATGGACCCAGAGGGCCAGAGAACTGAAGGAAACGTCCTGGTGTAGATTAGCCCATGGGAATGCAGTCCGTGTAGACTAAAGCTGCATACACACGTCCAATAATTATCGTTAGAAACGACTGATGAACAACCGATTGGCCAAAAAAAAAGCTTTAGCTTAAAATAGATTTGACATGTGTTCTTTAATCTTCATGTGAAGTCCAGGGGTATGTAATAGTGTTATGTATCCTTTTACAATGTATCTTTTTATGTATCCTTTTACAATGTATCTTTTTACAATGTATCTTTTTTTTGTATCCTTTTATAATGTATCTTTTTACATCTGTTTGGAGGCTGTAAAAGCTCTACACAGTGCTGAAAAAACCCCAAATTTTTCCTCCTATTGACTTTAATAGTGTTCGAATTCGATGTTCGACCACCCAAATTTTTTTGCTATATTCGAGCGAATAGCTGCCGAATCGAATAGTGAGCTATTCGACCAACACTAAATAATATTTTATTGCAAATTATGTTTTATCTTTTAAAAGCCAACATATAATAATAGGAATTGTACAGTGTTCTTTATTTGTTTTTTTTTAGGCTTTATGCAAGCCTTACACTTATATGTGCATATTTATTCTGTGTACAGTCATTGCTGAATGTCCCAAAGTGCTCTGAGGAAGCCTCTCTAGGCGAAACACGTCAGGACACGACATCTATCTTTTCTCCAACTCGTATACGCCCTATTCTGCGTCCAAACATAGAAGTCAATGTCTAGCCTTTTGCACCCTCCTATGGCAGTTTGTCTAGGCATTTATTGAAAGTCTGTAATTTACATACACATGCTGTGTGATGCAACATTGTATACCCCTGTCTAAAGCTCGACCTCTCGGTGAATCAGCAGGCCGTTCTCGCTTACATTTTCGGTGGGATCGAACTTAATATTCTCGCTCGCTCATCCCTATTAATTACGTACTTTTAAGGGCATGCAGCACATCAGATGGTAAGAGGAGGTGAATAGTACACTCTCTACACTAGTTGAATGTCTGAGCTCTATAAAGATTTTTTTTTTGCTTTGGTTGTGATTAACTCACATTGAGGTTTTTATACAGTAGGTGACACCATGCTGCCTAATATGTTGGGACAAACATCTGTCCTAAATGCATTTATTAAAAATATTGCACCCGTTCCGACTTACATACAAATTCAACTCAAGAACAAGCCTACAGTCCCTATCTCGTATGTAACCCGGGGACTACCTGTATTGTGTTAAATACCAAATATTTCAAAGAAAATGTAGTATATATGCATTTAATTACAATGCACACATTTCCTGTTCTACATTGCCTATGGTCTGTAATCAACCAGTTCTCTAGGTTAAAAAAAACATCACGCAAAACTTAACTTCCTTTCGCGCAGCCTGTAGTAGATAAATAAAATTTCTGTCAGGTTTTTATTACTGTATTTGTAACCACCGGGGAAATTTCACTATCTGTGTACTTGCAGAGATAGCAAGTAAGAAAACTTTCTACAATAAAGACACACACAGTAATAAGTCATTATAAAGCAAATCATGTGAAGCTGGGGAAAAAAACCTTTGTCACTTTATTTTTGTTTGGAAGATTTTGCTTACTCATACTTACTACATACACATCCTCAACAGCAAAGCAAATGGCAATGAAAATTTAATAGTGGATATATCACTTCCTTTCCTTACCAAAACCAAAAAAATGTCTGTTCCAAACCTGGCATTCATGCATTCTTTCCACAAATTTGCTCTTATAGACAACATATAGTGTTATGTTATCTGTTTCACTTTGTACATTATGAGTAAAAAAGCTTAAAATAATGTTTCAAGTTATTTTAAATTGAGAGCAAAATATGATACTTATTCTATGTTTTATATTTGTCAGCTTGAGAAAGCTGATAAATTTAATTTCCTGTCTCAAAGATACTTTCATTGCATTAATTGTGTTGGCAGCATTACTAGACAACACACTAAAGGGACATATGAATGAGTTTAGAATCCCATTCCCATTCCACTGCAGAGGACATGAGATGAAAAGCTTCATAATGGCAGATGTCAGATTGCTTTGTAAGACCAGCACAAAAACTCACCAGTCTGGTAGACTTCTTTGAACTAATATGGGAATAAACAAACGATCTTGTGAAGCAATACGTTCATCCTGTGATTAATTGTGTGGCTTAGGTGGTTAGCAAGACCTCTTTTCATTGGCACTAGAAGGCTGCCTTACAGTAAAGGAAATGCTTTAGGAATTATTAGCTTCAAAATGCAAGTAAGAAAATCATACAAGATACTCTGCTTTCTGATCACTAACAGTTAATTGTCAAGGAAATCATAAAAAACTCACATAGATTGGCATTTTTATAAAAATGTTAACATATTATTTTTTCATTACTCACTGCTACAGACCATATGGGTGTTGGTTTTGTTTAGCTGTAAAGTCTGTATTAGGTTCTTGCCTTAAGTCCAGCTATCATACTAATGGACACTTTATCATCCTCTTCTTCTCCTCTGTCTGCAGGATCAGGGGCACAAATGAACCAAATGCACTCAAGCTACTATATCATTAGAGTTTATCAGAGTGCACTATAACCAAAGTAACTCAGATTTGTTAAGGATAAACAATGTATGACTAGGTAGGCTAGTAAAGACGAAATAACATAGCAAGGTGTTCAGCAAATAGATGAAGGATATGATGTCAAGAGGGGTAAGGAGAAAAAGTTATAATATTATATATAATCTATATAAATATATATAATATATGTACTGGATGTATATTTTTTGCTCCCCTGGGCCAGCTAGCTAGTGCTGCCTCCCCTTCCCCTTGTCAATAACATCCTTTGACACTGACACACCAAAAGACCTGCTTTATGTAACTAAATGTATACATTCAATAGATTTATTGAAATTGCTAGTTTATCTTTACCATATATATTTAACTTATCTAACATTTTTGTCCATTTCTTGTTTATATTATCATACAAATTGCTTTAACTAATAGTGTTTTAGGAATCATAAATAAACAACAGAAATTACTAAGGCTATGTACACAAATTAGATTTTTGTAGCTGGAAACGATCTTTCACAATTGTTTCCAACAACAAAAGACCAAAATGTGAATGAATAAGCACTGTACATAGTGCGCCGTTCTGTTCTATAGAGAGGGGAGAAGGAGCGAGTGGCACCTGCTGCACTCTCCTCTATTCACATTCATTTCGGTCATTCGTGGTCCTGCCAGGACCGATCCATGAACGACGACAGACAGCCGCTGTACAAATCCTAATGAGGCTCATATCTTATGAGAATCATCTGACGTGTGTACATAGCCTAAAGGGAACTTTTATTTGTTCATTATTATTAATATTATATTTATTTATTTTTCACAGATGTCCAAGATTTTTTTTCTCAAAGCAAGATTTAATTTCAAAGTGACTTTCAAACATGGACAAAACTGTTTAAAATCCAAGACTGACAATGAAGCAAAGTGACTTTGAAACTAAAATAGACATAACAAAAGTGACATACTGACATTGACTCTCATAGTTACATTACCTTGCATTGACGCTGCCATAAAAAAAGTTACATTGACTTGACAAAGACTAATATTTCTATCACTCACCTGTTCGTTACAAACTGCAGCCCTAAAGGGACATATTACAAAAACATTTCTATTATGTCCTTAGGTTGCAATGAAGCTATGATCTGATTTAAGAGTTAAAATGGGCCTTGCACTAAAAAGCAGGTGCACATGTTACATATTGGTCGTAAAAAAAGAAAAAATGCCTCCTTAACACAGGGGAAAGTTAGTAACTAGCATTAAGGAGGTTAATGTAGTTTTTTGCACTGTAGTTATTTCTAGTACTGTTTAACCGTAGTCACCTTTTCCTGGAAAAATATCTAATTTATAGTCATTTTACTGTTAATACATTGGTGAGTTCGATTATTACCAGCCAGGTTGCTACCAATATGTGCACATGACCCCTGCACTCCCTCTGCCAAATGCATACTGACCCCTAAATTCTGTGCTAAACTTAGACCTGATCCCTGCACTATATACACTTAAGGATGCCACCTTTTGGGACAAAAATACCAGCCCTAATGTTCCTATAAATGATACATTATTTTTTATATTCATCTAACCCTTGCACCGTGTATGTAACATACCATGAGTGTTACATTATCCTGACCCTTGTACTCTGTCTGTATATTATATACTCCACCTGTTTTGGCAGACTAACGGCTTGTGCCAAGGCATCTGTTGGTCATCAGGTTTGGATGCTTCAGGTATTATTCAGAATTCCCTGACAGGTGCATGCATTTGACTTGCAGTTGAGTTCTGTCTGACCTAAATTCTGACCTGACCTTTTTCATGCATTTCCATAGTCTTTCATAGGTCATAACTAACTTTTCCCTAGGATTTTCTTATATTGTAAGTGCCATGTTGCAATAAATACCCTTGTTTTTATTAGTGAAAGGTCCACTGTAAGAAAATAAATGGAAGCTTGTAGGACAGTGTGCCCTAGAATGGTATACTGTAATGCGCCTGGGCACACAAACCACTACCGACTCCAGATATCCTTGAATAAGGTTTATTCAGAATGGTACAGCACAGCAAGGGTTAAGTCCAATCAAGCAAGGTACAGAAGGATAAGGCAAAAGCAGGTCAGTAACAATCCGAGGTCAGGGCAGGCAGCAGGCAGAATGGTCAATAACAATCCGAGGTCAGGGCTGGCAGAGTTCAATCAGAGTTAGGTTCAGACCGGGTCACTGAGGAGATGACAAGCAGAAGTTTTAAACACACAAAGACACACCCAAGCACACTGTGGTAACAGAGGCTATAGCGGGCAATGGGGTGATGGACAGGCTCTCCTTAAATAGCCAGGATGACCAATCACCTTGCGCCACCTGGCACTGTCTGATGGGAGACTGAGTAAATCCCCTGCAGCTGATTGGCCGCAGGGAATTCAAACTAACTATGTCCCGCCCTGGGGCGAAGCAGCCGAGTGCCACGCCCTCGGGGGGTACAAGAGGGACGCATGGTAACACGCGCACCTCTTCCCACAGTACCCCTAGGACGTGCACTACTTTGCACTTGCACAGTGCTGGGAGCAGGAACCACATTCAAGGGGATGCAAGGGCTGCTGCCTGGCTGATCAGTAATTAGTCCAGGGCGGATCCCTTCCGCCTGCAGAGACAGACAAGCTGTGAGCAGAAGAGCAGCCTTGGTTATGCTGCTTGCTACTGAGGGGTCTCCCTCTGTGGCTGGGAACCCCAGGGACACCGCAGGCTCGCAGGGCGGGTAAGTTCCTTACATATACAATATTTAAAGCTAGACTCTAGACAATTAGCCAAATACTCATCGACAAAATACATTTAATGAATTTTTTGTGAATACAAATTTATGAATAGATTGTCAAAAAGGAAGTTTAAGAAATCTATGTAAAAAACAGCAAATCGGACATTGACTAAAACATTCTGTGGTCCATTCATTGGTCAGTTTGATTCGATAGCAGTGATTGATTCTCCACCAGAGAATGTTTTAGTGAATGTCAGTTTAATTGTTTTATAAACAGACCCCTAAAAGTATTTGATCACTTAATTTACCAACCTAGTACTGTATATTAGTATTAATTTATTTAGCTGTTATTCATATTAAATTTGTAAAGAAATAATTATTAATCACTTTACAAAGAACATTAAGCAGTTCACATGGATTCATCAGCACACTTATAATCAATGTTTGCTAAATAATACATTGCAGCTAATAATGTCTTGTATAAAACATAAAAAATAAAACATACACATTTTGGTCTGTTTGTACAATTTTATGCATGAATCTATGCAGTAAATAAAGTTTTACCAGTTTAGGATATTAAATCAGTTTAAGCATACCATAAATCCCATGACTTGAAATTTTAGATAGTAAGTTTTTCTTTTTATACATTTTCTTAGAATTATTTGGTTGCTTAGAGATTTTCATAAAGTCTGGGTAGGGCTGTTACTGTTTTTGGCTGGAAAAGAACAGTAACAATATCACAGTATTGATGAAACATATATTAAAGACATGGAGATCAGGACACCATAATATCAGGCAACCTCATATCATATGTGAAAAATGAACTTGATACAATAAATAGTATAGTAGTAGTCATCCTATTTTTTTCCTAATTTGTAAAGTCTAATGGTAAATTTAGATTATTAGATTATTTTCCCACTTGCTGATTATGGACAGTAAGATATGAGATGTGCACATATAAGGGCATTGGGGATTTTACAGAGGAAAACCTGGTGCGTCTTATAGTCCGGAGCGTCTTATGGTCCGAAAAATACGGTACATAGGAAAGAGAAATTATAGGAAGAAATAGGCAAATAGGGCTTGATGTCATGGGCTTGGCTACAAGCAACATTCATGGATGATATTGCTTCTGGTTTAAAGAAGGAATATGAATGAAATAATAGACAACAATGTAATCTTAAAATAAAATATAAAATTAAAAATGTACTTTTATTTTTATTTCATCTTGTGTGGTGTTTTTTTACTGTAATAACCATTTAAAAGCAGATTACATTGTAATCTGCTTTTAAATTTCCCTCCCAGACACACCCCCCATAGTCATCCTCCGGGGTGATATGAGTGGGGATTTCCCTGCCCTGCCTCACACAGGCACACAGACGCTGGAGCTGCTGCTGCTCGCATCTCCAGAGCGATGCAAAGCACAATGCAGGATTTCTGCATTGTGCTTCACATCTCACTGCAGATGCCAGCAGCAATAACAAATTCCGGGGGTGGTCACAGCAGCGTGGCCGGGACCCGGGTGCTATTTAAAAGCAGATTACTCAGTAATCTGCTTTTAAATTTCCTGCCCGGCCACACCCCCCACGAACCGGTGCCCGGGCATCACACCAGGACCATCGGATCGCCACTGGAGCATGGGGCAAAGGTAAGGGGGGCTCTTAAAGTTACCCCGAGTGTGACTCGGTATTACCGCTTTTTGCAAGTAAAAGCCACCCCGAGTCACACTCGGGATTACCGCTAGGGGGGTTAAGCAACAACACAACATCTGTTCATTTCTAAGAGTGCCTGACCCTGCTTGTGAGCTTGGCAATCAATGTGGTTTGAGGTTGTGCTTGGCAACCTGGACCTCCTTCCATCACCATCAGGTGTGTTAGAATGAGTATGCAACTCAGCTGGACAACTAATTGACAACCAGTCTGGACAGCAAATGGAGGAGTGCTTGTATACAATAGTTCTAAGATCAGGCAGCACAGCACAATGACAACCAACCCTTTAACACTACCACAAATGAACAGAGGAGTTGTGTGGCGGCAAATCAACACAAATGTCAGACTATTAAAAACAAGCAAACAAAAAAATAAATAAAAACCATGACAATTTATTCAGAAAGGGAATATGTACATAATACATTCAAATACCAATATGTGACAATGGGACAAAGGCAACGAAGAGGGTCAAGTTGCACTTTGGAGTGGAAACCATGCAGACATTTGTACTCAATACTTGTGGAAAAAATGACAAAACATTGCTGAAGGACTGCTAAACAACAGAAACTGGCATTACGCACAAAAACATTGCAGCAACAGATGAAACTAACAATCATGAGGATTACAAAAAATCACATCAATGCATACCATCCAAGCAAACTTACAAAATTACCCCCCCCCATAAATCAGTCCAGTTAAAATAGTACTAATGAAAATGCATATGCATTTCTATACATTTAAATGTATTTTGACATACACACACAAGTGAAATCACTAAATCTTCCCTAATACATGTATTATACCATATTTCCCTATAATCCTTTACTAAAATATTTGATTTCTCTAAAGTTAAACTAGATTGAAATTTTAATCAGGTCACAAATGTCTGTTCACATATTTTTTTACAGTCATACTTTTGTGTGATGACATATTTGAAAGTGCTACTTAGTATATATCCAACGTAATAGAAAATAGTTTGGCGTGTTGCAACCAAAAGAAAAAGTATCAAAACAAGTGCAACAAATGTAACTATAAATGAAGCAAGATTGTACTTGAGTAGAATTAACAAAAAAAAAAGTAGCACACAAAAAACAATTGCTATCACCTCACCACTGAGTTTAACATCTCCGCCTGAATTGCACAGCTGAAAATGAATCGCCTTAATTGGCGTTTCAGAGATCTTTGGTCATTTTTGCAGGAAACCAGCAGGCGAGTTCACTAGAACTCAGGCCCGACTCGCGGTAATAGAGCTTGCCAACCGACGTGCTTCGAGCGTAAGGGCATTTCATTGATAAATCAGGGCAATTAGGTAAAACCAGCAATTATATTATTTGCAGGGAGCCTGTAGGTTTCTCTGCTGGGTGTTTAAAATGTTTGTTCTAGAGATGGTTTTACTAGGATTCAGAAAAGAGTAGGGTGGGACACATTCCCTAATTCTTTGTCCCTTGTTTTCCTAATGCCCAGAGGTCTATTTTGCAAATTTGGTGCCAAGCAGAAGAAGCTGTGAGTAAGGCTAAGTACACATGTGCAATAATAGTCATTGGAAAGGATCTTTCACAATCCTTTCTATCAACAAACATTTGCATGATGCATGAATAAGTGCTATACATACTATGGAGAGGGGAGGTGGGAGAACGATGGAGCAGCACCTGGGTTCACTCTCTCCTCTTAACTTTCATTACGATCATTCCTTGTCCACCGGCCAGGAAGGTCATTTGTATGGTATAGGACGAGCGCTGTACACACGGCAGATTCTCATCCGATATCAGCCTTGAGTCAATTTTTGAATGAGAACTATTGAACGTGTGTGTACGTAGCCTTAGTTTGTTTGTTTTCTTTAGAGATAAACATTTAGAAATCAGACAGGAGACTGTATATTCTTTGTTTATGGACTTTGCTTTTGCTTACATCAACCTCTGCAATGGAAAATTGTTTTCTTATCCTGTTTTGCTCAATAAACCTCGGCAGGAGCCCTAAAAAGCAAACCTGAAATGTGGAGTTACTAACGATAAGAACTTGGAACTGTTCATACAACACATGAATTTTATCAGACATTATTTGCAGTAAAAATAACTTGTGTAGCTTGTAGTGTGTTACCACTTTGTTATGTCTTAGACAAAGTAGTGCCTGAGGAAAATGGTGTCTGTGGCAGGGAGTATAAGTAACCACCCTTGATCCTTGTATCTTGCAATGTATTTATCCAATGTTTACCAAGCATCTAAAAATACATTTTACTGTAAACTGTTAAAGATTCACTTTATCGGAGATCTGTACAGAATTGTGAGGTATAAACCTAAACCTGGTGCCTTGATTTTATTAGTAACTCATTTTGCTGCAATTCACAACAATTCACCTGCAAACCAAACCTTATTAAGCTTATGCTGAATCCAGACCCACACTTGCTGCTAGCTGGATCCCTTAACTCTAGCTAAACCTAGCAGCAGATTTTGGCAAATCATAGCTACCCCTAAGAGTAAGGGATTAACCTTTAATTAAATGAGAGCAATCTAGTAGGTGGCTGTCCCTTCTTTTTTAACCCCAAAGGCACGCTCTGCAAAAATCTAGCTAACTTTGGGTAATTACTTTAGCAAGCTGGGGTTGGGGATTGATACTGGAAATAGCTAGATTTAAGGGCCAGGACTGTGGCCTGCTGTGAGTAAGAATGAGTGAGAATGCCTCCGACAGTCTTGCAAAATTTTCCTCTAACTTCCGATGGGTCTGCGAAATTTTGGCAAAGCAATTTCTCAAATCCATGGTCCAGGTTTTCATGATCCCTGGGCTGTACTTATCAATGATAATTACAGCTCAGGGACTGTGGGAACCTTGACAGTCACAGCTGAACTCATATGACCTCTCAATGGAGATTCTCCATTGACAGGGAGGTCATATGAGTTCAGTAGTACGCCTGCGGTCACAGCTGATTGGAGGCACATGCTTCCAATCAGCTGTGACTGCAGGTTCCCATGCTCCCTGGGATGTACTTATCATTGACCGCAGGTGTACTACTGAACTCATATGACCTGTCTGTCAATGGAGAATCTCCATTGAGAGGTCATATGAGTTCAGTACGTCTGCGAACACTACCTAACAGTGAATCACAAGGCCGTTCTTGCTTACATGTTCGGTAAGCGAGAAAGACCTGATTCGCCGCGAGATCAAAAAAGTCTTGCTTGCTCATCCCTAGCTATGAGTTCTATGTAAATATAAGATTAAAGGGCCCAGGATTTAGCTCCAACTTGATAATTATTTGTTTGCAGTTAAAAAAATGATGTGATTTGTTGCACATTTTTGTGGTATAATTATTTTTTGTATTGTGAACAATCTGTTTGAATGGGCATTTTACAGTCTCTCAGGCAAACACTGAAATGAAACCATTAGCATGGAATTTTGAGTATAATGATATTACCTTAGGGTCCTGACTTCCTTGTCTCTATTGTGATTAACCCACATAAGATTTCAGGGAATTAGAATCCCAATCTAGGTGCAGTATATTTAGCTCATCTTGCATTTTTATTTGATGTTTATTAGTTTAATGAATGCTGGCATGAGAAAGCTCTGTATGCAGTATCTATTGTATAATTCAACTGCATTTGCAATTTTTTATACAGTATGTATGTGAATATCATTTTATTGCTTTGCACAGTACATTGTTTCCAGTGTGCTGATAACAGCTGGCTATATTCAATTACATTCATTCTTCAGTATGAATGGATGCTGATAAATGCTTGCATAGGTTTTTATGCAGTCTGACTATATTTTTAGTCACAATGTATATTTAAATTAGCCTAAAAGAACTAACTGGAAGCCTATTCATAAAATAGAGAGGTAGAAATTCATTTTAGAGGGCTTGGTATAATGGTTGCATTAGGCTATAATATGGACAGTGCAATTAACTTTCTATGCGCATTTTATAAGCCCAGTGCTCCCAGTAATTTAAATTATATTTCTGGAAATATATTACTAACAATTTTTTATAAATATAGATGCATTATGTCTTTAAGCCAACTTTTCCCATACTAATATATTTGAGACTTGTTAATTAAATATACCTACTGCAGAAAAGCCTATTTGAGTTGAAAGTAGATAAAAAACACATACCCATTTTCCATTTGCTAAAAACACTGTATATCAAAAATAATTTTTGTGTTTTTCATAATAAATTCTGTTTTTTTCTTACATCTTGGTTTTCTGGATCTTTTTTACCATATAAATACACTTCAGAGTTAACTGCAGATCAGTGGTCTGGACTCGTCACTTGAAGATGACATTGATGACTATTGCCAGTGTATTGTGGCAATCTGCATGTTCACGGTTGCCTGTAGTCTCTATCGGGTGTACATGTGATAGAGTGACAATAATGAAGTCTTAAAATATGGGACATGATCAATGCCCTAATAACAAGATTTGGCAAGACAGGTGGCACAGTAGGCTCAGTGACTAGCACTCTTACCTTTGCATCACTAGGGTCTCTATTTCGAATCTCAGCCAGATTCGAATCTCAGCCAGAGTTTACAAGGGTTTCCTCCCAAATACAAAAGCATACAGGTATATTAACTGACTTTCCCTTAAAATTGGCTTTAGACTGTGTTAATGGATACATTAAGGACACTGTGAGTCCCTCTGAGGAACACTTAGTCATGTGACTATTTGGAGTTTGTAAAGTGCTGGGTAATATTTTGGCACTACAAGTTAATAATACGATCATAAAGTATCCTAATAATGAAAGCTGCAAATTTAAAAAGAATAAAAAGCAGTTTTGTAATCATTTTAAAATAAGAACCAGAAATTATATGGAAGTCAAGAAGCTAAATACGTCATGCAATGAAACCTGAATTTAACTTGGCTACAGATTTGATTTTTGAGGAAACCTCTATTAGTACGATAGATAGATAGATAGATAGATAGATAGATAGATAGATAGATAGATAGATAGATAGATAGATAGATAGGAGTTTAGCAAATTTCACTGCACCACTGAAAACACTTACCAGTACATTCCTGGAATGAATTCCTAATGTTTCCCAGGTCGTGAGAGTGCAGTTGTGAGCAAGACATTTCACATTTGAATGTGTTCTATACAGAATGCCAGTTGCTGTTAAAAAATCTATTCTTGGTTTGGGTGCCACACCTATTTGTTATTACTAATTTGACAATGGTCAATACCATGTAACCACAGTGAAGTCCCCCCCAAAAAAGTTACATTCTTAAAGTACAAAATTAGTGACATGTGAAATGATTAGATAACATATAGCTATAATTGCGATGGTTACAAAAAAGCAATGTTTCATATTCTGTTCATTTAGAATGTATCTGCAGACTGAAATGGAAAGGTTAAGATTTTTCATATTATTAAATTGCAAAATTGTTTTGATACACGTTGTTTACATTATATTAGCAATATCTTTTTAATAACAGTGAACTTGTTTAACCTACAGCATACCAAAAATGAGTCTATGTCCTGCACCAAATTGTATGCAGGGGATTTAAAAAAAGATGATAAACCAAATAAATAAAGTCAGTACAAAAAAACTCAGGAAAAAAACTGATTATTAAAGTAGACCTGTCAAAATGAAAATGGAGCTACTATTGATATTTACCTGATTTAGAATACACTCATGAAGTATGTTAATTATGGTAAACAAAACAGAAAGAACTACACAAGGCTAGCTGAAAAAAAAATATTTTTTAGTTAATACATAGTTTGGAAAAAAGACCTGTTCCCATTGAATTCAACTAAATAAAATAAAAAAAAATTGCGGTATAAACATGTTACTGAAAATCTACAGATAAAGCAGAAAAGACCAAAACTGATCACAGAATAGTTAAAGGAGGGTGATGTCTGAGGGACACTGCTGTTGATATATCCAGCTAAAGTAACATTGGATAACACCAGAGAACGCATTTTTTTGTTGAGTTAGATCTTACACTTGTTTACTTCTAAATTTTTGGGTGGTGAATCCAGAAATGACCCCAGTTTTTTGCTATCACATCCAGTTTTTTTGATACAGGATACTCTCCATTTTTGTCAAAAAAACATACAAATTTTACATACAATAAAAAATAATGAAATAATAACTTGGATGTACTGTTTATTTAAATTTCTTTTACAATACAAAGTATTTATTGTTACTCAATGACATTTTTTTTACAGTAAAATATTTGAAAATTAATCAGGTAAGCAGTTAAGGTAAAAATGTATGCGTCTAGCTTTTTCTGGAGTGTTCAGTGTTAGAACAATCCCACCGAATGCTCCAATAATAGTCAGCCATCATATGTACATCCCATCCACCCTGATACTGTCCTTCCATGACCTTCAAAATCATGGTGGAATCGTTCACCCTGCTCATCACTGACTGCACCAAGTTTTTCCGGGAAGTTAGAAAGATGGCTATGCAGAAAATGCACCTTGATGCTCATATTGCAACCAAGCATTTTGTAGCTCTCCAAGAGTTTCTGGACAATTTCTGTGTAATTATTTGCTTGTGTGTTTCCAAGAAAGTCCCTGACAATGGCTTTGAATGATAACTAAGCATTGTTTTCGACTTCTGACATTGTCCTGATGAAATGTTCATCTTTGATGAGCTGCCGAAGCTGTGGACCATCAAACACACCAGACTTTTTTTTTTCAAATGACAGGCTAGGAAATGCCAAAATGAGGTACTTAAAACAGTGCCCTTCAGTTGGCAAAGCTTTAACAAACTGCTTTATCAGACCCAGTTTCATGTGCGGGAATATAAGGTGGGAATATAATATTCTTTATATCAACAAGTGGCTCATGTAGAAAGTTTGGATGACCTGGTTTTAGGGCAGATCTTTGAGGCCAATTCCTTTCCACCCAATGCCCCTCACGAGCTCTGCTGTCCCACATGCACAGATAACAGGGATACTTGGTGTATCCGTGTTGCTGACCAAGAAGGAAGCATACCATTAGAAGGTCGACACAGATGACCCTATTGTGTTGATGATATTGCAACAACTCAATGACTCTCTTTATGTCTGCATATCCTTCACAAAAAGAAAATGAATGGCCAATTGGGACTGACCCAAATATATTGCCATTGTGAAGGGGGACACACTTTAAGCTCCGCTTTGAACTATTGATGAATAGTCGCCATTCATTTAAGTTATAGATTGGAATTTCCAATTCCTCCATTAAACCTGGTATGGCAATACAGGAAGCCACTGTCAGTTCTAAACTACTGCAGAAATGCAATTTCTCTGGATCAAAAGTACCTTTGTTCCTTTTTCAAGTAAGTTTTTCTCACGCAGCCTTGATGCTAGGAGTTCTGAAGCCTTCTTTGGTAGTCCCAAATCACGTGCCAAATCACTCAACTCATGCTGATCAAATCCCTTATGAACCTCTTCAATTTCAACCTCTTCATGATTGTTGTCACCTAGTTCATCACCATTCTTCAAGGGTAGTGTAACGAAAACCGGCACTTGGATTTCATCTGAATGAGCCACTGGGTGTATAGCCGATGGTAGACTAGGATACTCTATGTTACATTTATTTTTCTTGTTATATCCTGAAGTTTTCACTATACAAAAGTAACAGTCACTGAAATTATCTCCTGGCTCTCGCCAAACCCTAGGTACACCAAATGGCATCGTATCTGGTTTCCCTTTGTCCACATCTGTAAAATTTTGACACACTGTTTGCACACCTTTTACGGAGCCCAAGACTTATCTTGATCACCATGTTTAACATTGAAATATGCCAAATAGGCTTGCTCTACAAATGTGCTGATGTTCGCCCTTTGACTGGCAATGGTGAAACTGCTGCAGATATAACAAAATAAGTCAGGATTGTTTAGGCACTTATGACGAAAAACAGCAGAGCCAGACATGATCTGAAAAAAAGGAAATACATGTGTAAGTAGAAAAAAATTGTTTGCTAATTCACTATGTAGAGCAGTGCACAATCTCTGACCACACTGTAAATGCATAGCCTATACACATTCACGCTACAGTAATTGCATTATTATAAGCGGAAGAGAAAAAACCTGATGTGATAGCTAACTGCACTTTCAGAATCAATATACCTATTTTAGTGTAAAAAGCTTAAAATTTAAGTCAACAAAAAATTTGTCCAAAATTGTTCCCCAGTGTAATTAATGAATAATTCCAACTTGAAATCCTGTATGCTCAATAATTTGGTATACATTGGGAAGATATTGTGGGCAAATGAACCTGAAAAATGAATGTGATCAGGGACATCAAGAGGTTTTGTTGAATAATTACACTCACATTTAAAATGTAGAATTGTAAATAAAAATGTGTCTCAAGCCAAATATTTAAAAAAATTGGATAGAGTGGGGAAAAGTTAGAATCCCTAGTTTTTTTCTATTGCTGTTTTTGGTTCTATTAGGGAGTTTTACTGTCTCTGTTCTGGTAACAAGGATTGTTCTGAATTGTATTGTTGATAATATTGCCCCCCCCCCACCCACGTTTCCAGTAAAAAGAGAGAACAATCCAGTACCGGCTATATAGGCATTGTGGAGTAAATAACGCTCCTTTAGACTAATCAAGTATTATATGTATAATGGATATACAGGGGAAAGGGCACCTGCAAGCTGCGATTTGGCGTAAGCATTAACATATTTAATACTATGTTGTACTGGAAAAAAGAGGAAGAAGAAAGATGAATATAACCTGGCTTGGCAACAATATTGTGTCAACCTTTTGAGCCTTCTCTCACAACTATGTTGTACTGGTTTAAAACAAAAGGCAATTTATTAATATTAAAGCAGATGCAATCCCTAACAGAATAACACTGATTTTCCTCAAGGAAAATGCTTGATTTACTAAAGCTCTGGAGTAGATAGACTATCATGAGAAAGGATTTCCTAATCCTAATTCCTAATATTTTCAATTTTGGAGCAAATTCCAGCTCCAGGATTCCAGGTTACATGTTTGATGGATAAATCAGTTTCTCTCACCATACTTGCCTACCTTCTCCAGCCTTAGAGAGCTTTAAACTGAAATAAACCCTTTTTATACTGCAGGAGTTCAATTAGTCCTGGCAGCTGTGGGAGAAGTTCAGCAAATTTTGATAGAGAAGATGGTGATCAAGCAGGTTAGAATGTTTATGTAATAAAACCCTGTCTAATAGAAATTTTATAAAATTCTAACTTAAGTTCCAAAATAATAAATTAGTTCCAATGCATATTATCAATTACCATTTGAAAAATGTTTGAACCTTTTTATCCCATTTCCTTATTGCTTCTAGTTTTCTAAATGCTTTTTGCAGCTTTTTCCACTTGCATACATTTCAGTAGGCCATTTCTCAATTTAACTGATAGTGGCCACAGTGGACCATGCCTATTTCATTTGTTTTACATTGGTTACTAGTAGTTTTCAAATTAAGTCTATGTTATAAAGTGACAATGCTGGAAAACACTATGGCCCTGATTCACCAAGCAAAATTGGAGGCTCGGTTGCGCATTCTTATTCACGATCCAAAATCGGAAGCCTTCGCTCAATTCACCAACTAAATTTCAGGAGCTAGCGTAACAGAAATGATCTCGCTGCTGGAGCCGCGCATCCCCGGCAGTTTTACACTGGCGAGCTTGCATTAAAAGTCACTGTTTCCCTAAAAAAAGCATTCTTTCTAATGGCCCACATGACCACTGACCCTTAGCCCTAAAAATAATGTTTGTGCTGTTCAAATGTTTAAAATATCTATATGCGCTAAGAAAAAAGCATATTTTAAAATGACTTATTTCTTTCCTGCTGGGCAAGAGTTAACTGAGTTCAGCTCTTCTACATAGGCGCCTATCGAAGCGCTTACGATGCCTGATCGGAGGAGCCGCCTGGGAGTAAATCTTGCGACTTTTCGCAGGCGAAACCTCGGCTTTTTTCCCAGAAAAATCACAAGCACACACACGTTCTTGTTTGCATCTATAGATATATATGTATATATATACTTCAATAATTAAAATATATATATATATATATATATATATAAAAAAATATCATTGTTTAGGCAGTGGAAATCTATGAAAATGCATATGTATTTGTATACATTTAAATGTATTTTGACATACACACACAAGTGAAATCACTAAATGTTCCTTAATACATGTATTATAACATGTTTGCCTATAATTCTTTACTAAAATATTTGATTTCTCTAAAGTCAAACTAGAAGGACATTTTTATCAGGTCACAAATGTTTGTTCACATATTTTTTTACACTCATACTATTGTGTGATGACATATTTGAAAGTGCCACTTCCCATCCATATATCCAGTGCCACTTCCCAGTATATATCCAGCTTGATAGAAATTAGTTTGCAGTGTTGCAACCAAAAGAAAAAGTAACAAGAAGTGCAACAAAAGTCACAATGAAGATTTTGAATGAGTAGAATATAACATAAAAAAGTAGCACTTACAAATAAAAACATCAAGCATTAAAGATTCAAACTGATCTGTAAAATGGACTGGAGATGCGCATAGAACAGGGCGCAGGTGTGCGCTAATCAATTGCTATCACCTCACCATTGAGGTTAACATCTCCTTCTGAATAGCGCAGCTGAAAATTATTTGCCTTAATTGGCGTATTCAAGATCTTTGCTCATCTTTGCAGGAAACCGGCAGGGGAGTTCACTAGAACTCGGGCCCAACTCACGGTAGTAAAGTTTGCTGACCTGCGCATACGTATGCGCATCGAGCGTACGCGCATTTCATTGATGAATGAGCCATTTGACAGTGTATGATCATCCTAATGAACAGGACAAATTCTAGGAAAATGAATGGAAATCACTCATATTTTAATTAAAGTTTACAAACAGACAGATTCCCAGCTTTTTTTAGGAAAACTGTGAGTTGGTTCCACAGCAATCTGAACAGCAACTATGCTTGAACCCTCCCCCCTTCCAATTTATGTATATTAGGTGGAAAGGAATAATGCATTTTGTTGCCATAGTACATTTTGTTGCTAGAAAAAAATTACAGAATCCACCTGTCAAGAAAATACTTACACTTACCTGTCCTGATACTCATCTCCAATCTCTCGAAGAGTAAAGCTACATACACACTTCCAATAATTATCGTTTGTAAACAAATGACCAACGAACGACCAACGATCCTGAACGATATCTTTGAACGATCGTTTAGCACCGATTTTGTACATGCAGATAATGACATGATCGTTCAACGATATTGTACACATGAAAGATGCGATTGTTGGAACAATACAGGAAGTGACATGCACCAGAGGAATATTGTGTACAAACGATCGGGTCAAACGAAGAACATTCACCACACTGTTCCTTTGTCCCTCTGTGCAATATGACCTTCAAAGTGTTCTCAAGGAAGAAGAAAGCAGCTCTTGCTTTGATGTGTCTGCTTAGTGCTGAAGAGGAGGACGTTGATAAGAAG
>NC_092859.1:66561443-66567685 GCF_032062135.1 Pyxicephalus adspersus
ATAACTATTTTAACAATATTTTAACAACTATTTTAAAAACAAAATACCTATTAACATTTGTGACACACTGAGGTGATGAGGCTTATATTGGTGGCGTGGAGTGTGTACAGGTGAAGGGTGAGGCTGCGGGTATGGATAGGCGTAGGAATAGGTAGGGTATTGTGGGTTTAGTTGGTTCATCCTCCCTTTGTTCACCAAATCCATCATAATAGTCTCCACAGCACTGCTTTTTCTGGGCTCATCTGCTGCAGTTTTGATACAATGTAGAAGCCAAAGCCATCCAAGTGATCTTCTTTTTCATTTAATATGGACATGGCTTTCTTGAAAGCTTCCTTTTTTTCCAGCTCCTGATGTTTTCTCTTCTGACTTCTTTTTTGGTCGGAACTAATCGGAGTGGATGTTGTGGCGGCAGGTGAGCTCTCTGCAGGTTCACTGCAGGAGGAAGCCTGCAAGAAAAATAAATAGAACATATAAACAGAACATATTATTATGCATATTAAACTCTCCCTATGTTCTCCTTTCAGTTTCCTGATACACCAGAGGAATGGCTGGCCATCACTTCAGAATTTCAAGATTCATGGAACTTCCCAAATTGTGGAGGAGCAATTGATGGGAAGCATGTAAGAATCATGCTACCGGCAGGTTTTTTAGCATTGTGCTCATGGCAATAGTGAATGCCCGTTATGAATTTGTTTTAGTGGACATAGGAAGAAATGTGCGCATGTCTGATGGAGAGGTTCTGGGTGGTACACCATTTCACAGGAAGCTGATGAACAAGCAACTGCACCTTCCTAGAAACAGCCAAACTGTATAGGGAATGAACTTTGTGTTTGTTGCAGATGAAGCATTTGCATTGCATGAAAACCTGTTAAAACCCTATGTGCAAAAAAATTTGGACAAACAGATAAAACGTTTTAATTACCGGTTATCTCGTTCTAGGAGGGTGGTTGAGAATGTGTTCGGTATTCTAGCAAATTGTTTTCAAATATTCCATACTGATATCAATCTCCGCATTGACAAAATTGACAAGGTAGTCTATGCTTGCTGCTTGCTACATAATTTTCTATGCCGCAATAATTGCAGTGCAACATTTGGTCCTCTAATCGAGCAAGATTCTGCTACAGCAGCACCGGGTGAAAGCAGTAACCAATTCACTGGTCTAGTGGATCTACAGGTTCCAGTACCTCAGAATGCTTCAGTGTTGGCTAAAGAAAACCGAAGCAAGTACTTGGAGTACTTCAACACCACTGGTGCAGTAGAATGGCAGGATCGCATGACATAGTCTGTACACCACAATGTTTGTAGGACTACAATAAAAATCTGTACTATATTTTGTTTTTACTGTACTATATGTAGTTGTGCCTGTTTTTTTATAAATTGTATAATAAAAATATTTTTTAATAACTTACATTAAAAAAACAAAGTCAACAAATGATCCACTCTAGCATTGTTGGACAGGTTTTTATCCAGAAACCACCATGGGGGCCTTTTTGTGCATTTAGTTTTTAGTTAATGTTTCCTGTCTGTTACTTTTTTCCATGCCTTCTACACTTAGGTCTCCATTTAATTACTTGTCCTTACAGATTTTCAGATATTTAGATTCCTACCTTTTTCTTGAAGAGGTTATTCCCAACATTTGTTGCAATGATTATACAAATAGAGGAAAAGCTAGCTAATAATATTGTACCTCTCTCATTATGTTTTTGCTTTTAGCAAAATTCAAATTGGGAGCAAACAATTTACAATATGTTATATTTCCCATCATTTTCCTTTCTGGGTTGAAGCGACATAAAAAAAAATTAATATAAACTAGTATTACAAATGAAAAATGTAATGAAGGATGTGTAATTGTTATTACAGTTTCCCTGTTGTGCATCACAATGATTTAAAATGTCTTATATCCTGGAGGTATATTCTTTTTATTATGTCTACTGTGACAGCAAAAAAGTGCTAGTCTGTTTTCAGAAAGTTTAAAAATATGATGCTTGCACAGGTTAACTATGTTTGGCTCTAACAATTTGCACCTGGTTGCTATTAAAAGATGCCACATTATTAAAAGCAAACAAAAACAAAGGACAAAATAAGCAGAAGTATTAAATTGCCCTTTAATATAAAATAGCGGGGTTTTTAAGGTTTTAGTCAACTATATTTGTTTTTTTTATTCAGGTCAAACAGATGTAATGTTTGGACACTGCTGGAATGTGCACCTGTCCATAGAAAGTTCATATACATGCTGTGTGCAGTTCAGAAAAAAGAAACCATGAGCAAATAAAGGGAAACTCTGTACTTTTAGAAACATAAAAAATGGGGACATAAATGGCCCAGGAATGCGTCAAAGCCAGTTTCAATGTAAACACCTTTGCTGGCTGTTAAGTATTTGGCATAGTGGTAACTGTAATGATAGCATTAAAGCAGAACTAAACTCAAAAAAAATCCCACTTACTTTTAATTTCATAGATCGCTCAAGATCTCCATGACCAGAGATGTCTTCGACTGGGTCCCATGCCATTCTGTAATCCAACTTCGTCACGTTGTGAAGGAAGGGCCTTACGCTGCCATCTTGCTCAATCTTTTTCCATCTTCTGGCTACGTCACCTGATCCCGCACTATGCAGGCATGCGATCAGGTAAAGTAGCCTACTGTAAAAGGCAATCTCACTGCTCATGCGTGACATCATTTTCTTTTCCCCAGATGTAGAAAAAAGCTCGTGGAGCAGCCAGGAGCCTTTTCAGATACATGACATAGGTATCCCAAGATGCTCTGTGCTCCCATTCTGTCTTTATTGCCTTGGCAGAAAATTCACCCTTTTTATTTATTTTTTTTGTTTAAAAAGGGTTTTAAAGAAAAAAAAATAAGGTAATGTTTACTTTACATAAAAGGGTTGTCTACACTTTTATGTAAAGTACGAATGTTGATGATAGTTACACTTTATGACTATCTTCAGTTTGGCAATGGGGTTGCAATGTGGTAGATCAAGTTACAGAGTGCACAGAGGAACCAGATACTTAGAAGTGTAAGATGTGGTTACTGCTTCTTCATGCCAGTGAACCGCTGCTTTGGGGGAGATCCTATACGTAGCATCTACCTGTGGCAGCTCCATAGATAATGATAGGGCTGCCCACTGGTACATCTGCAGACTCTGGACTTAGCTTTGTTGAGTGAGTGACTAAGCAGCTGGCAGAACGCCTGGTGATGGGAAAAGTACATGATCACTGTCCTCAGGGGTATTTGAGAGCTTTTTGTGTTTTTAATTTGTGTGTGTGTTTTTTTTTTTTTTTTTTCACAGGGTGCTATATGCTGTATGTAATATGAGTTCATACATATTGTTCATACAGAAATTTCTCTACTGCTTAATTTTCAATTAAGTATTTCTGTATATACCATATCACAGTGGTGTATATTTTTAGTACAAGGAATTGTTCATTGTACTTTAGTGTTTACATTTTTTTCCCATTAATTTGGAAACTTATGAGTCCTGGTACACTTTGTCACAATATTACTATTTCAAAAAGACAAATAAATGTTTTCCTGAAAAGAAAAAGGTAAATATCAGGAGGTTTTTTTTTCAAATATTAAGCAGAGATTTGAATTGCCCAGCCTAATTGAAGTAGTTATAAGGGAAGAATAGAGAAAGAAGTAGGCTTTTTATAGGCAAATAAAGTTTAACACATTTATTTTGAATAATTTGTCCGGGAAGGTCTATAACAAATCCGTAGTAAAACATTTAGTAACTGCCGCCAAGGCCTGTGTTTCTGGAATGTGGAGGAGTGGCACCCCCCCTTCACTGGGTATGTGGATACTTAAGGTCAATGAGATCCAAAACATGGAAGATCTCACTGCTGTTCTTTATCACAGGCCAGAGAAGTTCACTCTAATTAATAATGATTTTTTGTGGTCCTATTGAAAAAACATAGACCAACTTTTCTTAGGTAATTTTTCAAAAAAAACAGTTAAAATACAAACTCAATGTACAGTGTTAATATGTTTGAACACCCAAGAGGTTAGAGCTATCTGAAGTACCCGACGTGTTTCTCCCATAGGCTTCCTCATCTCTTAAGTCAATACCACCAGTTCCTCTCCCACGCAAGAAAACTACTACTCCACATCTCACATAACCACGTTAACCCAGGGTCAACCAGATCCAAAGATTATTTTTTCAGTTCAATACCAGGGCCATTACTCTCTGACTTGCCTTCTTGAAGAAAACGAGAACTATTATGAATTTACTAATACGAAAGACTGGTTTCCAGCCCAGGAACAAAGTCTCCCTACCCCTATCCTAGTTAGGAAACCTAAATCTAAATTTGTACCACCCCACATCCAAACATTTGTAAACCTAGTTACTCAAGAAATCATATAGATTCCATCATCCTCAGGACAGTGGTTAGATAATCTAAATCCTAATCACAGACATGCTCTTCTGAAACTCAAAAATAACACAAATATAGTAATAAAACCTGCTGATAAGAGAGGAAATATAGTTGTCATGAGTAGAGATCTATACGAAAGTATGTGTTACAAGATTCTTCAAAATGAGGAATGGTATAAAATTTCTGAAACTATTATATCCACATTCTACTCCATTATTAACAAGGCATTCGTTCAAGGTACAATAGATGAAAAAATGAAAGAATATCGATCTATTCAACATTTAATCATCCCACCATTCTATTCTTTACCAAAAATTCACAAAGATATCAACAACCCTCCTGGCCGACCCATATATCAGGGATTGGCTCCATAACTACACATGCAAGCGAACTTGTTGACACCTACTTAAGACCCATAGTAAATAATTTAACTTAATTTTTGAAAGATACGATAAAACTTCTTAAATTTACATCTAATAATCAAATTCCCCCTAACTCTCTGCTTGTAACTATTGATGTTGAAGCCTTATACTGCAGCATCCCCCATAGTTTGAGCATTGAACTTATACATAAACATATTTCCAGATATTACCATATTTCCAGAGATAATGCCGCCTTTAACAAGTTTATTGTTGACCTTTTGAAATATATCCTTACAATGAATATCTTTATGTTCAATAACAAGTACTACCTCCAAATACAAGGGGTAGCCATGGGGACAAGATGTGCCCCATCATATGCTAATGATTTTCTAGGAAATTGGGAAGAGAATCTCTTTCTGAATCTAGCATTAAAACCATATTGTCAATGTTAACTTATTTGGAAAAGTCACATGGACAATATTATCACCTTTTTTGATAGATACTGAAACTTAATTAGGAACCTTTTTCCAATTGTTACAATTAAATACATATATTTAATATTCTTCAGTAATTCTAAAGTTTCCTTCCTGGATATTTACCTAAAAATAGCACAGATGGTAAACTCACCACAACACTATTCTGTAAGGAGACGGAGGGGAATACTATTCTTCGTGCTGAGAGTGCTCATCCTCAGCTTCTGAAGAATAGTCTTCCCTTCAGTCAATACATCAGACTTAAAAGAAATTGTACTAATACACAAGACATTGAACAGAAAGCTAAAGCTTTAATGAACAGATTACCTTCTCGAGAATACAGTAAGAAAATCTTTAAAAAAGCATACAAAAAAGCTTCAGACATCAGAACATCTTGCCCTTCTATCTCGGAAACCGGTATCTCAGGAGGAAGGCTTAAGAATGATTACCACCTTTAAAAGACAACATCAGCATATCAGGAACATCTTATCTAAACATTGGCATATACTACTAGGAAATCCTTCTACCAGGAAATTCATATCTCTCTACCCAGTTTCTAGCCATTACTGGATACCTTTACAGCATATGATACCTAACTCCACTCCAGGTACTACAAATGTGGGCACTGCCCACAGTGCAATTGGATAAGGGAAAGCCAACTAACCATACTTCCAAACAATACCACATATAAAATAAAATATAGAGTAGACTGTTCCACGAATGGAGTGATATACCTAGTTTTGTGCATATGTTATGTAAACGCGTATATGAAAATATTTACACTAATAATTCTGGTAAAATGGTTACTCCACTTAGCTACCATGTCGGAACTCAACACAATTTTGATAATAATGTCATTTGGTTTGCAGCTTTGGAACACATCCCCCTAAATGCCAGAGGGTGCGATATTGACAATAAGCTAATACAATTAGAATCCGGATGGATTTTCCATCTCAATGCAACCAGTCCATTTAAACCATTCCTATACTTATACCTGCATTGCAAAGGCATACAGATACATTGCCCCTGATTCATCA
>NC_092859.1:66571274-66575091 GCF_032062135.1 Pyxicephalus adspersus
TTTTTTTCTTACTGTACTTTCATTTTTTCTCTCAATTGGCAATGATATGTTAAAATTATTTTGTTGGTATTATTATTATATGTTATTATGTTATCATTTGTGCAGTTTTTGTTGATGAAAATTGTTAGACTTACCGCAGCATAGGATATTTTTTGTTTTATTAGATATACTATAATGTCTATCGATCATTCTGAAAATGTGGTACTCACGATGAAATACTACACTTCATGTATATGATGGTACTAGCTAACCCTGTAAAAGTGTTAATAGATTAATTGAAACGCAAATAAATTTTGCATACTCATATAATTTAATTAGTATTTATACATGTTAAATATTGACCCAACTTTGAATCACATGTTATGCAATATTAGTGTATTGAATTCTTTTGATCCTCCGAGGAACCAAATTTAGGAAATTGCTATAATAAAACTTTATTTTCTAATACTGTTAACTCATATAAATAACAGTAAATAACACTTTACCTATATCAAACATTTATAACATGATTTATTACGTTTTGGTCCTCAAAACCTGCCTTACGAGGGATGGGAGCACCCATGCGAGATTTTCTAACATGGATGCATTTAAAGGAGACAGATGAATTTCAAAAAGGGCATTCGTCTTAAGTCCCCTTTTCCCTCCCTTGTTTGTGCTTGGGAAAGGGGGAAAATAATTTTCCTTCCCAGCTCAGGACCTGCTAATTATAGGGCATCTGTATATATTTGTCCCTTTCAGGTGAAGGCAAAAATATGGGGCCAACAATTACCTTTTTATTAGATTGAATATGTTGTTTTAATAATAAATAATAATATCTCACTATACATTTAACCTAATTATCATTTTATCATGACCCACTTCATATCCTTAATGACACCTACCTACTTATATTACTGTCTTTTTCCCTTTTATACCAAGAAAAAAAAATCCCCTTCTATTTAAAAGCTTTAATTACTTTTTGACAAGGGAAAAATTCTATTTTTAAAGTCATTTAGGTAAGGGCGGAGGTAGGAAGTCTGTTTCCCCCCTCTTGCCCTTACTCTAGCTACATGTAGTTTAGTTAGCCTGCACATGCCCTCTATACAGTTTGATTCCTAATCTAGAAAGGGTGGAAGTATGTCTTCCCCCTGGCAATCCCAGTCATGTCTCGTGAGATCATGCGATCTACGGGATCTTGCAGTTATGTGACTAACGTCAGCACAAGTCCTTTTTTGAGACCAGCTACCGGCATCTCGTCCTTAATTTAATGAATACTACTGTAGCCCTGTTATGGGGGGAGTAATGTAAATGACCCTCACAAACCAGGCTATGACGCCAACCTGTAGGTAACAGGGAGGATCCTGGGCCTTCACTATGTGATAGAGTGAGGATAATAATAAAGTTGGCAGTGCCTCCACCCAGGACAGGGTCTCTGTTAGTAGTGGGGCTCCCTTCCTGGGACATTAACCAGAATTAATAACAGTAATATAAAACAGCACCTGAGGAACCTCTAAACCCAGCATACAACATTAATCATTGCAGCTAAATGAACACCCAGGTTGGAGTATTTGTAAGCTTTATATCTCAAAACAGTAATAACAACATTTACAATCCATAAACACCAATAAGTACACAAAGCAAGAGTCCTGAGGAGAATAGTGCACAGATATACCCGGGTATATATACAGTCCATAACCACAAATACCTCCAAATATGATCAGTGTCAGGAAGAGTTGCAGAGGCAAGGAGATCCTCCATCTGGCAATTGGGCTGTGTATGCTGTGATCCTGGATTGCAGGGATGCAGACAAAGCCCCTGATTCATCAATAAAATCCGCGCGCGCTGGAAGCGCGAAAGTACGCGCGGCCACTTTTTCAGTTGCTGAATAGCGCGATCGCGTACGATTTCGGATCGCGAATACGAATGCGCGACCGATAATCCGATTCTGCTTGATGAATCAGGGGCAAAGTCTCTGGAGTTCAGGAAAAATTTATCTGCACTACCATTTAGTCCCTAGCAATCACACTTATTTGCCAATGCAACCGGACCTCTGCTACCTATAGGCCATCGGATGCCTAACCTTTACTAGATGTAACTAGACAAAAGGTGCAGATCAGCAAAGATAACTGAAAGGGCAGAGCAAATATATTTTTGAGTATGTAGCTGATATGCTGACAGTAGGGATTTCCCAAAGTGATCTCTGATAACATATATCACATATACCCCATTAATACAGAGGAAAATAATATATTACTGCACTACACACAGACACAGCAGTCAGTGTGTCCTGGAAGGGATGCAGGCACCTACCCTGGCTGAGCACATGTTCTCACTATGCCCCTGTACTTCCTGCAATTACTTAAAACCTCATGGGGTTTCTAAGGCCACTATCAGGGGCAGGAAACATTTCAACAACTTTATTTTTTATTTTTATTTTGCAATTTACAAAGCTACAACTCAGCTAGCAGATAGAAAAAGTCAGTCCCCCACACACTCCCCCTAGTGAAATCTTTACGTCCTGGCAAATATACATAACATTTATAATCAACTTTAGTTCAAAGTGACAATGTCGTCCTCTACCTCCATTACAATGGCTTGCTGTGGAAGAATAATGCATTAGTAACAATATTTGCCAGGAAAAGCAAAGACTGGTAGCCTATTAACCAAATTAGAGGCTGCCCCTACCTAAGCAAGGTATAATTGGGGCTGACTGATGAACCTGGTTTACCAAAGTATCATATGTTAGTATAGGTGGGGGATGCCTAACTCTCTTCCCCCTGCACACCTCTCTCTGAGGTAATCCCATGTTTTCAGGCACTGAACTAGGACTAATACTCATGAGAAAGGATGGCACTGGTTGTGTCAGAGGACTGTGGGACTGACTGGGTGTACTCACTGATGTAGGCACAAACTCTGGAGACCTAGGATTCAATTGATCCCTTGGGGAAGACATAGTAGTTGGGTTAGAACCTTCAGGAACTACCGTCCAATCACTCTCAGTGTTATCAGGAAGGTCAGGTGAAACATAACCCTGAGGCTTAAGCAGTTCAAGCTCTAGAGTGTCATTTGAAACATCTTCATCTCTGACTTGGGGAATAGGCAACAGATGATTCCAGTGCCAAGCTTTGACTCTTCCTTCTGGTCCCTTAATTTTATATACTGGAATCCCAGGTAGTTTTTCCACCACTGTAAAAATGTCCTTTTGCCATCTGTCAGCCAGTTTATGCTTTCCAGAAGCTCCAAGATTTCGTAGAAGAACTCGGTCACCTGGGTTCAAATCACGTAATCTAACATGAACATCATATCGTCTTTTGTTTCCCTCATTTATTCTGGCAGCATTCTCTTCAGCTAAGCGGTAAGCAGACTTGAGGGTATCTTTCAGATGGGCCACATACTGATAATGGCTGTTGTTGCTCACCCCGTCAGTAGAAACTCCTAACAAAAGGTCAATAGGTAATCGGGGTTTCTTCCAAACATCAAAAAGAAGAAAATCCTGTACTCTCATGTCTTGTACCGTTGTAAGCATGGACCATGGCTTCAACCTTATGGCTCCAGGCACGCTTATCATCAACTTGTAATGTACCCAACAAGTCCAGTAATGTCCTGTTAAATCTTTCAAGAAGAGCTTCACCTTCAGGGTGGTAAGGAGTGGTTCGGCTTTTATGGATGTTCAGCAGCTGAAGTAACTCCTTAATCAACTTGCTTTCAAAGTCTCTCCCTTGATCTAAATGCACCCGATGGGGTAGGCCATATAGTTACATAGTTACATAGTAGGTTAGGTTGAAAAAAGATATAAGTCCATCAAGTTCAACCACTTGGGAAATGAACATATCCCAGA
>NC_092859.1:66577595-66580780 GCF_032062135.1 Pyxicephalus adspersus
GCCTATAGCACACTTCAATAATTTTTTGTGTGTTATTCAATCCCACATTCAACTCCACCCATAATGCCTCAACCTCATCGCTTGTTCCATCCACAATTTCTTCTTTCACATTCACTTTTAGATCACTTCTCACATACAGACAGACAACACCACCCTTTCGTTTGACTCTGTCTTTACAAAAGAGAATATACCCAGGAGTATTGACAGCCCAGTCATGCGAAAAACAAAGCCAGGATTCAGCAACACCAACTAAGTCAAAATCCTTCTCACTCATCAAAGCTTCTAACTCCCCTTTCTTGTTTGCTAGACTTCCAGGATTGGTGAACAGGCTCTTTAAACCATTGCTGCTTTTTACCATCATTGTTTGCCAAATCCTTTTGTTTTTTAGTACAACTAGTACTGCATAATCTAATGTTTGTTTGTAACATGGGAAGCGCCTTACAATTATCCATAATCCTCCCCCCAACTATCCCCAATCCACCCTCCACTAGTGTCAGACCCCTGACTAACCTTTCTGCCACCTTATTTGACTGTACCACCCCCCTCTGTTCTAGTTCAAATATCCCTCCACCATTCCCCTAAATCTTTCCCCTAGCACAGCAAACCCCCTTTCATTTAGGTGCAAACCATCTCTGGCATACAGGTTGTACCCAAATGAAAAGTCAGCCCAGTGTTCTATGAACCCAAACCCTTCCCTTCTACACCAGGATTTAAGCCATGCGTTTAGCTGCCCAAGCTCCCTCTGCCTTTCCTGTGTTGCGCATGGCACAGGCAATATTCCAGACAGATAGCCTTGAGGGTCCTTTTCTTCAGCTTAAAACCTAGTTCCCTAAACTGATTTTTAAGGATCCTCCATCTTCCAACTATTTTGTCATTGGTTCCAACATGGACCAAGACAGCTGGGTCCTGTCCAGCCCCACCCAGTAGTTTGTTCACTTGGTCCACCACATGCCAAACCCTGGCACCAGGGAGACAGCAAACCATTCGTTGAAAGGATCTGGGCGACAAACTATTCTATCCGTCCTCCTGATCATAGAATCCCCTATGACTACCAATTGTCTTTTCCTTCCTGTGTTTCCCTCCCCACCACTACTAGATGTGCTGCTCTCCCGGCTGTTAGGGGTAGCAGTAACATCTAGAGTTGCCACCATTGGGTCTGCCCCCTGCACATCCTCACATAACTTTGCAAACATGTTGGGGTGCTCAAACACAGGGCTGGCCTTCTTTTTCTGGGTGCCCCTACCACTTCCCCTAGTTACAATAACTCCCTACATGCTCATCCTGATTAACCTATCCACCCTCCATATCTATGTCATTAACTGCCTGCTCAGTGAGCAGGAGACCCCTCTCAAGGTGATCCAGTGATTTCAGTGTAGCAATGCGCTTCTCCAGCTCTCTAATGCGAGATACCAGGAATCAATGCGTTTGTGTTTATGAACAGGGAAAGCTACACTCTGAACTGTCCCTCCATGGTTCTCATGACACTGACGACTAGAATGGCCACTCTGGCCACACCTGAAACATTTTCTGTAATCCCTCGGTGGCACCGCTTGACTACCCACTGAATGTTTGAAGCGCTGTGGTACAGCTTGTTCTACTTTATTAGAGCCCGGGGATACATCCTCTTTGAGGGCACGCTTTGCTTTCTTAGGGGTACTAAACAGAATGTCTGCCCCCTGTTTCTTCACCATCTTCAATAAATTATGAAGAGGTATGATCTTGTCAGACAACACTATCTTGAGAACTTGTGCAAGAGGATGATGGGGCAGCAAACCTCTCACTAGCTGACTGCTTCTCATAGAATCCACGTCAGAAGGGCATATAGCAGTATGATATACAAGTCGGGACAGAAGTAACTGTAGTCTATTAATAAAACAGGAAATGTCCTTCTCTTCTTTTTGATGTGTCATACGGTAATCAGTAACCATTTGTTCAAGGTCATAAAAAGGCCCAAAATGATCAGAAAGTACTTCTATGTAGTCGGCTGCACTTGCACCCTCATGAGTGTCCCTGTACAAATGGATTAATTCTACAGCCGGGGACTGCAAACTTTCTGTGACACGCTGTCTTTTCTTTTCTTCTGAACAAGTCCATTCCTTCAGGCACTGAAGAATGTGTACTTTCCATATGTCAAAATCCTCTTCCCCTTGGAGCACAGGGACATTCCCAGAGAATATTTTTAATTTCCTATAATGTGCTGCATTTTCAGTGAGTTTGGTAAGAGTACAAATTGCATTATCATTGGATAGACTACCATCATTAGCCATGCTGTCAGGATAAGCAGGTGACCCTGGTTCTTCCTTTACATCAACCTGCTGGGGAGGTCAAGAAGGTAAGTACCTTCTCCTATGTGCAGATTAAGGGTGCCACTGTGCATTGTGTTTCCCTTCCATTGCTGTATCTCAGCAGTGCCTCCAAATGTAGCCCTGTTATGGGGGGGGGTAATGTAAATGACCCTCACAAACTAGGCTATGGCACCAACCTGTAGATAACAGAGAGGATCCTGGGCCTTCGCTATGTGGAGGAGTGAGGATAATAATAAAGTTGGCAGTGCCTCCACCCAGGACAGGGTCTCTGTTAGCAGAGGGGCTCCCTTCCTGGGACATTAACCAGAATTAATAACAGTAATATAAAACAGCACCTGAGGACCCGGGTATATATACATTCTATAACCACAAAACACCTCCAGTTATGATCAGTGTCAGGATGAGTTGCAGAGGCCTCTGGAGTTGATTGTAGCAAAGATGTCCTGATGGGATGATCCTGAAGACAGTGGCAAGGAGATCCTCCAACTGGCAATTGATCCTGGATTGCAGGGATGCAGGCAAAGTCTCTGGAGTTCAGGAACAATCTATCTGCACTACCACTTAGTCCCTAGCAATCACACTTATCTGCCAATGCAACCGGACCTCTGCTACCTATGGGCCATCGGATGCCTAACCTATGCTAGATGTAAGAGATGGCAGAGCAAATATATATTTGGGTATGTAGCTGATATACTGACAGTAGGGATTTCCCAAAGTGATCTCTGATAACAGATATCACATATTCCCCAATAATACAGGCACTACATATCTCCTATCCTATTGTGTGTAAATTCCCCCACCTACTAGATTGTAAGCTCTTCGGGGCAGGGTCCTCTCCTCCTGTATCACTGTCTGTATTAGTCTGTCATTTGCAATCCC
>NC_092859.1:66582452-66589612 GCF_032062135.1 Pyxicephalus adspersus
TGCTTGATGAATCAGGGGCAGTGTGTCCTGGAAGGGATGCAGGCACCTACCCTGGCTGAGCACATGTTCTCATCTCTGCCCCTGCACTTCCTGCATTTACCTAAATCCTGGTGGGGTTTCTAAGGCCACTATCAGGGGCAGGAAACACTTCAATAACTTTATTTGCAATTTACAAAGTTACAACTAAGCTAGCATAGATAGAAAAATGCAGCCTCCTACACTACCAAAGATTTTCAATTAAGTCCTTTAACCTATTTTTCATGGCCCTTGGCTATGTCTTTCATAGCCTTGGACTGAGTTTAATAGACAATTCTCTGGTTTTGAACTATGTTTTGTTTATAGCTCCAAACAGTTCCAAACAGTTGAGATCTTGGTTCACCATCTCTGACGGACGATTATTGAGTATATAAAATCCACTACTAGACCAATGACTTTATTACATCTGTAATCATAATGTAAGTAAACTGAATAACTCCTTACCTTATTTATAACATACTAGTAAACACTCTTCATCACTAGTTATGCAGTTCTAATTATGCTCAATTTGCTTATCCAGCCACTAACACATAGCTGGACACACCACTAACCTAAAGGAAGTGAAGAAACATGAATAGTTGTAACCTTAGTATGTAAGTACGGTATATATCCTTTTACTTTACCCATTTAAGTTCTAATATATTATATTAGCATTTATGATCTTAACCCTATTGTTAACAGGGTGAATTTCTCGATGGATTCCTAATAAATGAGCTACATCTATCCAGTCCCTATTGAACATCATTATCAGTATAAAAAAATAAATATAGTAAGTATTTTTGGTTTGAAATATATTATTCCCGTTTTATATTACAATCTTAGACAATCAAATTAAAAGTGACAGTGATCTAACATTCTTATTAAATAACTTTTAGCTACCCACATCCTTACATGTCTCACCTTACATCATTTAACCAACTAATTCCCATACCTACCCACTGAATCATTACAACAAGCAATTATTATGTGTCTATAGTCTCAAATTTAAGTACATATATCCTATTCTAAATCTTGATTTTAAAACCTACATCCAAATATTAACCCCCTAACGTTCTAATTCATTCTCTATTTTCATGCAAAAATCATTACATTTTTTTGCATGGAAATTTTTTTTACCTTGTAGGCTTATAATTCTTAGGCATAACTCACTGACTGAATTATGTCCAATATTTATTAAATTTATTAATAATTTTTAAATAAAAAAAACAAAAAACTGTTAAAATAAAAAAATATATATATAATATATAATATAATTATATAAAGATTTCTTTGTATTGGACTCAATACAGTTATTTTGTGTTAAATCCAATCCAATAATATTTGAATTTCCCGCCGCACCTCCCGCACGACCCGACGAATGCACCAACGTCACCGAACAGGTGAATTATGTTATAGCTGAATTGCAATACTGTATATATAATTAGCTAGAAGACCAATATAATGTGACATAAAGTACCAATAATTTGTCTAACACAAGTGTAACATTTTCTAAATTAACAGTCTCCAATATAAAGCTATCAGATGTCCTGTTTAGCAATTTTGTGAATAGAAAAAATGTTATAGAAAGTTAAAAAAAAAGAAAACAGTGGAAAGAAAAGATCAATAATTTGTTGTAAAATATGCGTTGAAAGGAACTTTGAGATGGGCTTTGATAAAAACATTTTTATCAATGTACTGTAAATCATGTTTATTTCTATAACAGCTAAATATGTATTGCAAGGTGGTAAAAATTCGAAAATGTACATATGAGCTACTGAATAAAGAATGTATTGAACTGAAAAATGATAACTGCTGGAATAACGTCCTCTTTTCTGTGCTGAACTGTGCTATATAACCTAGTACCCAAATGATAAATGGTTGCCTAAATATGTGTGTGTAACCATTTGTTTGTGTTTCTAGTGTTGAAATGTAAATTATTACACCCTCTTTACCTCTGTACTTTCCCAAATATTATGTCAATTTGTCAGATATAGCCAATATATCCATATTAATGAGACACATCATAAATCTTACTATGATACTTAAGATACTTAAAATTTGAAAATGCCTTTTAAAAAAGAATCTTCTTTTTACATGGATCATTAGATGGCACTGTGTCCTCATGTAAATTGTGTAACAATCTATTGCCACTTGAGTTTGTAACACTTTACAAGAGGACATGGTGCCATCTACTGGTGATCAACAATGATACACTAAGGTTTATTTATTAGCAGTTGATACAAAATACTTTAACCTGTAAAAAGAAGGAACAATCACTGCTCCCATTTGGTTTTTACTTTTCTCCTTCTTAAATACACATTTTACAAATAACATAATATGGATATATATATTTATTCACAATAATTTTATTGACATTTTTTAATACTTATTTTATATTAGCAGGGACAGCCACATTTTGTGCTCTAGGTTTTAATTTAGGTCAATGTAGTTTTCCTGTCTTTTCAGGTAAAAGTCGACACTTTAGTTTATATTTGGATCAGATTATATTCAAGTGTATACAATATGTCTTTTTTAAAAACGATGAAACTTTATTATAGAGCACCTAAAGTCCCAAGCAGAACACTGGTAACAACTGTTTTTCTGTCGGATTTGCTATTCATTTTCATCAGCTTGAAGACTTCAAATAAAAACAGATAAAGTCACATTAAGCTCATTAACTTTATTATGCCATTTTCAAGGTTTTACGCTGATCTAATTTTCCAAAGTGGGCCTTCTAAATTAAATTATATCAGTGGGGTAAATAGTGGACATTCAGGTAGAAACCTGTATAAAGTGTAACATTCGAGGTTGTTTTATCTTATGCTATTAATATTGGCATCATCCTCATTATCATTATGCTGTTGTGTTGCTGCACTTTTTTGACTTTTCTAAATTGATAAAGTGACTGCCTTCTTACTTTTATTTTCTGCTATGTTAAATATTGGAAATAATCATGCTGTAAAACAATACGCTCATAGCTAAAATTAATGGAAATGTAAGTAAATAATGTATTTACAGAACTAATTGACTGAAAAATCAGATATCAGTTAACAGGTGAAACAAATGTGTTTTTAGGCGTTTCGTTAACAACACAAAAGTATATTTTCATTTTCAAAATACATCACCGAAAAATGAGAAAGTTTCCATGGGAGATGTTGGCTTTCAGAGTTATGGGACATTTACCTGCACCAAGGTTTCTTAGCCTGTTTATACACAATAGAAGAACACAATTGTATGCTGTAGGCCTAGACACTTAGGGGATAACCTAATAAAATGTTAATATAACCCCCAGCCTATGTTCATTTTAAATAACCAATACATTGTAGAAGACATGTCTAATTTTTCAATTCCCCTGAGTTTGTAGAGAAGTGAAGATATTCTTTAAATGATATCTATAGGGAAGAATTATAAATTTTGGCCAGGTATTACCATTCTTTAATCATTTTTACAGGAAGCCTTTACAGTTGCCACATAGGCAACTGCAAAAGTACCCTCATTTATTCCATTTGAAATGTCCTATTTATTTTTCCAAAATAAATAATTATTTTTTGACTGTGGGTTTAAAGTCAAAGGTTGATTTTGGGATTATTCACTCTCTGTTCCACTATGCAGCACCATGCACATCACTTCTTTCAAACTTATAAAGATTGGGGCAGCAGTGTGCACTCATCAAAGTTGCACATGGATCTTCAAGGCCAGAAAAGATTTGTTTTGTTGCCTTTGACTAGGCACATGACCAGGCTATTCTCCAATCAGGGGGCTTTTTACACCATTTTCTTTGTTAGACAGAACTCTTGTGCTGTGCTGGCCTCAGCATGCCAAAATCATTACAGCAAAGAACAGATAGCACATCACCTTTTTTAATAAATATGCATTTGTTTTGTGGGGATGGGGGTTGCATGCCTGTGTTTTGGCCAAACTACTGTATTTAAATGTGCCCCAAAACCTCATGTATTTGTAGAATCACGTTTTATATTTCATTTTCTTTATTAAAAATTGTCAAAATTATTTCCCATTGCACTATTACAAAATGTTTTATTATTCTCTAAATAAGACCCAAAATTAGGTGCATTCTACTTCCCGATGGCACTTGCCATTGGGACAGGAAATGAGTGCAAACCTCCCAAAGTTAAAAATACTTTGTTGAAGTAACATTTTATATCACAGTAATGAGAAGAATAATACCATACATGATATTTAATTTTATGCTTAGTTCTTTGTTTTAATAACTTTTTGATTTGAATTTAAAACTATTGCATAAATGACATGCACAATAAACATCCACAAAAAATGTGTAACCTTGAGCACTACAATAAACTAAGCTGATACCAAGAATATATTTATAGAGCCTGTTGTGCAAAATGTGCATTGTGCAAACTTAACAGAAAGCATTAAGGCATCTCTTTAAAAAAACATTTTTTTTATTTCTACATTTATTTTGATGCCTTTAGATTAGTTATAAAATAGGTATTTGTTCAAAGCATAACCAGTACATATCTAGCCATAATAGTGCAGATCTATTTATTGAGCTATACATACTCAGATGTCCATTTAAGTAAAAACAACTTTCTCCCATGATTTATTTGCTTTAAACCTGTGCTTTTTTTATACCAATGTTACAAAATAACTTTACAGATAGTTCTATTTTATTTCACCCTGGAGAAATCACTTCCTAAAAGAACATTAGCATCTGGTGCTTTTGCAATACCACTTAAATATGTCTGAAATATAAGTTGGACACGGAAAATGATGTTACAATGAATGGCTTCTGGACTGTCGTCTGAGTCTGTCTGAGTTAAATGGTAATGCAAACTGAAAAGGTATCTGAGCTGCTAAGAGTCCATTTAGAATGTGCTTAGCACACAATTCCCTCTATTGGATTTGTTAAGTTGAAATCATCAGACCATTAAAATGAACTGAATAACTGTTAACATTTCATGCAAGGTTCACTTTCAAGTGTCACTACCATACATTTTAGCACTGAGATTGATAAGTAAAATAAAAGGACAGATGTGTCTGCATAATTTGCAATTATGCTATTAGAGATATACTTACATAGGAGTTTTATGACAATCTTTCCAAAAATCTAGCCAGTGAATTGAGAGGTGTTTGTCTTGACTATAATCAGTTATGATCTCAGTGTCAATTTTCTAATGAATAAAGACATGTATCTTTGTAGTAAGAAAGAGGAAATAGGAGTGGCATAGCAGCCTACCTGTTTTACCAGGGTAGGACCTCACTAAGTGACAACGGACAAGCATTCGATCACTGTAATGCCCTTGTTCTTTTTTTTTTTTTTTTTGCACACTGGAGAATAATCTTTAAATGTGCATGCTTTATATTATACATTATTATTACTACACCATGTTTATACATACAATTATACAAATTATACATGGGTAGAAATTGAAATAACTTTCAGGTCTTTATTTACTATATCCACAACTCACAGTAAATTAGTGTGGTGGTCAGTTGGAAGAATGGCCCTTACATTGCTGGCCATTGGGAAAGATGTCATCCTTACAAATAGCCAAAAAGATCATTGGTGTCACTGACCTAAAAGGCACAAAATGATCATTGCTCAAGTAACCCCTAGGAACCTCTGGAGGAACCCTAGGGTTGAGATACACTGCTCTGGGTATACTGTAAAGCACATGAGGGCTAGGGATGAGCGAGAGGGCCCCTGACGATCTGGCGAAAATTTCCTCGAACTTCCAATGGGTCCATGAAATTTTGGGGAACCGATTTCGTGAATTCTATTAAAGTAAATGGGCCAACTTTAAACATTAATAGCAAAGCCCCTATACATGTTAAAACCACCAAATTTGCTAGGTATGTGTAGGAGAACAGTGGCAACAAAAGTTCCCAAATACCTTGTGGTTTTCGAGAAAATGGCAGGCAAAGTGAGAGCAGGCAAATAGGATTTTTGTGTGATGGACAGCATCCAGAAGGCAGCATAAACATTATGACATTGAGAAAGGATGAACTCAACCCACTAGCAACAGTATCTGCCATCAAAACAGTAGGAGAAAGCATTGCTATTTAATGTATGCACCCCTATTTAATGTAACTAGCGCTGCAATATATTTTAACGCTATATAAATCCTGTTTATTGTTATTAAGAATGATAATATTAATAATAATTGCTAGCTGGCATCATGACCTGGAAGACATGTGTTAGGAATGCCACCCAACAAGTTGTGGTTTTCCAGAAAATGTCCAGGAAAATGACAGCAGGCAAATAGGATTTTTTACGTCATGGACAGCATCCAGAACACAGCATAAAAATTAGGACATTGAGAAAGGGTGAACTCAAACCACTAGCAACAGTCTCTGCTGACAATAGCAGAAAAATGCATTGCTATTTATTGTACGCACCCCTATTTCATTTATATAGCTGCATAATTTGTTTACGCTATAAAAATCCTGTTTATTTATAATAATAATTGCTAGATGGCATCATGACCTGGATGACATGTGTTAGGAATGCCACCAATAAAGTTGTGGATAAGTAGCGCGATGACATTAGGCAAAAGGATGGAGGACCAGAGATAGAGCATGGGTCAGCGAGAGCAGTAGCAGTGTTCGGCCTCTGGTCAGTTATCGCCAGGGAGACCGCATTGGTATGTGTCATGGAGAGCTGGGTGTAGTGCATCGTCAATTGTGTAAGTCTGTAATACAGTTTTTGTGAATGGAGCCAAGCCAAAGCCAAGTGTGTAATACAGTTTTTGTGAATGGAGTACAGGCGGCAGCAGCAGGAAGAGGCAGTGGGTCCTGAGACGGAGCGTGGACCGCATTGGTAACTGGCATCTAGGGCTAGGTGTAGTGCATCATCAATGCCACCCAGAAGTGTACAATTTTAGTAGATGAAATACTGACAGGCGGCAGCAGCAACAGCAGGAGGAGGAGGCAGTGGGCCCTGAGACTGAGCAGAGACTGCATTGGTAACTGGCATCTGGAGATGGGTGTAGACCATCGTCAATGCCACCCAGAAGTGTGTAATACAAATATCTGAAATTTGGGCCAGACTAAAATTTTGGGCGCCAGCACTGTTGCTGTGGTCTGTGGTGCTGGAAGCGGTAGGAAGGTGGACGATATTGCTAGTTTGTATCATGAAGTGAATGACATACCGTATTTTTCGGACC
>NC_092859.1:66591338-66592390 GCF_032062135.1 Pyxicephalus adspersus
GTCCGAAAAATACGGTAAATGCCAACCCTGCTCCAGCTCCATCTCCCCCACAGTCACATCGTCTCTGACTGTTCCCCTGCTTGTGCCCACTCACCTGTGTGTTCTTTGGGACTCACATGAGGCAGATTTGTGGCCCCTTCTATCTCCAGTCTGTTGCTGCTCTTACTGCTGCCTTTCCTCTACGTCTGTTTCAGGACTGCTTCTAGCCCTTATATGCACCGGTGGTTCCCAGGTTACATCATGGTCATCATCATCCTCATTTTTATTTAAGCCAACATCTGCAAATGCAGCCACTGATCCAGAACCCTAGCCCAGCAAGTGCTGACCACACTCTCCAAGTCTGCCTCCTGCTCTGAATCAGATTCTTAGGCTGTCCGTCAAACAACAAGGTAGAATCATCAGAGGTACAGGCATATTAGCCACGCTAACTACTATCTTTGCTCCTGCTGCACTTGAGGCCCCTGAGACCCAGTCCATAATACTATCCACATGAGGTGGCTCTATGATTGTATTCTACCCTGTCAATACATCTACCAGCGTACTGGTGCTCTGCACACATCTCAGACCTGTTTGACCACTTGTGCCGCTGCCTCTAACTGTTTGCTGCTGCAGCTGTCCTACAGTGGCGGACTCCTAGGGAGTATGCTCCCTGCCAGGTGCCGCAGGTCGCCCAACGCCATGCCTTCTCCTGAGTCTACGGCACATCTTATACTTATTAGAGCAAAAATGCACCTGTACCATGTTTTTTTGGTAAATAGGTACAGGTATCAAACACTCAAATCTCTGTGTTTTTTTAATAGTAGAACAGAACATTTTGTGTACCAAACTGGCTTCTTTGGTAAATAGCAAAGTATTTTTTATATAGTATATAGTATTTTTTATATAGTAGGGCAGACATTTTTTTTTTACCAAATGTTCTTCTTTGGTAAATAGCAAGAGGTATAAAACACTGAAATGTTTATATGTTTTATATAGTAGGACAGAATTTTTGTGTACCAAACGCTCTTCTTTGGTAAATAGCAAGAGGTATCAAACACTAAAATATCTATATT